>NC_056746.1:4533220-4833220 GCF_019279795.1 Protopterus annectens
TGGAAGAAATTGAGTTTCTGGAAGGGGCTGAGAGGTGTGATCATCCTGCCCATACACTACAGCACAGGTATACTGAAAGTTTTAAAAAAGTGAGAGCGCGTCTTACATTTACACTTTAAAGTACAGTAAGATTTTGTTCCTTTTCTAATGTTTATTGAATTACCATAGTGTTCTGTATGCTGTTAAAAGCCACACTTTGACCTACTCAAGTTTAACCTCTCTAACATCAATCAGCAGGCCATTGCTGTGCCAGTAGGAGGCACACCAAAACAGATTTTTCAGAAGTGTCTGTGGATCTGTCTTTTAATTCCTTCCTGTCACTGATGCTGAAGGAGTAGGGGGAAAAAGCAGCCACCCCCTTAAGGACTTTTCACCATGACTTGGTAACAGTTCTTGAAGGGCATCACCAAGACTGTTGAGGTCCAATGACTTTGTTGTATTTTTGGCGGTTTCGGTTTCCATTTTGAGTTTTTTTTTTTCTTTTTACCAGATTTTGATGTTTTGTTAAGCTTGTATGAAGATCTTTTTTCATAAATATTTACTGGAAAATTTTGATATAAAAGAATAAGCAGAAGTTAAACACAAGTTGTGTAGGAATCTGATATGACTTATAAAAATACAAACTTTAAAAAGGTTTTAATTCCACAAATGTTTTATAATGTCTATCTGAAGGAATGCAGCTTTCAACTTTAAAATCCTTGTTGGGGCAGAGATGCCACAAAGACTTGCCTTGTCCCAAATATATGAGAAGGGTCATCTTTGGAAATCCTGAAAGGCTTGACTGCTTTGTTTACACGGGGCCACTTTCCAATTCTCTGACACTATAAGCAGCGCATCATTGAAATATGGCATTGACAATCTTCTTTGGTTAATTTTGTTAGTGAAGGTAAGGACTGAAAGTCGAAGTCAAGCTTCCACATTCAGGCTAGAATGGTTATGGTTTCGCAAATATGTATCAGTGCAGCTGTGGTCTTTATACATATGATATCTTAGTCAGTTTACAGTAATTAAGACCATGCATATTCGTGCCCGTTTCACAGAAACCAGAGAGGGAGGGAGTAGACTTCTGAATTTTTTTATAAGAAGATATTCAGAAAACTTGAAGGGTGGAATTCTGTTCGGCATACGACAACCAGTGTGCCCAATGAGAGTTTCCACTCTGAGTTAATCAGGACACTTCTTGCTGGTTGGACTAACATTGGGTGGTCATTCAAGTTCCTACCTTTTCCTTTTGGGAAGGATAAACTGTAGGGCATTGTCACTAAGCACCTTTCAGAGGTCATGGGCTCATAACTTCGTTATGATCCTAGTTTGAAGTTGAAGATGCTTTAGCCATGACCAGATGACCACAGTCTTCTGGATCTTCCTTTTGTTAAGCATACATTCCTCTTCAAAGGATCTGATGTGTGAATTTAAGCAAAGCTTGTGGAAGTAGTAGAAATTTCACAGTGCACTCTGGTAGGCAGGTTGTAAGGCAGGTGACTGAAAAAACTGGAATGTTAAGGAAAGTCTTGATGTGTTCTTGTTCCTTTTCCAACATGTAAAGGAGGAAAACCCAGTGTTGAAGGATGTACGAGACCCTGACCAGTGCATGCCTTGTTTGTTGTATTGTAACTTGCTGCATCAGCATGCTTGTTCCCAGGGCTTTCCATTTTTTTTTTTTTTTTTTTTTTTTTTTTTTTTCCCTCTTGCAAAATTCAGATCTTGATCCTTTCATTAAAATCTCAAACTTAAGTATCATAAATCCCTGTGTGTTCATTGTTACAAACCAGGATCCACACCAGGATTGCGTGTACTCTTATGAGGAAAAACATGATATTGATAATTATCACATGTCAGCACTTTAGTCAAGGGCTACTCAGCATCCAGGTTAGGAAGATTTATTAACTCCCTTTGCAGAGTTAGTACCAGGCAGGAGTTTATTTGAGGACTGGTGGTAGATCCTGCACATAGTCCAAGACACAGTATGGAGCATCACTGTATGTCGAGCAAGAACATAATAGAGATATTCAAAGGTGTGGTCCACACCTGAACCTCCTTAGTCAGCCTTGTCATGAAGATTACAGATTTGAGTCAACCAGCCACGGATGGTGAATTTATTCAGTAGCAGTGACTGCCCTTCATGGACCAGCCACTTTCTCATTGTGGATCAGGAGGCTCCAAAAAGTGGATATATGTGGTGCTTCTTATTCTGAACACCTGAACATGAAGCCTCCCTGCACCCAGACACTAGCAGACCCATTTGTTCACCTCTTGAAGACAGAGTCAAGTGTTGGGAGTGGTGCCATTGTCAGTGCAGGCGATCAGGGGTTTCTGAACACTGTTTTGCCCTCATCCACTGGTGCTGAAGCAAGTCATGCAGGGTGCTTTAGTGTTGAGCATTGCCTACTTCCATATATGTCAAAAACCTCAAACAGTACCCACCTCCAAGTTCTTATCACCTTACAGCAGACACCTCACATGTTTTTCAGTCTCCACTGGAGAATTAGACCATGCACCCTAGGCATGCATGCCCAAGTCTTGTTTCATGAGTGAAACGTGCACAACCTCATCAGAACCCTGTCACCCCATGCCAGCTTCTCCACCACAGGTGCAACTAAACAAATACAGGACATCTAGATTTGTACCTAGGGATTTGTTTAGTTATTCCATAGTGTTGAGTAATCTGTCTGGTATTCAAGTGCAGGGTTTGCTTTCCTAGGCTTGGACTTTTTAAATCCACATTTGATGTTTGATTATGGCTTGAGTCGTGGATATGAAAATACACTTCAAAAGAATTTGATGTAAAGTCAGTGCAAGCGTCTGTCCACCTGTCAGTAACTTTGGCTAGATCATTCAAGTTTTGATTTCTGTCCAGCACTGTGACCTGGAGGGATTAAGCCCAAGTTACAGCCCAGGCAACCTGGGTTTGATTAGTGGCTGAGATGTCTGAGGTGCTGGCAGAGAAGGCGGCAAGCCACCAGACCTCTTGGAGTGCTTCCTTTGGGTGGTTTGGGCAGCTTACCAAGGCCTTCTTGTTGCAGAAGTGAGGAGTGGGTTGGTGTAGTCCACCAAGTTCACACCCCACCTTTGTTGGGCGCACATGGGAGGAGGGGATAGCAGCAGCATGACATGGACCTGAGACGCCTTGATCTCCCCAACAGCTCCATCTCTTAGAGTTAATCAGTAGCAGGCCGGCAGAAGTAGGTAGACCAGGCAATCATGTAGAGAGGCACCAAGGTCCACTGATGGTCAGCTTGAGTGGGAGAGACAAAAAATGTTGTTGATTCCTGCTGAACCATATGAGTTCTTTAGGTAACTGGTGTCCTGTGCTTTTCAGATTAGGAGAATCTCAAACTGCCATATCTGATATGGACAATGACAGTGAGTCTTCTACTCATCCACATCTTTCTTGTATTACTCCTCCTTCAGCTTAGAATTACATCTGGCTTCTGACCCCTCCTACCAGGTAAACAGGTGCCATAGTGCGACTTGAGGGCAACCTGATTCAGGCCTTTGTGCCCTGTAGAAAGGTTGATCTCTTCTATAGTCTGCGACCTCAGTGAGCATCTTCTTACTGACCCCAATGTGAACTTTTTTGGTCTACCGTAGATTCTAATGACCACTGCATTTTGCTAGCCTGGCGCTGACCAGAGAGAGCTTTTGTGGGTGTATAATGCGAGTGTTGGAGTTTAAGTACCCTGTGTTTATTTATCCTTTTGTTTCTTGAGTCCTGACCATATTTCAATTGTTCCAGTTTTTCTGTGATGAACAACACTAGTCTCATGCTGCAGGGCTGCAGCTCGCTCTTTTAATTAGTCTTTCCAGGAACAACGGGTCAGTCAGTTTTACTTAAATTTTGCTGTGTAGTGATTCGCACATAGTCGTTCATCAGTTTTTGATGAAGGCGTACTATTCTTGATGACATTCTTACCATTTATTGATGGTTCAGCTTCATGCAGACCTGTTTCAATTTTAAAACCATGATTGTAAAGTGTTTACATCTATACTAGGTAAGAGAATGGCAAAGGTTTTGCTACCTCTCAAGGTCTCCTCCACTTTTACTCCTGGCTAACCTCTCACCTAGCTAACCTTGCTCATTTGTATTTTGTATATATAACTATACTGTAAAATCTAGCCTCAAGGCCATTTTACCTGTCTTTTACACACAAACAAAATTGTAATTGTTTCTTTATGAATGCCACCGGTTTATTTGTCATTAATGCAAAGTTTCTTAGTAATTGTTCATGTGACTATGTATTGTTGGAGCTTTTCTCCCCGGGCCTTCACAGAAAATGGGCTCCCTGAGCCCAGTGGACCTCCCCGGTTATCAAACTGGAATAATAAATAAATAATTGATGGATATGAAGCACTGTGGTCTTAGGTTCATAGGTAAGACGCTAACTGCCATTGTGGGCCATTTTAAGCCTAGTCAGTTTTCCTCAAATGTGAGAATCAAACCCTTGTGTCTGTAAGGTAAACATAGACAAGTTTTGACAACATTAACAGAACAATGATGTTGCAGAGGGGAACGGCAAGTAAGAAAACGTCACTATTGGTGGTTTTTGATGCAGAGAAGCCATTCAGTAGAGTCAGATGAGATTTTGAGTAGGGCAGTGATAGCATTTGTGTTCCCCTGATAGAATAATTGGGTTAATTAGGAGGATTTATGGAAGCTCAGAGGCAACAAATGGCGAGAGGGTGCATCTCTGACAAGCTGTGTGTAAACAGAGGAACAAGGCAGGGGTGCCCCCTTTATTTGCTTTATATTTAGATCTGTTAGAAAGTAAAATGTGGGGATCGCAAATTCAGGGATATAACTAAAGTTAGCTTTATTTGTAGACGATAAATTCAGAAAAGGATATCCCTGTATTGTGGAATATTTTGACAGTTTCAGGTATTTTCAGGTTATAAAATAAATGTAGGTAAAACTATGTACCCACAGATTGATTCAGCAATATCATTATTTATGGGGACATAATAAGATGAAGTATTTAGGTGTATGGATTAAAAAAGATTCAATTGTAACATTTAAAGATATGTGGGAAGAGACTAAATAAAACTTAATACAAATATTGTGAAACTGGAAGATGTTTGTGTTTCACTTTGCAGTCATCACATTTGGGTTATCTGCTTGCAGTAGCCTTCAGTCGGCCTGATTAACAAAGTCTTGGGTCCTGCGTCGGTTGCTGTCTCATCTTCCATGACGTCGGGTAGTCAGGGGTATAAAGCATGCAGCCAATGTCATTACATCAGTCTTTCTTGCTGTGTGGTGCCCGAAGCAGAAGCAGCTCGCAAGTGCCGGTCGGCCGACTCCTGAAGTTTTCATTTTTGAGTTTCAGAACCAAAGTCTTCAACTAAGCTAAGTACCCCGTTGGGGAAACTTTTTCTTGCTTTAAACCCATGTCAGTAAAAGTTAATAATTGTATTTCTTGTGGAAAGCAAATACCTCATAAAGATTTTCATTCGTACTGCATTCCTTGCTTAGGCCCTGACCACGACGTACCTTGCTGTCGGTTTTGTGCCTTACTTAAACAACAAACTATTAGTCGTCTGTTTATTTACGCTTCTAAATATTTTGGTACTCTGTTCAATTATCCAGATATGGCTTCGGTAAGCTACCCGACTACCGACATTCCGAAAAAATGCAAAGATAAAGACAGAGGCTGACCACATAGGTCCAAAGCTGCCGACGCTTCTCATAAGCTAGGACCTTAAACTGCCAGTTTCATTTGTTAAAGTATCAGCAGCATATTAGATTGCTTAAACAGAAAATGATGTTGATTCCTAACTGTGCTGAAAATAAAGATTTACAGGATTTAATGCATTCTGCTGAACAAGTTGGAAAACATATTTGGCAATGTGGTTTTGATTCACTAGAGGCATCTTGCAGGGCTGCGGTCACTGGGACTGTAGTTAGAAGGCATGCCTGGCTTAAGGGGCAATCTTTGCCAGATCATGTTAAAGCTAAATTGCGGGATGCTCCCTTCAATCAGGACCGCCTGTTTGGCAACAAAGTGGTAGTACTTAAAAAGATGGAGGCAAAAGCTAAATCTATGCAAACTGTTAAAGATTTCCTACAAGTACAGCCTCCCAGATTTAGTAGGCATTAGCCCTCTAATGATTGGTCCTTTCCTGCCTCTTCCAAGCCTTCAGTCCAAACCCAGAACCAGCAGAACTCCCAGGCTTTAGTCCTAAGGTACTCACAAGACTAAGCAGTGGGGGGCTCCCACTTCCAAAGCAGGGAGTGGTAAGACTCCCCCCTATGGTAAACTGTCTCAGTGACTTAACTTTAAATCTTCCAAGCCCTGCACAACTGACTATTCCTTTAGGGGGAAAGATTGCCTGGCAGCCAAAAAATTGGGAACTCATTATCCAGGACAAATGGGTTTTAAATATACTTTCCAAAGGATACAGATTCCACTTTCACTCCTTACCAACCCCAAACAGTTGGCCAGATCTTCCCCCAAATCAGTGGGCAGAGGCTCAAAAGCAAATTCTCTCTCAAGTATCAGGGCTATTCAACCTGTTCCAGAAGAGGAAAGGGGACAAGGTTTCTACTCGAGATTTTTCCTGGTGCCCAGAAAAGCCCAGTCCTGACGTCCTATCCTGGACCTCTCTATCCTAAACACATTTTTGGTGATCCCAAAATTTAAGATGCTAACTCTTCACCAGCTGCTTCCTATGCTAGGCAAGGATGCTTGGTTGGCAGCACTGGATTTAAAGGAAGTGTACCTGCACATCCCAAAAAGGGACTCTTGCAGAAGATACCTACGCTTCAAAGCAGGTTGCATGCACCATCAGTTCTCTGCACTGCCCTTTGGCTTATCTCCTGCGCCCAGGGTATTCACAATTGCCTAGCTCCACTCATTGCATTTTGCAGGCAAGGAAATATCCAAATATCTTCCATACCTGGACGGTTGCCTAATTCAGGCAGAAAGCCAGGACATACTATTGAATCATTTGGTGTTTGTACAGAAATTGCTAACTTCTCTGGGGTACACCATAAACAAAAGGAAATGGCATCTTGTACCCTACCAAGAAATTGTATTCCTGGGAGAAAGCTTGAACACAACTTCCCAGATGGCCTTTCTCATGCCAGAAAAACAAGTTCATTTGACAGCCTACTTCAAACTACTGGCCACAAAGACCCAGCTATCTGCAAGGAAAATACTGCAAGCCCTGGGGTTCATGGCCTCCTGCATTCTCCTAATTCCATATGCAAGACTGCATATGAGGAAACTACAATAGTATCTAAAAAGCCTATGGTGTCAACATTCTCATGATCTAGAAGCAATGATTCCTATCATACCTTGTCTGCAGATAGAGTTCCTTTGGTGAGCAGAGGCCTGCCACCAAAACCAGGGACTGCCATTCACTCCTACCCCCTGCTGCCCAAACCCTAACAATAGATGCATCAGACTATGCATGGGGGGCTCACTTGGCAGGGAAGTGCATTCATGGCAAGTCAAATGTACCTGCATATCAATCGAAAAAAAATGTTAGCTGTACAGAATGCTCTGACAACCTTCAAGGACCACATTCTTCCAGGGCAATTAATGGTAAAGGACAACACCACTGTTATGTGGTACATAAACAAGCAGGGGGGAACCCCCTCCTACCCTCTCTGCAGACTAGCCGTGGCTCTGTGGAACACAGCCTTGAGCTACCAAGTGCACCTACAGGCTCATTTCCTGCCAGGAAAGCTAAATACATTGGCAGACGAACTAAGCAGAAATCTCATGGACCCACACAAGTGGAAACTGGAACCAATGATATTCAACATCTTGAGAAACAAATGGGAGAGCCCAGATATAGACCTGTTTGCCTCACCAGAACTACCAGTTTGAAAAATTCTGCACAAGGACTCCCCACAAACAAGCTTGGAAAGTGGATGCCCTGTCCTTCACCTGGAAAAACCTTTCAGTTTATGCCTTTCCCCCTCTGCCTCTCTTCTCCAAGGTACTACTAAAGATTAAACAGGAAAAACCAAGGATGGTACTGATTGCACCAGACTGGCCACGCCAACACTGGGTACTCCCTTTTGTGCAGTGTGTCACTGCTGGCACCTGCCTCAGACCCCTGCCCTGCTGTCCCAGTAGGAGGGCCAGATTCTGCACTCACAGCTTCAAACCCTGAACCTGGCAGCCTGGCTAATTACTTGATCTCTCCGTTACCATCCCTCTATAAGCAAGTGTTGGGTGTCATTCTGGAGGCAAGGAGGCCTGGTACTAGAAAATCTTATGGTGAAAAATGGAAAAGATTCTGTTCCGGGAACCAAACTCAGGGAATCGGCAATGCAGCACCCAATTTACCTCAGATTCTTCAATACTTAACTGAGATGCTGCACAAGGGCCTTTCCTTTTCCTCCATCAAAATTCATGCCTCAGCCATGTCAGCTCATTACAGCACAGAACCACCCCTCTTCTCTCATCCATTGCTGAAGTAGTTCCTTAGAGTGGCCAAAAACTTAAGACCACCCAGGAGAGCCCCTACTCCAGCCTGGGACCTTAACTTTGTATTGGAAAAACTCACTCTACCTCCTTTTGAGCCAGCTGCAAATGCAGAGTTGAAATTCCTTTCTTGGAAAACCGCCTTCCTTTTAGCCATCACTTCAGCAAGAAGGGTGTCTGAATTACAGGCCCTCATGGCAGTGGAACCTTTCATCATATTTCATACGGACAGAGTGTCCCTCAGGACCAATCCCTCCTTCATGCCCAAGGTGGTATCCAGTGTGGCCCTTAATCAGTCCATTCATTTGCCAACCTTCTTTTCTAATCCAGAATACTGCACTCCTTAGATGTGCACAGATTACTTAGGTTTTATTTGGACAGGACTAAACCTCTCAGGAAATCTGAACAACTGCTGGTTGCATTTGCTGCAGGGGCAGAGGGGAAGGCCATTTCAAAGCAAACCATCTCTAAATGGATAGGCCATTGCATTCATTTCTGCTATAAGTACCATGGAAAACCTACCCCACAGGGGATTAGACCACATTCAACCAGGGCTGCATCTACCTCTACAGCCTTTCTCAGAGGTGTCCCTATCAGGGACATCCTTGAAGCTGCTACCTGGAGTTCTGTACATACCTTCACCAAGCATTACCATTTGCCAATTTTTTCTAAATCCAGAGCTGGCTTTGCCACCGCAGTCTTGCAGGGCCTTACAGCTGGTCCTAATGCTACCTAATTTCCTCCTCCCATTCTTAGCAAATGTGATGACTGCAACAGTGAAACACGAAGAACATAGTACAGTTATGTACACTTACCATAAATGTAGATGTTCGAGTGTATTCACTGTTGCAGTCCCAATTACCCTCCCTCCAGCCCCCTGACTTCTATTGGCTATACATCTATTCTTGCATTCTGTGCTTAAAGCTTTTTGGTGTATTTGCTCTTTTGTTGGAGGTGTAACCTTGTATATATAATTGCTTCCCATTATGGGGGCACCTGACATCTGGGGCAAGAAAAACTGATGTAATGGCGTCGGCTGCATGCTTTATACCCCTGACTACCTGATGTCATGGAAGATGAGACAGCAACTGATGCAGGACCCAAGACTTTGTTAATCAGGCCGACTGAGGGCTACTGCAAGCAGATAACCCAAATGTGATGACTGCAACAGTGAATCCACTCGAACATGTACATTTATGGTAAGTGTAGACAACTGTACTTGATTATAGATATGGAGAGAGAGATACAGTCGGTGAAAATGTTTAGTTCTTTTATTTTTATATACTGGACAGGCATATAAGCTGACCAGTTGTGCACCACAAAAGAATTGAAGGGATTTATTTGCGAGGGGAAAGAGGGCAAGAGTTAAATGAGATAAGTTGATTCTGGCCATAGAGCAAGGTGGTTTTGGATTACCTGATTTGAAGGGATATTTTAGAGTTATACAGTTAAAGCTCATATTCATAACACAAGCAGAAATTTATGTCAAAGTGGAATGGGATGATAGTGAAAAGGGTTGAGAAGTAAGGTGATAACAGTATTTTGGACACAGCTCCTTAAGGAGAATAGCAACAACCATATACATTTTTACATGTAATTCTTTAGATCACTGTTGCAGTATTCCAGTACTGCTGGATTGTCTCACTGAGGTAACCTGGTGTCTTGTGTGAGGTAACAAAGGCAAAAACATCTTCCATATGGCCATACATCTGACATAGGACAGCCTGTTTAGTGTAAGGTACATAAGCGGGGGACGTAGGAGTGTAAGATCCACAGAATATTTTGCCGCAAGTCTGAATTAGGTCTCACTCCCATCTCTCTCTCCACTTGATAGTTGGTGAGACTTCTGCCTTTGGTTACTCTGGTAAATGCCCCATTTTGGAATCTTCTTTTTTCTTGTACTTGGTGTTTGTTAGATGTCAGCTAAGAGAGGGAAGTGTGGTTGTGGTAGGCAGACTCCTTATAAGCACTTCCTCTCCTAGTGCTTGTTTTGTCTTGAGGTTGAACACAACTGTAAAAATTGTAAGATTTGACAGTCGTTTGTTTTGAAAACTGTGTACATATTTTTCCTCGCTAAATACTTCAAAGATCCAGCACTTAAAGTGCCTCACCTAATCCAAAATGGCATAACCTGCAGCATCCGACATTCTCTTACTCCAAAAAAAAAAAATTCAAAAGGCTAGGCCTGTAGCATTGTCAGCCCAGTCAGACTTTGTGATGTACCTGTTGAGGTATTGCAGGAACCTATGGTATGCCAGATCACTTCTCAGGCTACCGCTGCCTGCTAGAGGCCAGTGTGGCACCTGATTCCTGCATGTCCGATATGACTAATCATTATTTCTGATGGAGTGGAGAGCATACCTCAAATTCTGGTCAAGGGACAGGTGCTTGGATCTTTCAGGTGAGCCGAGTTCAGATCCGCAGTGTTTTGTAAAAGCAGACACTCCCTACGAAGGTTTCTCCATCTGGTATGGCTCAAGAAGAGTAATGGATGGAGTTTTCACAAGGCCTGTACAAGGGCATTTTGTCTCTCAAACCTCCTTCGACTCTTTCTACTTCATGTCCTACTTCCCTCACCCAGAAGAGACGTATGAATAATCTTCTGAGAAGAAGAATCTGATTCTGATGAATGCTCTCTGGCGTATTTGATTTATCCCCTACAAAAAAAGCCTTCTGAACTGTTACCTTCTGCTAATGTTTTACTTTCAGACAAAGACAGTAGGCCCATGGACTGATTTGGAATGAAGGTATGCATTTTTGTCACTCTTGACCTCAGGGCATTGAATTATCAAACCCGAATGACAAAGTATATGTTGTCTATTCATTATGAATTGAACAAGACTTTGACTAAGTAGTTTCTGATATTAAGCAGAAGGCAATTTCAATGATAGGTCAGGCTACTAGAGTGGCCTGACATACGATCAAATGGTAGGCACACCAGGATGGCTATTACTGGATCTGCTTTCAGAAGATTAACATAGCTTTATTCATAGTCCCTTCCAGAGGATGTCAAAGCTAAGCTATTAGACTCTCCCCGTAACAGGGACCTACTGTTTGGCACTGCTGTAGCAGTACTGTTTACAACCTTACAGAAGAAAGGAAAGAGTGCATGATTTCAAGCACATTTTTCTTACCTCAGTTCCCAGGTATGACTAATCCCACTTTCTGTGCTCGTAGAGGGACAAAATTTGCACTAAAGGGCAGGAAAATGCCAAGAAAATGATATCCGGACAAATCTGCAAGAGGCTCCAAATCTAGGAAACCTCCCTTTCCAGACAAATCAACTTGACTGCTTTCTGCCACTTCTTTCCCCTTTTAGTCATTCCCCCTTCCCTGCCAAAATAATTAATCCCCCTTCAGCTTGGCAGCTCATTACTTCAGACAGGTGGGTTTTTATCCATTATTCAGCAAGGCTACAAAATGTCATGGAAGGAAATTCCCGCCTTCAGAGGCATTCCCCCCCCTCCTCCTGCCAACCCAGATGCGCCATCTCCCTCTATTTATAGGGTCTTTGTGACCAATGTGCCATATAATCTGTTCTACCATTCCATCTAGGAAAAGGCTTCTTATGCCTGATTTTTCCTAGTATCCAGAAAAGGAGGAGACTGGAGACCCATTCTAGATTTGTCTCACCTCAGTACCTTTCTGAAGGTACCTTCTTTCAAAATGTTTTCCCTTCAAACTTTTCTACCCTTTATTTTACTATATACTTCCCTGGTAAACTTGGATTTGAAGTATGCTTGCCTTCACATTCCTTCACATTCCTATTCACTCTTAGGCAAAATTTCTCAGGTTGTCTTGCTTATTCATCACACTGTTTTCTATTTTACCCTTTAGGTTATCCACAGCTCCCAGGGTTTTTACAAAATGTGTACAACCTCATATAGTCATTTGCAGGAATCAAGGAATTCAGATATTCCCATACCTTGACTATCTTTTTATATAAGCTGCCTCTCACAAAAAACTGTCAAATCTGATCCATTGTTACCTAAAGTCTCTCAGGGTTCAACATTGCTGCCCATCAGGCAGTCAGATTCCATTACTTCCTAAAATTTAGTGGATCTCTCAGGTACAGCTGAGACCATGACTACCATTCAGACCAGTTGCTCCCGCTCAAGAATTGCAGACAGATGCAACTGATTTAGATTGGGGTGCTTGGTTAGGCTCCTTAACATTTCAAAGCCAAGAGTTACCCAAACAAAGGAAGGAACATATCATTGTGAAAGAAATGAGACCACTCATCCAGGTTTGTGACTTATGCACTTATTGTATGCAAAAGATTTGGGAAACCACGCATACTCGTTGAAGACAGGTCCCCTCAGAGTTTACCAAGACAACACAAATGTCATGCATATAAACAAATGGGGGGTGATGGTCTTTCCAACTGTGCAGACTGGCTCTTCTTGCATGGGACCAAACTAAAAAAGCAGCTGTGTCCCATACAAGCAGTTTACATTCTGTCCCAGGACAGTGTTCTGGCAGATTAACTAGGAAGGTCCCTGGAAGATCCTCATGAATGGATGCTAAATAGGAAAGTTTTCCTAGATGTAGTTCACAAATGTGGATTTCCTCAGATAGCTATTTGCCTCCATGCACAATAAACAGCTCAGGCTGTTTTGCTCCAGGATCCTTTGCCTTGGGCCTGGAGGACAGGCGCCATGTCTTTTTCATGGGAGGGGAAGTTTCTTTATACCTTCCCTTCATATCCCCTAATTTTGAAGGTTCTGTTAAAGATCCAGAGGGATAGACTGAAAGTCTTGCTGGTGGTTCCCTTTTGACCAGGCAGCATTCATCCCCCCTTCATCGTCTGGCCAGCGATCATCATCACAAGTTAGTTATTCTACAGAGTGGACCTGCACACACAGAAAAGGGGTTCTCAGCTTCATCCCAACATGCTAGGCCTCAAGTTGGCATTCTGAATGATATAGTTGTAATCCATGTCAGGCACCAGTTTTCTGAAGGATGTGCTCCAGGTTCTCCAGGAGGCAAGGAAACTTACCACTTGAAGATCTTATTTATCTAAATGGAAAAGATTTTCAATGTAGTGTCACAAAAGGAGTGAGAGAATCCCATTCAAACTGGGGTTCCCACTATACTTTCATATGTTTGTGAGCTCTTAAGAGCTGGTCTAGCCTATTCCTCTATCAAGGCACATATCTGCCTTTTCTGGATGTATGTCCCTTGATATATCCCCCACCCCTACTCTCTAGAGTTGAAGTGAAGCAGTTCCTTAAGGGTGTCCTTCATATGAACGCACCTAGGAGGGTTGTCCCTCCTCCTTGGGACCTTAACTTGGTCTCAGAAAAACGTACCCAGCCACCTTTCAAACCAACAGTTTCGACATTTTTTAAATTTTGTACTTGGAAAACCATTCTATTAGTGGCCCTTTTGACAGAAGGGTTTTAGAGCTCCTAGTCCTAATGGCCTCAACTCCCTTCTTTATCTTCCATAAGGATAGGGTAACTCTTGGGTTCAGTCCTTCCTTTATGCTTTAAAAGTGGTAAAGAGTTCTCTCAACCAGGCTGTGCAATTAAAGCTCATATATACACACACAAAGTTGTAAATCAAAGTGCAAAGGGGTGGTGATGAAAAGGGTGGATTGATAAGTAAGGAGATAGTAGGATTTTGGATTCAGGTACTTAAAGAGAATAACAACAACCTTACAGAATATTATATGTCTGTCCATAGATCACTGTTGCCTACTTTTTTCCAAACCTCGAAAACAAGGGTGAAAGACTTCTGCACTCACTGGTTGTGCATAGGCTGCTCAGATTATATTTCAAAAAGATAAAAGACATTAGGAAGACAGACAGAGCTGTTGGTTTCATTCCAGGAATTCAAGTTGAGTAATCCTGTCTCCAAGTAAGCTAGCAGTTGGATTTCAAAATCCATTTAATTTGGTTATTCCCATCAAGGCAAATCCCTATTTTCTCCGGTAAGGCCCATTCCATTCAGTTTCTTCATGTGTAGCCTTTTACAAGGGAATTGATTCCAGGGCTATTTTAGAGGTAGTCATCTGTGCACACTTTTCATGAAATACTATAGGGTAGATGCTTTCTCTAGATTGAGGGATTATTTTGCTAGGTCTGTACTATATTGATTGATACATTCCTGGTTTATACTCCCATTCTAACTGAGCTTTGTGAATTACCCAATAGTACTGCAATACTGCAACAGTGATCCAAGGAAGGACATATTACATTTGTGTAAGAACTTACCATGACAGTAGATGTCCTACTGTTCACTGTTGTAGTATTACTTACCACCCTTCTTCCTCCTGTTTTCTACTGTGTATTCTCTGGATTTTCATGAAGCTAAGGGGAACCATCTCCACGCTTTCCTTAATTTTTGTGCCCCCCCCCCCCCCCCCTTTTGATGTCTTCAGGTCTCTTGACTTTGAGATAGTCTGAGGATCTCCCACTTGTAGTCCATTTATGTACCCTTACACTCACAGGCTTAGATTATACTTAAGATGTATGACCTTAAGGAGGGCTTTTTGGCTTTGGTACCCCATCCGGATGTAAGGTTATCTCTGTGAAATAAACCTGTCAGTATTGGAATACTGCAACAGTCATCAGTAGAACATCTACTGTAATGGTAAGTTCTTGCACAGCTGTAATTTATTTATGTAAAAAGGTGTGGCTGAATTTGCTTGGCTGGCTGAGGAATTTCATTTCAGGAAAAAAGCTTCAGTACTGTACACTTTACTGGAAGTATATTGAAGCAGTCTGTGTGGTATTACAGTTGATTATTTCCTAAACCCTAGAATAAGTTCTAGCATAAGCTTGAAAGGAATATATTCCTTATGAAAACGCTTGTTTTGAAAGTGCGAGTTGGTTGGTGGGAGGGCAGAA
This sequence comes from Protopterus annectens, assembly GCF_019279795.1. Taxonomy (NCBI): domain Eukaryota; kingdom Metazoa; phylum Chordata; order Ceratodontiformes; family Protopteridae; genus Protopterus; species Protopterus annectens. The sequence continues at coordinate 4,548,507 of NC_056746.1, forward strand.
CTCATTCTGAATTCCACATTTCCTCTTTAATTACCAAGCTTACAAAAGGACATTGCATACCTTGAATTAGCATGAATTTCTTTTTACTGTAATGTAACTGGTACTGCAAGTCAAATGATGTAGCTTATGTGGATGTCTTTGTTCTAGAATAAAAGATTTGCACTGCATGAAGAAGCTTTCAAGTCTGTAGTTACATTACATTTCATCTTAACGAAAAGATTATTTTTCTACATTTATTAACCAGTATTTCTTTTGTGCAATTACAGGTATACTGAGCATACCCAGCTGCAGTCTCAGCAAAGGGCTGTCCAAGAAGCGATCCAAGTGAAGCTGAATGAATTTGAACAGTGGATAAATCAGTATCAGACTGCATTTACTAGCTTAGAGGCAACACAGCTCACCAGTTTGCTTCAAGAAATCAGTACACCACTAGACCTAGGTATGCCAAGAAAATTCATTGTGTTCATTTGTAGACATTCAATGTCATGATCTCAGAAACAGTCAAACCCATTTGTGAGACATGATCCAGTTTGATCAGTAATTTTTTTTTTGTGCGTTTCTTGTCATGTATTTTATCAGTCTTCAGCATGACTCGAAACCCTAGAACCCTTGATAAGTTAACAGCTGGGCTGCAGATTTACAACTGTTATGAGTTTCAGTCCAGATAACCTTTTGATCGTGAACACAGTTGAGGGGAATTGTACTAGTCCACAAGAGTGAATGACCAGACTTTGTGAAAAGCTTGCTTTCCACAAAAGGTCTGCCCATGTGTGACTTACCTGCCCTGAATTCTTTGATTTATTATAACACATTTGTGCTTGAGAGGCTGTAGTAGTTAATGTGGAACATTTTTCTATTCCTCAGTTGTAAGCAAAGTTGAATTTAGTATAATTGCATATACAGCACAAGTTTGAGTTTGATTGTTTTAGTGCACTTTATTTAAGCTGTTGCCCTCTGCTTTAAGTGTTTATATAATGTTTTTTAAACAAATTGCTGTCTTAAGTGACTTTAACTGCTTAACATGCGTATACTTTGACACACAGAGATACGATTCTGAAATTCCAGTTATGTCTTGGCTTCACAGTTCTTGTATGCTGGTTTCCTTTTTTTAGGGCCTCCCAGTTATGTTCCAGCTACAACCTTTCTTCAGAATGCAGGCCAGGCACATGTGATCAGTCAGTGTGAGCAACTGGAAGGAGAAGTGGGTGCATTGATTCAACAGAGACGCTCTATAGCAAGGGGGTGTCTTGAACAGCTACACAATTATGCAACTGTAGCTTTACATTACCCAAAGACTGTATTCCAGAAGCATCGGATTGAGCAGTGGAAGGATTGGATGGAAGAACTGATTTGTGACATGACTGCTGACCACTGCCAGGACATCTATAGAAAGTAAGGTTATATTAATAAAGGGCAAGTTTGATTTTTAAAGTAAACCATAAATAGTTTTGCTTGCTTACATTTAGCACGTGTTGGGGGATATACTGCTGTTTTACATTGCTACACCACAAATTATCAGTCAGTGATTCATTTGAGCTGTAATGTGAGTGGGGAAGTAAATAAATATCCCATAACTCATTCAGCTGTTAGGGTTGAATTACTTTTCTCTTGCAGTCTGACTCTGCCTTTTCATTTCATTGCTTAATCATATGAAGTTATCATGATGCAGACATTTAGGAATTTGTAATAAGTTTTACTGTTTGTTACTATCTGCTGAAACTTATGTGGTTTTGCTGTGCATTCATCTCCACATTGTCAGTTTCAGTCAAAAGTTATTGTATGTACTGACTGAGGATACCAAGCATCCAACTGTAGTGGAAGATTGAGTTTTGTGCTTATGCAGGGTGCTTGGGTTCATATTCCAGTTAGACACTGTAAAGTTGGCATAAGGGGGTGGTCTTCATTGCGGGTGTGTTATGACTTCAAAGTATGATGTGCTTACAGAGTAACTGAATGGATGGAATGAATTGGTATGGGTTTGATACTCAATGAGGGCAGGGTCAACTTTGTACATGATTGTAGGGTTAAGCAAAATGTTGGTGGTCATTAGCCAGTGTGCACACTTTAAGTAGCTGTCCACCTGCTAGACAGTGATGATGTCTGCATATAGTTGTATATTCATGTGCATAAACTTTTTGGCATATGGCAAGCATGAATAGGCAGAATTGTAAATCTAGTCAGAGTTCCATCCTCGTTACTAGCAGGACTAAGACTGGTAAGACATAGCTAGGGAAAGTTTCTATTGCCAGACTGCCAAGCTTCTCTCTCTTCATCCATATTGCTTTGCTCCTCTGCACCCATTTCCAGATCTGTGTAGCTATCATTCAGTTCACATGTCTCTATGGAATGGCACCAGGCTACCACTTTTGATTTTGTTAAGTGTTTTTTTTCTTTCTTGTATTTAATGTTCCCCTGTCTGTTTTCATGCTGTTCCTGAGGTCAGTAACTTTTTTGACTTTCTTGTTGAGAATTGTAGTAGATCTCCTCCCGCCCCCAACTTAGCACCATTTGTTAGTCTTTTAGTAAGCCCTTGCTTTATTGAAACCTGCAGCTGCCTTACCAAGTAAACTGTTTAGGAGTTATTCTTGCTACTACAACTCATCTTTACAGGCAAGTTTTGTATTTTTTTTTCTCTGATAGTTATTGTCATGTGTTACTAATTTTAGAGAATTTAGTCATATTCTCTGGGGTTTATGACACAGTCTTTGTCAGCTGATGTATGAAAAAGGCTACACGTTTTAAAAATGGCAGTGTGAGGTCAAGATTCCTCCAGAGGGTGTGTCTCTGGAGCTTGGGAGGAGAGGCTCACGTTACTGAGCCATGAGAGAGATGCATGTTCTTCCAACGATACCTTAAGGGTATATCCATCATGAATTAGAAAAACTGAAGGCTATCCCTGTTCCCTAGTCAGTTAAGGCTTTCCCCCCTACTGCTGCCTCTGTCCCTCCCAAAACCTTAAAGGACAAAAATAAGCTTGATCCTTCCTGGGCCAGACGCGGTTCTTACTCCAGAGAAATTTAGACTTCTGGCTTCTTTTTTCCCTGTCTAGACTTAGAGCATCAGTGAATACTCCTGGAAAAGGTTATAAATCAAGGTGGAAAAGGGTGGTGATGAAGTGGGAGGAGTTTGATATAGTCTAGGATTTTGGATGCCAGTCCTTAAGGTGAATAGTACCAATCTTACAGAATATTACATTCATAAAGTAGCAGAAAGTATTCTAAGAAGTAAACCAGCATAGAAATAGAGAAGGATTTTTCTAGCAAGAAGTAGTATGGAAAATAGGCAAGAAGGGGCTGGGCTTAAAAGAAAATTAACAAAGGAACCAAAATACTTGAGAGCAAATAATTCTGGAGGAAAATGTAATTGAGTGAGATAGGGTTAAAGGGGTTTGGACTGCAGGTTAGAGATTACCTTCCATAAGAGTATAAGCATAGATAGAGAGGGGAAAGTCAAGTGAAAGACCAGCTTTGGTAGACTTTTTAGTTGAGTCTGAAACAGAAGATGCTTTTAGAGAGATAATTAGTAGGGCATATGAAATGTTGCATAAAAACTGTAAGAATCGATCAGAATGATGTTAGAAACAATTGGGAAAGGAGAACTGAAAAGCAATTAGAGGAACAATGGGAAGAAATATGTATGCCTATGAAAACTGTATCCAAGTCCAAAAGGTGTAGGATTTTTGCATGAATGTGTGTGCATTTGTATTTTTTGAATAAAGCAAGTTGGCAGATTTTCAAAATTCCCTACAGAGTACTTTTGACAGAAAGTTTGGAGGAACAAATAGTCATAACTATGGGGATGATTTTTATATGGGAGTTAATAGGCTCTAAATTGCTTAGATTAGTAAGATCTAAGTTTAATGCTGTTGGCTGCTTTAAAAAAAGTAATTACTAGAAAATGGAAATCAAAGTGTTTTACCATACATACTTCCCGTTGTAAAGGAGGTAAAAGAACTGGAAGTCATAGCCAAAACAACTAGCAAGTCTTGCTTACAGGTCCACTTTCTTAGATTTTGTTTGGTACTTACCACAAAGCAGACAGATAAAATACCTTGTTGTGGACTATCTTCCATGTTTTCTGAAAAAGTACATATTTCTGTCAGAATTGGGCTTAAGGTAAAGGGGGCATCATATACTATGTAACAGTTCACCACACATCTTGTTGTCCTGTCTAAGGGAAGAACACTGTGCTGAAGCTTGTATAATTTGTTCATCTTTCACCAAAGACCCTTAGTAGTAGGCAAAGTCTCTTTTTGCTTTATTTAAACTACAACAGAAATATGAGCAGGTAGGACCTTCACAGAAAAGGAATTAACATCTTAAATGTTGGACTGTTTGTTAGTGTTGCTTAATATTGTAATGTTTAAGTGTTTTTGTTTTTCATTTTTTACAAATAACAAGGAAGTGAGCTTAAGGACAGCTGTCTCCTTACATCTCTGTTTATGTACTTATTCATCCTGTGACTCGCCTCTTGTGATATACAGAGCTTCTGGATGTAAGGTGGATTTACCAGAGCTATTGGTGATCTTTGTCATTTGATTTTTCTTTTGCTTTATTTAGGCAACCAGAAATTGGAAACACTTACAGGGGCAGTATCTTGGACCAGGGTTCTGGCTCCTAGGATGTTCCCACTCCTGCCCTGAGAAAATTGGAGTTTTCTCTGGCTTCCATGTTGCTTTGGTCTTTTGGTTATTGATTTTGCTGTGGCCATTTTGGAGCCCTAGGATCTTCCTCTCAACCCCTTTAGCATTGGTGCTAACAGAACTGAGGTTCTGCAAGGCTGCTCATACTTCTGCTTCTGACTGGAAAGAACCACTCTCTATGGCACTGGAGGAGGGGATGGACATTATCACCAGTTAGGGCCATACTAAGGACGTCCAATTCGTGGGTGGATGAGTGGATGTTGGACAGCTCTTTATTGATAAACAGCCTTAGGAAGGGAACCAGAAAGCATAACATTTATCTGCAATAGGGTCCCCTACAACTAAAATAAAGCTAATCATTTAGGATCTCCTAAAGGCTTGTTCAAATCCTTTCAATCATTGCAGTCTGCAAATTTCTAAGGAAAAGATTTGCTTTCTCATTGGGTTATGAATGTAAATCAAATCTGTAGGAAATAGAATTAGACCATGCCTGCCAGTTATTTACTTCAGAGAACTCGAGATCTGAATCAGAGGAACACATTTTCTGTGACTCTCTTGCCAAAGTGTTGCCCTTTTTTGAAATAATTAGCAGGATGAAAGACCTCTTTAATTGGGAACAAAAAATATCAGATTCCCAACAGAGATTGTGAATTCAGGTGGATACCCATCAATCTGCAACCATTCTTCCTGTTCTGCCAGTTTTTGGAAGATGCCTTTCTTGCAGCCAGTGCTTTGTCTGGCAGTCAGCCATCCATTCCAAAGAAATCAAGCAAGCTGTGCAAAGTGCTTCAAACTCGGCAGTTTCTGTTTAGGGACCCCACAACAGATCCTGCTGTGATCTCTGTCAAAACCTTTGTCTTCTAAACACCTTATGATAGTTAATCTTATTCCTTCAGATAAGAATGCCAGTTTTTGTGATCGATTTGGAAAGAAGGGCTATACTGCCACCATTCTGCCATTTAGAACAATTAACTGTCCTGCTCACGTTTAAGTTTTTGTTGGCTTCATTTGACAAAAGGAAAACCTTGTTAGCTGACCTTACTCAGTCCTATACCAAGACTTCTTTACATTTACTTTTTTGTCTCTGTCACCGGTAACAAAGCATTCACTTAAATGTTCTTATGATACGGCTGATGCTGTGTTCAGGTTGGCTACCACTTGCTTTGTAATGAGAAGGTTTGCTTGCTTATGTCCCAAAAACTTGCCAGATGATGTGAAGGCTTAAATGTTAATTGCCTCTGGGATAAGGAGGTGCTTTTTAGGTCTAATGAGGAGGTATTTAAAGATTTGGTGAAAGGGGATAGCACTTTCAGAGACTAGCTCAGACATTTCAATCCTCCATTCCTAAATGAAATAGGAACATTCCAGCTAGTTCAGGATCCTTCTATAGGAAGTAATACAAGTAGTGCCAGCAAAAGCCTGGTAAGTATAATTTAGGAAACTATGACAAGGACTTGCAAAAATGAAAGGACCCTTCCAACACCAAGGACAGTTTAAAAGGACTTGGCTGACTGTCCATCAAACCATTCCCCCACCATGGCAACCCTATAAAACGTTTTGAACCTTCACTTTCCTCTTGGGTACCAGATCACATCAGATACCTGGATTCGGAGAATAATTCAAAGAGGCTATAACTAGCAGTGGAAATTGCTTCCTCCCATTTGGGGGATTTCCCCCTCAACCAACTCACCAAACCTTACTGTTTCAACTTATTCTGGACCAAATGTCTCTAGGTCTCATAGACCCAGTTTCTTCAGATCAAGTAGGAAAAGTCTTTTATTCAAGGATATTTTGCTGGTGCCAAAAAGGGAAAGAACCGAGACACCTGGTTTGGATCTTTAATTTCTAAATCTGTAGGAAAAAAAAAATCCAAGATTCACGATGTCTTTTCATTCATTCCTCCTCATACTTTATTAGGCATCTTTCAGATCCAGAGTTAAGGGTCAGTTTCCCATTTTCAAAAATTTCTGTCCCTTTTTAAGATTTTCTGTACCTAGTTCACATTTTGGGTTTTCTCATTTAACTTTTTTGATTATGTATACCTCAAAGAGTGTTTACAAAGTGTCTGTCTCCTGTGATAGGCCTTTGCAGATTACAGGGAATGTACATTTTCACATACTTGTACTGCTTTATCTTTGCAGACTCTTCTTCAGCCTGTCTAGAGTTTTTTTTTTTTTTTTAAGACAGAGAAAACTGTTTCTTGATCTTTGATTTCAGAAGAGCCTAGAAAAATTTCTCATTCCATCCAAAGAAGTAATATTCCTAAGGTATGATGTCATTTCTTCCTCAAGCAGGTGGGCTTTTGAAAGACTTCCCATATGTCGGAGTGTGAATAAGTAGCATTTCCACAGAGCTCTGTTACAGTGTTGAGAGAAAATAAGTAAAAGACCTTGAGTCTGTGTAAAGAAGGAAATAATTCAGCTTGTTAATATAAGGAGGCTGAATGAGTATAAAGCAAAAAGCAGGAAGTAAGACAGAACACGAAAAATAAACAGAGAAGACCACAAATTCCAGCACATAGACCATCACTCTAGAATTGATGTGGTGAGAGAAATTATTTGATTGATAGTGGAGAGCTTGCAAGTAAATGAGAAAAAAACTGGAAGAAGGGATCAGTGGTCTTGATGAACATATAATTGTAATTCAAGACCAGATAGCAGATAATGAGGAATTGACATTGGAAGCTACAGAACTGAGGCTTTAGTGTCTAAAAACAAGGATTGTGGATCAGGAAGACAGGCAAGAAAAATATAAAATTTTGAGATTTATCAGAGATAACTACCAAGATGTTAAGATAGAAGACTGCCTGTCCTCTGCAAAGAGTCTGCTGGCTCACTGGAAAGGGATCCCAGCTGCGCAGTGCAGGTTGGAAAGGATGAACAGGACAGCATGGCAGCCATGACAGAACAGGTAAAAGAACCCAAGACAGATATTTCCAAATATAAGAAGAGAAAAATAAATGCTCAGGGACTTATGGAACCAGGGAAGAAACTAAAAGTAGCAGTACACCACATTTTTGTAGCTCAGCGTTATTCCCAGCAAATTCTGATGAAAAGAAATGGATTTATGTCAGTGTTCAAGTCATGTAAGGAAAATGTTCTAAGGTGGGGCCTCCTGTATCCAGCCATAATGAAGGCATTTGTGTAAAGGTCAGCCAATATCCTCCTCGACCCAGAGGAGTTGTTGGACTTTTAAAAAGACCAGTTAATCTGAGGATCAATGGTATCCCAGAAGGCTGCAGCATGCAAGGGACAGAAAGCTGGAGCTGTAGAGAGGGTGAATAATGTCAGAAGCAAGGGCTTTTTCTCTCCTCTCTTTCAAAAGCAGCAGAAGCTTTGGGGGAAGTTAGAAGTTAACATGGAGCAAGAAAAAAATGTTTTGGAGAAGCAGCAGCAAAGGGCCTAGGGTCAGATCAGTGAGGTACCAAAGGCAAGCGGCGAAGGAGTGGGGTCTGGAGCAGATGAAGCAATTGCTGAAACAAAAAATAGATGTAGAACACTTAGAGAATATTCCAGTTGCAAGAAGAAAGGAGAAATGAAAGAATAAAAGACTACTAAAAGTTTTACTTTAACAAGCTGGAGGGCTTCTGTATACAAAGGAAAGCATATAGTGGATTGGTGGTGTAATGTTTATAGAAGACAGGACTGAGACCTAAAGGGAGGATTAAAAGGGCAAGTAATCTTGGGGATGAAGTTGAGCATATGGATGTTTACTGAAATGACTGGGTGTGCACATGGACTTGTACAGTAGATCTAATAATGGACAGTGAGGATGACATACATAAAAAGACCACACAGCAGCCGCCACATTAGTGAAGGGTATACTCTTTTATGTAATGTTTATAAAATGTTAACTGTAAAATTTGAGAGGGGGATGCTCTTAAGGGGTCTGTCTAATAACATACTAAGAATGCCTCACATGCATATTTCTAATAATAAAAGTCATTATACAGCTGAAAATAAGGGAGGGGACATAAAAGTTACAGGCCAAAAACGGGCAAGGTGGCCCCCAGACTGGATGATAACACCTAAGTATGGGGAAGATTAAGCAGGAAGTTTAGATCATTGTTGAAAGAGAGGGCTATAAACTAAAAAGAGGAGTAAGGAGAAAGTAAGTCAGCCTGCCTCCCCAAGGAAGTTGAAACCTATGGCAGAAAGGACAGGAAAATAACCAAGTTATGGTCAAAATGAATGACATTTGTTGGTACTGGGCAGAGTGCACCAACAGAAAGATAATAAGGGAGAAAATACTCCATCCAGAAGTTGATTAAGGGTGTGAGAATCCACATAATCTTCTACACAAAGAAGTAATGAAAAGGGAAGGAGGATTCGCACATTGGAGAACATGTACTGAGCTAAAGTTAGTAGGGTATACAAAGGGAGAAAAGTTCACATATAGGTAGTAAGGTGGGCAGTGGGAAATGTTGCTGAAAATAGAGGAGATGGTCCAAAGCAATAGTGGACCAACCAAAAAACAGAAAGCAATAGGTGGACCCCAGAGAACAAAGATACAAATGGGGAGAATATATGCTGATAACCTGGAAGAGAGGAAAATAAGCAACAGAAAGGGGGAAAACTGTTGGTGAGGATAAAAGCAGTAGGTAGGAAGAATAGGGGAAATTTATCACTAGGCAAATGAGAGGAATACCCCTCTTATAAATAGATAAATAGAATTGTCCTCATGGAAGAGAGAGAATTCTGCCATAGACCTCTTGAAGTAGTGTGGATGAATGTGGGTAGAAGAAATAAGCAGATTGAAAGAAGTAAACTGTAGACTAAAATATGTTGTGTTAGAAGTTGATCAAGAGATAGGAAACTAGGAGGGTAAGCAGAAAAGTAAGTTTGTGAAGGTAGGATCAAAAAGAACCCCGTTCCATAGTTGGAGTGCACACGAAGAGTAGAATAAGAGATTGGTGTCAGGAGGGAGTGAATATATGGTGATAAGGCAAGTCCATTTATGATGCATCTAGAGTTTTGACAAAAACCAAGGGGGGTGGTGGGGACCTTGCAGCAGTAATAAGACAGGTTGATTAGGGAGAATGAGGAAGTGGGACAGAGAAGCAAAGATCACTTAGTAGCTCTGTAAACTGAATATGGGACAATTCAGATGAGCAGTCTTAGATGTGCAGAAGCCCCCGTTAAGTATAAGAAGCCTAGGCCTATGGTATTGCAAAGTGGTGAGTTTTTGTAAAGAAAAACTGTTCTGAGAGGGTGTTTCAGTGATTTGCCGATTTAAAAGAGGGTAAAGATTAATTCTCCAGCCGGGTTTAAAGTCATAAGTACGTCAGTGTTGATCTTGGTTTTGCAGAATATGAAAATAGAAGCATTGCCATTTATTAAATAAAACAGGTACCAGCATACCCTCATCCTCAGTATAAAAGAGGTCTGACAAGGGAAATCACTAGGAGAGATTTATAAGGTGAAGGGGAAAAAATATAGGAAACTGGGCAAGTAAAAAGGAGGAAGGTTTGAAACTGTGTGGATGGAGGACCCAGTGCTGCTAATACTGTCATACTCACTGCAGTTAGTAGGGTCTTATTGTGGATCATACCAAACCAAGAAAACAGTGTGTACGTATCTGTAGTGCTTAAAAGATGTTCTATAATAGTTTGGGGAAATGGTGAATAGTTACATTAGAACACTGAGGAGAGAGCGCTTAAGAAGTTTAACAGAAAGTGATGTGTAAAGACAGACAAAAATGAATGCAGGAAGACAAAAGGAAGAGTAGAGGGGTTGAAGGGGGTGGAAAGGAAAAAGGGAAAATAAAATGAGAGAGTTGACAAATTTAGAGATCATGGCCTGGAGTGTAAATAGCCTGGGGAATAGAACAGAGAGAGGGAGGAGGGAGGTTACTAGGGTACGTGAGAAGAACAGGGGCTTCAATATTAACTCTACAGAAAACACACCTGGACAAGGATAAATATAAATTAAAGAAACGGAGATATTATGTATCGGCTGCCTCCTTGTGGGGTAAGAAACAAAGGTGTGGTAGTTAGTGCGCAGAACATTCCCATTCCAGGTTGAAAGCAAAATACAGTATAAAAAGGGAAGTTATGCAGGTATTAAATGGCACTTGGTGGGGATAAAAGTGACAATATTGACGGTATAAATACCTTCACAAGTCCAGATAATGGAATTGAGGAGAATGCTGGCAGACATGATAAAATTTCAGGTCATAATCTATATAGTTGATTAGAACATTGTCATAAACAATGAAGAAATGCAAGGAGGACCAAGAGCTGAGAATGTGCCAAAAAGGGCAAAGTTTTAAGGGACATGTTGCAGTCAGTAGGCTAGGAAGCCTAGGCCTATGATATTGCAAACGTAAGGCAGGTAGGAGAAGAAAGAATAATGGGAGCAAGATGCACATGTTAATTAGCCAAGTGTCAAAGATGGTTATGAGCAGATAGAAGTTATATAACAAGAGAATGCCTGCACTGGGTGAAGGAGGTAAATACAGAACTGTTAATTCTTGCAGATAATACATTGATCAAAGTAAGGCTAGAGGGGGAGGAGGAAGAGGATTTAAAAAGACACTGGAGAGTGCCAGCAAATATGTAGATAATAGTGAGACTAAAACAATATTGGCTCAAGCACTGGAAAAATATGCTGAGGACACACCTGAGGAATGGATGGAAAAGGACGTTAAGAAGGATATTCAATAACAGAAGGAAAGGACAAATAGAAGAAAATTAGAGGCTGTGAAGAGATGGGATTAAGAGTTATAAAAATATAGGGGAATATGGAATCAGGAGAAGGAAACAACGGGAAATCAGGAAAAGAATGCAACGAAAGGAAGGTGAGAGAATATGGAACAGAAAGATTGCAGCAGAAAATCTATTTTATAAAGCTAACCCAAAAGCCACGAAAGTGCTAGCAGTTGGGCTGAGTCAACTAGAGGTGGAATGGGCAATTTATAGGGAATGGGATTTCAGGAAAAAGACCAACCAAGTTCACAGAGATATTGAAAACATTTTAGGTATTCTATCAGGAGCTGTACAAAGCATCAAAAGGGAGGAATCTGGAATGGTAGTACAAGGATAGTGGCAATGGCTGGTCCTCCTAAGAGTGAATGAGAAAGAAGCAAAGATATTAATGGAGGAAATACTGAATGAAAAAAGAGCAAGGATTTGGAGTTAGGTGGCTAAGGGAAAGTCCGCAAGAAGTGATTACTTTATAGAGTTATGGGGAATAAAAAGAGAGGCATTAATTAAGAGATTTGTGCAGCTATTTAATACAGTACAGACTGGGAGCGGTACCAGAATCCCGGAAAGAAGCTGTGATAGCGGAGATGCTAAGAGAAAAGGAATCCCTTAGACTCTGCGGCATATTGGCCAATATCTGTATTGAACCATTCACAAGTGCTTTATGTTGTTACAAGTGGAAAGATTAGAGAAAGTTTTGCCACAGATGACTAATGTGGACCAGGCAGGCTTTATAGCAGGAAGAACTACTTGTAACCTAAGAACCTTGTTGAATACGGAAACAGCAAGTGGTATCATTAGATGCAGAAAAAAAGCCTTTGACAGGGTAGGATGGAGATATCTGATAAACACTGTGGTAAAGATGGGGTTGTCAGAGTTTTGTACAGTTAGGAGGAGGAGTATATGTAGGGGCTGTTGCAGAAAAGTTAAGGGACAGCTTGTCTGAAGGTTTTACCATAGAGAGCAGTACGAGACAAGGATCCCTTTGCCACACGGTTTGTGATCTTTTTAGAGCCTTTAGTGGAAATTATTAGAGCCTCAGCAATCAAAGAATATAGGTGGGAGGAAGTCAAACATAAGTATGTGTTGATTACAGTGAGTAATGAACATGGGGGAAGTTATGGGACATACTAGAGAGATTTGGCAAGAAGTCGGGATATAAAGTAAGCCAAGGCAAGATGGAAGTAGTAATAAATTAAAAAGCTTAGCAGAGAGTAGAGAACCCCCTTGCAAGGATGATAAGGGAGGAGATAAAGTATATAGGAATAAAGTTAGGGAACTCTGTGGTGGAAGATCAGAATAGAATATATACAGATATAGTGGGGAAAGTCAATGAACGGTTGAAAAATGGGGAACCCTAAAATTAGAACTAGATCAAAAGATGCAGATCTTGCAGATGTATGTGACACCCCAGTTTGTGTATGCCGGACAGGCCTTCTGGGAAAAGAACAAACAAGTAGGAAGTTCATATGGGGCACGGAAAATCCTAGAGTAGAAAATGTTATTCCTGTATTTAAGAGAATCTGTAAGCATACCAGGTGGTTAATGTTTTAAGAATGGTGGATAATAGGGTATGAGACAGCATGGAAACAAATGACACCGAGGGGAGAGGAAGAGGAATTGCAAAGGAGAAAGATATCCCAGCGATAATACTGGAGATCCCAAAAGATAACCTTGTTTTTCCATGGACAGGACAGTTGCAAAAAGTTATAAGAAAGGTAATTGAAAGAAGTGGGCAGAGTAATTTCCACAGGAAGAATGAAAGAATAGGTGAAAAGGAAGTCAGCCATGCAGAAGTGGACATAAACAAAATCAAATAAAATATTTGGATCAAATACAGATGGGAAGAGAGATTAAAACTTTGTAAAAACTTCAGGAGGAATATGTGTTTGCCAGGCATCTAGAATGGGAATATGTAGGAGTGAAAAACAGGCGGCAGGATATTAAAGACAAATGTTGGGGAGGACCAACAAAACCTCCACAACTGATGCATGAAATAGATGGGAAAAATCAAGAAGGGAAGAGCATGGGGAGATGTTGAAAGTAAAAATGATTTTAGATCAAGAATAAAAAAAATACATATTCTAGAAAAATGAGGATTAGTTGGATAGAAGAAATAGGAAAAGAGATGAAAGAAAATGAATAGAAAGAGAGAATAAAGTCTTCGCATGGAAATGCCACTATAACACAACAAGTCTTGTAAGGATTTTCCCAGCAACAAGTAGGCCAAGCTGGGGATGTGAAAAAGAGGCATGAAACATGGGTGTGCATTCTGAGACTGTTGCTTTAGGAGAATGTAAGAAGAAAGTAGAGCAATTGATGAAAGAGTGGGGGATATGGTGCTAATAAAGAAACTTTATCTTTGGGTGGGCAGAGGGAATTCAAGAGGAAGTAAGAGAAACAGTAGGAGTGATAATAACATTGGGGTAAAAAGCAATAACAAAAAGAGATGGTAATGTTGGGAAAAAAAGCAATAACTAAGAGATTGAAGCAGAAAGAAAGGCCCAAGAGGAGGAACTCCGGATGTTAAAGAAACTAGTGAAAGAATAGGGGGGAATATACTGCAAAAGAAAAGAGAAATTTAGAAGAAGATGCTAGAGAAACTAATGAATAAGGGGGACATACTGCAAAAGAGGAAAAAGTTGAGATGATGATGCTAGGGCTAGCTAGAAGAAAGTGACTAGGGAAATAGATGTTCGCTCAGACAAGGGATGGAAGTGAGTCAAAGTAAGCGTTGTAAGTGGTTAAAGGGAACTGTAAATATAGGAAGTGCTTCAGTGGATTACAAAATTAAGATGGTGATTAAGATGGTGATAGAGTGTGGAACTGTAACTCCCACTTGAGAGAGATAGAAATAGAGCTAAAAAAAATGTTGAATTGATTTTTACTGTTTTGGTATGCAGGAGTTGAGGGTTAATACTGCTGATTATAAACAACCCTGCAGTCCATCAATAGAGGATATTTGTTCACCATGCATAAGGATTGTGTTGAATGTATCGTAGGATCGTAAGAAGTTACTAGGCTATTGGCCCTGAGGCCCTTACAAGCCTAGCCAAGAATTTAGCCCATGTTACAAGTCAGCACCCTATGCCACTGTCCAGCAGGGACATGGGTGGAATCCCAGGGGTGTATTTTCTGTCCCCCCCCCCATTCAGTTGTCCAGGTTGGGCTTAAAAAGGTTTAATGAGGTACTCAGCTTTACATTGAGAGGGAGTCAATTCCACAAAGGAGGGAGTCTCTTGGACACAAATCTGTCCCGCCAACAAGTCCTATTGATATCACAAACCAGGTTAAGGTCGCATGTGTGGGTTACTCGAGTGGAACTTGACTTGCGGATATGCAGCAGTCCCATCAAGGTGGGGTCTGAGATTGCTTTGTATGCCAGTCAGAGGTCACCTCTGAGGAAGTCTGTAGGAGACTGATTAGAGACAGGGCTTTTAACCTATCTCTGTAGCGTAGATGTTTGAGGCTCTGGATTCTATAGGTGAGGAACCTCTGGGGTCTCTCCAGCAGCTGCATGTGCTTTGTGAGGTACATGTCGAAAGAGGCATTGTACTCAATAATGAGTCTTGTAAGGGAAGAATACAGGGATGTTATGACCACCTTGTCCCTGGATGAGATACCCTTTCTAATGAGGTGGGCCATGTAGAAAGCTTTCCATACAACGGAGGCAATATGGTGGTCAGAAGTTAGTTAGCTATCAACCTGGGTGCGCAAGTCCCTCACGACTGATTGTGTGTTAGTGCCTTATCAATGTGATAATTTGTGGGGACATCACTCTCCCCAAAAGGACTGATGCATTTTTTGGCATTCAGTTTGAGGTGTTTCTGGCACCAGTCATTTGTTTGGGTGAAACCCTCTTGGAGGATGTCCACATCACTAGGGGAGTTGATGACAGCACCCAGCTTGCAGTCATCTGCAGATTTGTTCAGCCATAGCCAACTAGATTTGGCCTGCACCTCTGAGAAGTATATCCCAAACAGCAGAAGCTCCAAGACCAATCCCTGGGGTACACCACTTGTTACAGGTCTACTACTTGGTGGCTTCCTCTATTTTTGACTAGGTGTGGTCTATCAGTGAGCCAGTTTGCTACCCATCTGGTAACATATGGATTGATGCCTAGTTGAGAGAGTTTATCTATTGTACCTGAGTGGGGAATAGTATCAAAGGCCTTGGCCAGGACAAGGTGGGTGGTGTGCACCATCTTCCCCTTGTCTTTGGCCTTGGTGATTGTCTCAAAGAAGTCAACCAAATTTAACAGGCACGATCTTCCCTTGACAAAGGCAAACTGCGTGGGATCAAGTGTCTGGAGTTTGCCAGTGTGCTTCTTAATGAGGTCCGTGATAATCCACTCCATGGCCTTGCAGATCAGACTAGTTAGGCTGATGGGTCTATAATTTCCTGGATCGGTGGATGCTCCACCTTTGTGCAAAGGAATGACAGTAGCTGTCCTCCACTCGGCTGGGATGAAGCTGGTACTTAGGCTTTGGATGAATAGGGTGCCTAATGGTGCTGCATGTTCCTGCCCGAGTTCATGTAGGATGCAGTCTGGGATGTTATCGGGTCCCATGGAGACCGTATTTTTTGCCTTTGAGAGGGCAGTGATGACTTGCTCCCTAGAGATAAGGAAAGGGGGGCAGGTACTGAGGATGTCCTGTTTTACTGATGGGGAGGACAGAGGAGTGAAATTTTCACTGAACCTGTCTGCCAGCAGGTTGGCTATATATGTACAGGGTTTGTGTGTGTGTGGTGTCCTTTACCACCAGTTCTGAGCAGATCTGGGTGCTTCCCTTGAGGTTATGGACATATGTGAAGAAAGCCTTATGATTGTCTTTAGTAGATGTGGCCAATTTGGACTCTAACTTTGCTTTGGAGGATTTCAATAGTGCTCTTATTTGCTTGTTCAGGCTAAGGAGAGATTGCTTCCAATTAGACACTTGCTCCTTTTTGGCCCTGGTCAGCAATTTTTTTCCTTTTATTATAGAGTTTATTTATTGTAGATGTCCATCATACAGGTTTACTCTTCCTTGAGGAGGAGGATGTCGTCCTGTCTGGTATTCCTGATTCCATGCAGCTATATAAATACTCATATAGTACTTTGGTGTAGGTTTGGACATGTCAGTTCCTGTCGGGGGGGGGGGGTTGTGAAGCTGTTTATACTTTCCCCATGAGGTTGTAATCAGCTTTGGAGAAGTTTTTTTGTTTGACCCTAGCTGGAGGGGGGGGGGTTGGGTGAGATGGTGACTTCGAAAGTGACTGCTTTGTGGTCAGATCTTACCAGGGATGATGAATGATACTGTAGGGATGCTGCAGTGGGTTACTCATGTTGGTTAATACCAAGTCCAAGATATTTTCACCTCTTGTGGGGGGTGTCAACCAACTGTTCCAAGGCATTTGCTTTGAAATCAAGGCATCTCTGGGCATTTGTGTTTTGGCATTAGTATTTCTTCCAATCTATGGTTGGATTGTTAGTCACCTAGGATCAGGGTAGAGGGTTGAATCTTGATAGATTTGAAGAGGTCTAGATAGGTGGACTGGGCAACTTGAGTCAGAGTTGGAGGCCTGTAGCTAGCTGTGATTCGAATAGGGGTCTTGTCACTTGTTAACTGTATCTGGAGTGTTTCCTGTGCATCATGCTGTTTGACCAACCTTGAGGTTTGTATGTCTTTTATATATATATATTGCAACTCCTCCTCCTTTTGTTTTGCTGCCCATTGTTTGGGGTCTGAATGAATGATAGAATGAGTAACCTGGTATGGCTGGGGTTCTCTCCGCAGCTTTGAACCAAGTTTCTGTAACTGCACAAATGTCAGCTTCTTCCAGGGTTAAGAATGCTTGCAATGAGTGCAGTTTCATGTTTAGACTCCTAGCGTTTAGCAGCATGACCTTTAATTTACATTTTGATGAAATTTTCATGTTGGTAGTTTTGACCTCATGGCATTGCCTGAAAAAGGCACTATGTGGGAGGCAAGAGCCTTTGCCAGGAGCCTGAAGCCCAAGGGAGACAGATGCAGGCCATCTCTGGCAAAGCATTGTGGCTCATCAGTCATGTCATCCCAGACTGTCGGGTACTGGATCCCCTTGGAATGACACCAGAAACTAAGCCAGTTGTTAGTCAATCATTTTCTGTTTGTATTGAGGCATCATTCTGGATGACAGTAGAATGCTGCTTAATGCTAGGAACATACTTGCCTGGGACACGTACTCAGCGAACTCGATAATGTCTCATCATGTAGTCCAGGGAGGTATGTCTCAAGTCATTCACTCCAACATGGACTGTGATAGTCATAACAGTACCTGTTGAGAGACTTGAGTGCATTGGTGATATGGTGGGTTCTGGCACCCAACAAACCACTAACCGTGACTTTCTCCTTATCCAGCCTGGTGAGGGGCAAATCTGTGTGTCTCACAATGGAGTCTCCAATGACTAATATGTTGGGTTTATGTTTAGGCCTTAGTGGCTGTGAGACACAGGTATGTGGACAATGTGTGGTGTGGTGGGCAGTGGACTTTATGCCTCAGACGTCTCTCTTGTTTGAGTATGCTTTTGTTGAGGATCTCCGCATATGTGGAGGTGTGTTGTGTAGGTGTGGGTGGTGGTTGAGGTGTGGTGTTCGTGTTGCCAACCTTTTCAGTGTCGGATATACTGGTTTGTGGGGGAGAGAGTAGTGATACTAGGTGCTTGATGTAATTGCATCTCTGACATTGTGTTCCTAGGTGCTGGTAGTAAAGGGTTGTCCGTGTACATGAGGCAGTTCCTACATTGTCTCAGGATGCCCATATCGACCAGACTGGCAGGAGAAAATGTAGGAAATTGTACATCCATATTTGTCAGAAACTGAAAGAGCTAAGAGGGGGAGTAAAGGGAGGAAGGTCTAAGAGTAGTACTACTAGATTATAACACAAGTGCTACTAAGGGAAAACTTGTAGCTGGAATACCTCAAAAAGGGTTAAAAACTGTGCAGCTGAAGCTCTGGATGCAGCAGACCTGTATCTAGACTGCTACTCTATTTTAATGTAAGAACACAGTAAAAAACAGCTTGCAATGAAGCACAGGTTAATCACTTGTAGTCAAAAGAATAGAACTCGTAGTATGAAAAATATTTAAAACCGCAATGAAATGCAGTAAAATGCAGTTAAGCAGTAATGAATTGCAGTAGATAGCAATGAAATATATTTAATCAGATTGCTTTGAAACAGTAGCTCGCAATCACAACAGTAACATACAACAAAAATAAAGCAGCAATTTGAGGCTACCAACAAGCAGTAATAAATATGGCAAACTAAATGCAGTTGAACGCCTAAGCACAAGCAGCAAAATGAAGTAGAAAGAGGTGCAATTTTTATTTATTTATTTTTTAAGTAGAAAGTGAAGAAACAGAAAAGATAATTCATGATTGAGAAGCTGAAGGGGTGGTCCTTTAAGTTCTTACTAGAAACAGCAGAATGAGCTGATGTAATGTCACGGGGGTGTCCAGTATCATCTTTATACTAGAGTCGAGCAACTCAGAGCCATCAAGATTTAAGACCACCACAACAGCTGGGCGGATGGGTGAGACAAAAAAACAGTTGCACAGATTACACAAATATGTAGTAAAACAGAAGTGCAGAAAACAGTTGAAAGTAAGCACTTAACATTTCCAGTATCACAGCAGAGCAAATGGCCGAAGGCCTATCTCACTGCAGCTTTGAACAGCTTGAGCAAACAAGTAACAACTGGTTTAAAACACTGGCTATTAAAGGCGGAGAAACAGAAACCAGCCCAATTATCCAATCAAAATAACTGTTGCAGCAATGCTTCTAGGTAGATCAAACCAGACTGATTCTTTCTGCCACAAAAAAACAGCTAGGCCTCTCTAGACAAAAGATTTCACTGCAAGCTCCAAGGGTCACAAACAGTAACAGCTATTCAGCTCTAACAGACAACAAAAAGGAGACTAAAAATCAGTTGCACAGATTACAGATATGTAGTAAAACAGAAGTGCAGAAAACAGTTGAAAATAAATGCATCTTTTTCCAATATCACAGCAGAGCAAATGGCAAAAGGCACATCTCACTGCAGCTTTGATGATGAGATGCATGTTTTTTAATTAAAAAAGGAAGAAGGAAAGAGTAGACTCTTAACTATTTTGCTGTTTATTAGGACTACCGTTGGAGAAGTTTACCAGAACAGGTTAAAGTTCACTCCACTAGCACAGGGCATATCACTCAAGCCTTTGTTCAGGGATGTGGCAGCCTACATTATCTGTGAGTGAGGTAAGTACATTTGAACTAACACGTAACCATCCACACTTTCTGCAAACATTACTGACTACAGATTTACCCTAGGATCAGAACAGGTTTTGTCAGTGCATTCTTTCAGGGCATGCCAGCTCCTCTAGCCTTTCTTAGTCTGAGCTTGCACTGCTTTTGCAGTTTTCCCATATTTTATAAATCATACTGCAGCAGTCCTTTTAATGACTTGGTACATTTCTCTGACAAACTTGCTATAAAACCAGACATTTTAATATAAGGAATTTCTATTGTAGTATAGGCTCCCTACCATTAACCTTCCAATTCCTCTCCACATGAATCTTGGAATAATGGCACTTTTTCTTATAGGCAGATTAAGTTCTGATCGGATGTCTTTTCAGTCCATTCATCAACCTTTTTTTTTTTTTTTGGACCTGAGACAGATCTGACTTCAGCTGCTTTGTTTTTGGATTTGGTGATCAGTCAGGTTTTTCCCCTTACCCATAATCCTCTGTTGGGCCAGTTACCTCAGATCCCATTAGCTGCCACAAGCGTAGGAAAGATCTTTTGGTGCTCTTGGTGAGATAAGTGATTTCCATAAAACTAATGGTCTATTTAATGTATGCATATGTGTGTGAATAAATTATATATAATGTATAATGTCCTCCTATTCACATGTTGCAATATTCATAACAGTAGGGAGATGCTGCCAGCAGCGCCACCTTCCAGCCAGTATACCAAAGTCTTTGTTTCTAGAGGATACGTGACACATCCCTTGTCAGGGCCATGAATTGATGTAGGGTATAAAGGTGACGTCTGCATGCACCGTCCTCAGAATTTTCCTGCCGCAGTAAACACCGGACTCCTGTTTGCCAGTTCTGAAAGCAGATCGCATTTCAGACAGTTTAAATTTCCAGATCGGCTGACCGTTTCATCCTAACGATACAGATAAGTTCCCTGTTGGTTTTTTTCATTGCCTTTGATTATTATGTCAGTTAGAAAGGGGAAGTGTGCTTGTGGAAGACCAGTTCCTCACAAGGATGCACATGAGAAGTGCGTTTTTTGCTTAGGTGAGGCCCACGACCATACATCCTTCCCCATTTGCAAATTTTTCATTCCAAAAACCCTTTGCAGCCATCTTGCTGCACTAAAATTGTATTTAGAAAATCGGAGACTCGGACGTCTTGTGCTCGGTATGGAAGGGGGGAGTAGGCCTGTCCAAAGAACCACCGAGGAAGAAGGCCAAAACAGGCCTGAATCCCCTTGCTGCGCCTCAGGCATCCGAGAAGTTTCTTGAGCCTGATGAAAGCCTGGCATCTTTCCAGACATCGGTTTCCAAGCCAGGCCTGGGAACCACTATGGAAGCTGAGGTGGCTAAAACCTTTAGCATGTCCACTGAGGCTACTCGGCCATTAGATTTGGATGGCAGAGGGGAACCACGACTCAGTCTGTCGGAGGGCCTAGCTCCTTCTCTCCCACCCAGACAGACATCCGCTCCAATTCTGTCTCCACCAACTACTCCTTTAAAGAAAAAAAACAAAGTTAAAACACACTGAGACCCAATCAGTCATGGATTCGAAGTTTTTTCTCAGAGCCTTTTTAAGGCTTTCCAAGCCCTACAGACACAGCATGCCCCACCATCTCCCACTACTCGACCTACTTTACAGTTTTCAGAGGAAGAGTACTTCTCCTCAGAGGAATCCTTTTCATATGAATCCGAAATAGAGTCCCCAAAAGATTTCATCATGCCAGAGGAGGAAGACTCCATTATTCCTGAGTCTCCAGGGGGAAGAAATTACCTTTGGAGTGACAATCTCCCTCATGAGGGAGCATTTCAAGTGGCAAGTATCTGAAGTTTCTGATACCAAGAAAAGATAATTCGGTCTTTTGCAAATGGAGCAGCCCTTTCCTTCAGCAGTGGCTCCCTTGCAACCTGCCTTTCAGGATGCCTTCCTGGCTGCTTCACAGACTCCTGACTCTCAACCACCAGCTGCTAAACGTCCAGACCATTTTTACAAGGTCCCTCAGGATACCCAATACCTCTTTAGGAGCCCTCCAGCAGACCCAGCAGTTATTGCAGTCTCTGCAGACAAATCATCCAGGCAGTTACCTTCACCTCCTCTTTATCCCACAGACGGTATATACTTCTCTGAGGTTCAGGCTAACACAGGGAGATTATGGCTGACAAAGTTCGCAGATGACTGCAAACTGGGGGCCATAATCGAATCTCCAGCCGACACAAGCATCCTCCAAAAGGGTCTCACAGAGACGGATGCTTGGTGCCAGAGCCACGGCCTCAAGCTAAATGCTAAAAAGTGCATAGTTTTCCCCTTTGGGAAAAACAAGGTGCCCACAAATTACCACATAGGTGGTAATCCATTAAGTACGGAAGAAGTAATAAGAGATTTGGGGTCCAACGTCGATAGTAATCTCTCCTTTGATAATCACGTTGCCAAAGTGGTTAGAAAGACCTTCTATATAGCCCACCTTATCACGAAAGGGTTCGCATCGATCAAGAGAGGTCATTGTGCCCCTCTACTCGTCACTCATCAGGCCCATAATTGAATACAATGCCCCTTTAGGGATGTCCCTTACCCGACACCTGCAGCAACTGGAGAGACCCCAAAAGTACCTCACCAAGAGGATCATGGGCTACAGACAGATGTCCTATGCAGCTTGACTAAAGAAACTCCAGCTGTACTCAGTTGCTTACCGCCTACTCAGAGGTGATCTATGCCTGATGTACAAAGCCATGTCAAATCCAGAATTAATGGACATGCTCCACCTCAAAAAATCCAAGTCCCTTAGAGCTACACGCTCCAGGGACATAAACCTCAGCACAAAAATAAATAGGACATGCTGGAGGGACAGATTAATTTCCCAGAGGCTCCCCTCACTCTGGAATAGAATCCCAATTCATGTTAGACATAGCCCCTCGCTGACCCTCTTCAAGCGTAATCTGGACGCGTGGATGGGAAATTGCAAATTCACCCCTGGGATCTCTTCTGTGTCCCTGCTAGACAGAGGCACAGTAAACTAATCTTAAAGGGTACCTTCTGTGACCTACGTTACAGAGGCACAGTAGGCTAATCTAATAGAGACGCGGAAGCCAAATACACTCTGGCTAGGCTTATAAATGCCCTAGGGCAGATAGCCTAGTATCTACCTATGAACCTATGACAGACAGCAACTTCATGTACAGACTAGGGAAGAAAGTCTATACCTCCTCTACTTTGGCTATTGGAGCTCTCAACTACCAAACACATATGGCTCAATATGTTTTAGATACCATTTTAAGGCCTCCACATTACTATCTGAGGCACCAGACTCTCCCATTAAAACTCAAATTAACACCCTTCTTTCCACTGCATCCCAAGTAACTAGGCACTCAATATGTGGAAGCCTCATCTAAGTCTGCTGCATCTGGATCAGTCTTGAGGTGATATTCGTGGGTGCGACTACAACCCCTGCCCATGGATGTGCAAACAAAATTGCTGGATGCCCCCCTGGGTAATAAAGCCCTGTTTGGCCAAGCCTCAGCAGAACTCCCTAAGTCCCTTCAAGAAAAGGGTAAGGAACTTCAGAATCTTAAACACCTTCTGTTGTCTCCTACACCCAGATATCACAGGAATTATCCACAGAAGCCTTCATTTGTTAGAAGGCAGTCAGCACACACTGCACCACAGTCTAAAGGACATAGACAAACCAAGAAAAGCTCTACTCCTAGGTTTCCTACAAGTTCTTCCACTGCGCCCTTTTCGAGGCCAGTCTGGCCAGTGCAAACCACCTCCTCTGTGACTACCCTCCCATGCACCAAAACACCCCACTTTCTCTCCGTCTCACACTCTCCCTTCCCTCCTGGCAGATTATTACATCAGAACAATGGGATGTTCTTCATCCCACATTGCTGCAGTCCTAACGCTTGGGTAGTCCGCTGTCCCAGTCTGCCCGAATACCAAAGTATAAGGCTGACGTCGGTCATGGCGCATTAGTCTGACGTCAGGACGTCAGGGTACAAATGCGCATGACCGACGTCATATCCTCAGTCTTTTTTGCCGCATGGTCCGATGCAGAAGCAGTATTGCGAGTGCAGGTTGGCGTTCTGAAATTTTCTGAAGTCGGAGTTTCAGACCGAATCAAAGTTGGCTAAGTACCCGTTGGGAATATTTTGGTTTTTCTTGCCTCAGTATTTAACCGGATGTCAGAAAAAGTGAATAACTGTATTTCTTGTGGGAAACAGATACCTCATAGGGATTACCATACATTGTGTATACCTTGCTTAGGGCCTGAGCACGACGTTGTTGGATGTCGCTCTTGTGCTAGATTTAACAAACGCACTATAAAGAGAAGATTAGACTGTGCCAGGTTAGTTTTTGGGAAGCGTTGTAATTATAAAATGCCGTCGGATGCTCCGACGCCCGCTTCGTCTAAAAAGCGCAAGGACAAAGCAGCAAAGCCTAGGTTGGAAGAACCGTCTGTCCCGGACGTCGGTTCTTTAGAAGGCTCGGTGGAGCCGGTGGTTCTGCCAGAAGTTTCTTTGGAGTCTCAGGGAGAGACTTTACTGTTACAAGATGTGTCCTCTCAGGAGGTAGGCCAGGCTGAAGGGGCTTCTCAGGTAGCTGTTCTCCCCTCCCTTCCTAAGGTGGTTAGGCCCTCCCCTTCTGTTTCCAAGGCTTCTTCGAGAGGCAGGCCAGTTTTAACTTCAGTGGGTGTCTCTCCTAGTTCTTCAGGGTCTTTGCCTAAGAAACATATGCTTAAAATGGCAGAAGATTTGATTACTATGATTAGAGGTTCTATGCCCCCTCCTGATAAGAGGCCTAGGGTGGAACCTGAGCTTGAGAGTTTTGAGCAGTGTTCGAGGCTTCTGAGTCTTCGGCTGAAGACTTACAGGAGTATCCTCCTTATTCTGATTCTGATGTAGATGATTCTACTCCTTGGCTTCTCCTCCTGAGGATTTTGCTCTTTCAGAGACTCTTCATTCCATGAGGGAGCATTTTAAATGGGAAGGTCAAGATTTCTCTGATTCCAGGAAGAGGCTTAGGGAATTTTTGTTTCTACCCCAGCATAGGCCTTTAGCTATACCTCCTGTTCTGGATGTGGTGGAAGATGTTTTGCAGAGGCTTCCCTGAACCCTGATTCTTTGCCACCTGCCCGGTTAAACCGGATAGGTATTATAGGGTGCCTGAAGCTCATAAGTATCTTTTAAGAGTCCTAGGGCAGACCCAGAAACTGTTTCTCAGGGGCCTAAAGGTGTTAAGGCTTCTGTTGTTAAAAATCCTGTTCCTCCTGATAAAGAGGCAAGGGCTTTGGATAGATGGGGAAAGAAGGTGTATACTTCTTCCACTTTAGCCATGAGGGCTTTGAATTGTCAGTTCCACATGTTAAAATACCAAAATTATCTCCTTTCTCAATTGAAGTCTAAGGTGGATGCTCTGGCGGAAGGTATTGAGTGTAAAGAGTTGCAGGATTTAGTACATGTTTCTGAACAGGTGGGTAAGCATTCCTTGCAATGTGGTTTTGATGCTGTACAGGCCTCTTCGAGGGTGGCTGCCACTGGTTCTGTTCTTCGCAGGCACGCCTGGCTGAGGGATCAGAATTTAGCTGAGCATGTTAAGACAAGGATTTTGGATGCTCCGTTACAGTCTGATGTGTTGTTTGGTTCGCCTGTGGAAGCAGTTTTAAAGAAAATGGAGGACAAGGCTAAGTCTATGCAGACTGTTAAAGATTTTTGCAGGTTCAGCCTCCGAGTTTAGTAGAAATTGGCCTACTAAGGGGTGGACATATCCTTCTTATGATTCCCAGTCTAGGGGTAGGTCTAGACGTGGTAGGGGCAGAGCTCAAGGTTCTTTTAGGCCTAGAACAGGGAGTTCTCCTGCTCAGTCTTCTGGTGAGGGCAGGGGTCAGTCCTTTCGTAAGCAAACCCAATGACCTGCCTTTTCAGCTGCCAGAGCCTTCTCGTCTGGCAGCACCTTTGGGGGGAAGGCTGGCACTTTTCAAAGAAAATTGGAGTTTAATTACCCAAGACAGATGGGTATTGGATATCATTCACCACGGTTACAGGTTTTATTTCCATACCTTGCCTCCTTTCAAAGGCATGCCAGACATTCCTCCTCTACAAAGAAAAGAGGCCCACAGGCAAATTTCTCTGTTACTTCAAATAGGGGCTATTCAGCCGGTTCCTGTGCCAGAAAGGGGCCTAGGATTTTATTCTCGCCTGTTCCTAGTACCAAAAAAGGGGAACACGTGGAGACCAATTTTGGATTTATCTATCCTCAACACTTATCTGGACATTCCCAAGTTCAAAATGTTGACGTTACAACAGCTTTTACCTCTGCTGGGCAAAGATCACTGGATGGTAACTTTAGATCTCAAGGAGGCTTACCTTCATGTGCCTATCACACTAAGTTGCAGGAAGTATCTGCGTTTTCGAGCTGGGAATTCCCATTATCAGTTCTCTGCATTGCCCTTTGGCTTATCTACTGCCCAGAGTATTCACAAAAGTTCTGGCTCTAGTGATAGCTTACTTCAGGCTAAAAGGAATACAAATCTATCCTTACTTGGACGACTGCCTGATTCTGGCTCAAGAAAAGGAAGACCTTTTTCAGCATTTGGAATATGTGATAGCAGTGCTAAGATGCCTGGGGTATTCTGTGAACGAAATAAAGTCCAGTCTAGTACCCTCTCAAGACATGTGCTTTCTGGGTGTGAGACTGAATACAGCAACCCAGATGGCCTTTTTAACCCCAGACAAACAAAAGAATCTTTCCCTTTACTTCCATCAACTATCTCTTCAGTCCGGGCTGACTGCAAGGACAGTCCTTCAAGCCTTAGGGTTCATGGCATCTTGTATTCTGGTGCTTCCCAATGCCAAACTGCATATGAGGAAGCTGCAATGGTATCTCAAAATGTATGGACACAGCACTGCCAGGATTTGGACACTGTCATTCAAATAATACCTTGCATTCAAAAGGAATTTTTGTGGTGGGCTCAGGAATGTCACCTAAACAAGGGACTCTCTGTGACCCGGCCAGAGGCGAGTCAGATTCTAACGACAGATGCCTCAGACATAGCTTGGGGAGCTCATCTGAATGGAAAGTGGATACAAGACAAGTGGCCTGCCAGACTACAGCATCTACATATCAACATGAAGGAGATGTTAGCAGTCCAGTTTGCATTAATGGCTTTCAAGGAGTTACTTCTTCCAGGGCAGGTGTTGATTCTAACAGACAACACAACTGTCATGTGGTACATCAACAAACAAGGGGGAACACATTCTTATCCTCTATGCAGGCAAGCAATGATTTTGTGGGAGACTGCGCTCAGTTTGCAACTAAATCTTCAGGCAAGGTTTCTGCCGGGAGCACAGAACTCCTTAGCAGATGTGTTAAGCAGGCAAATCATGGATCCCCACGAGTGGAAACTGGATCTTCATGTATTTCGGAAATTGACAGTGTCATGGGGAACTCCAGACATAGATCTGTTCGCTTCTCCACTAAACCACCAGCTGCCAAAGTTTTGCACGAAAAGGTTTCATCACACAGCTTGGAAAGTGGATGCTCTTTCTTTCAGTTGGAAAAATCTTCATGTGTATGCCTTTCCACCTCTGCCTCTCCTCCCAAAGGTACTCCTAAAGGTCAGACAAGACAAGCCAAGGATGATTTTAATAGCTCCAGATTGGCCTCAGCAACACTGGTACCCATTACTGAGGAGTATGGTAAGGAAGCCTCCATGGCCTTTACCTTTGATTCCACACCTATTGTCTCAGAGGGACGGTCATCTACTCAATGTCAAGCTTCACTCTCTTCATCTAACAGCCTGGCATATTCTGTTTTGAACCACAGCAGGTCTCAACTTCCTCAACAAGTTTTGAATGTGATTATGGAAGCCAGAAGACCTAGTACAAGGAAAGTGTACGCAGAAAAATGGAAGAGATTTTTATTTTGGAGTGCAGCAAAGGATTTGGAGGTTTCTGAGCCTAATTTGAGTGTGGCTCTTCAATATCTTACTGAGTTATTGGACAAAGGTTTGTCTTTCTCTTCCATTAAGATTCATGCTGCAGCAATTTCAGCTCACTATGATTGTGACCCACCATTGTTTTCTCATCCTTTGTTCAAGCAATTTCTTAGAGGGGCGAAGAATATAAGACCCCCAGAGAGCTCCTACTCCTGCTTGGGATCTCAATTTTGTGTTGGAGAAACTTACTTTACAACCTTTTGAGCCTGCGGCTACTGCTGAATTGAAATACTTGTCATGGAAGACTGCTTTTTTGTTGGCCATTACTTCTGCAAGAAGGGTTTCTGAATTGCAGGCCCTTATGGCGGTTGAGCCTTTTGATTTTCCATAAGGATAGGGTATCATTACGCACTAATCCTTCCTTTATGCCTAAGGTGGTTTCTAGTGTGGCTTTAAACCAAACTATTCATTTGCCTACTTTTTATGCAGATCCCCAAAATAAGGGGGAAAAGATTTTGCACTCTTTAGATGTACACAGGCAGTTGCGTTATTATTTAAGCAGGACTAAGGATTTTAGGCAGTCTCAGCAGTTGTTTGTTTCTTTTGCTTTGAGTTCTCAGGGCAAGCCTGTGTCAAAACAAACTATTTCTAAGTGGATTGGGTTTTGCATTGCATTTTGTTATTCCCATCATGGCAAGGAGATTCCAGCTGGGATTAGGCCTCATTCCACTAGGGCTACTGCCACTTCCACAGCATTTCTAAGGGGGGTGGCAACTAAGGATATTTTGGAGGCAGCTACTTGGAGTTCAGTGCATACTTTCTCTAAGCATTACCACCTTCCTCTCTACTCTAAATCTAGGGCTGGTTTTGCCACGGCTATTTTGCAGGGCATGTTGTCAGCTCCTGCTTCTTTATGATTTGCCAGCCTCCCTTACCTCTGCTTTGGGATTCTACCAAAGTGTTAGGACTGCAGCAATGTGGGATGAAGAACATAGTACAGTTTTGTACCTACCATAAATGTAGATGTTCGAAGATCCACATTGCTGCAGTCCAATTTACCCTCCCTCCTTCCCCTCTGTGTTTAGGGGTGGTTGTGTGGGTGGTGTTGTACTCTTGTAAATTTGTATATATTGTACATATTTTTGGTACAGGAGTGTTTGGTGTTTTTTGGTTTTGGCCTTATCTTTTTAGGGTCTTCTGACATCTGGGGCAAGAAAAGACTGAGGATATGACGTCGGTCATGCGCATTTGTACCCTGACGTCCTGACGTCAGACTAATGCGCCATGACCGACGTCAGCCTTATACTTTGGTATTCGGGCCGACTGGGACAGCGGACTACCCAAGTGTTAGGACTGCAGCAATGTGGATCTTCGAACATCTACATTTATGGTAGGTACAAAACTGTACTTTCTCTCCATCATTCAGTCAGTCTACTTCATGACTTGGTGGAAGATACCACCCTTCAGTGGCATCCCTCAACCACCTGCAAGCCAAACCCACCTTTTCCCTCCCGTCATTCAGCAGCTTCTAGTTCAAGATACCATAAAACAGGTACCACACCAGCAAAGAAATGGGTTTTTACTCCAGAATGTTTCTGGTACCAAGGAAGGACAACCCTTGGAGGCCAAGCCTAGACGTATCCTATCTAAACCTATTTCTCAAAGTTCCCAGTTTCTAAATGATTACCTTACCCATCCTCTTACCACTAATTCCAACTCAGACTTTCATGTTATCCTTGGAGTTAAAGGATGCCTACCTACACATCCCCATGCACCTAGATTACAGGAAATACCTCAAATTTGCAATAGGCTCCTGCCATTTGCAATTTTCAGCCTTGCCCTTTGGACTCTGTGCCTGGTCCCTGTCATTGCCCACTGCAGGACTCACGGTATTCAGATATACCCATACCTGGACGACTTGCTCATTCTTCATCAAAACTGCCAAACCCTCCAGTTACATCTACAACAGGTAATTTCCACCCTGTTTCGGTTAGGGTTCACCATAAATCACGAAAAATCTCACCTGATCCCCTCTCAAGACCTGGTTTTCCATAAATCACGAAAAATCTCACCTGATCCCCTCTCAAGACCTGGTTTTCCTGGGTTGCAGGATCAGAGCAGACATAATGAAAGAGTTCCTTTCAGAGCAAAGAATCCTAGACCTTTGTCTATATTTTCAAAGAATCCTCTCCCACACCTTTTTACCAGCTCGAGAGATTTTAAGACTTCTAGGACACATGGCATCACTTATACCCATGCTGCCTCTGACAAAACTCCATATGAGAAGAATCCCGTGGGTCCTGAAAAACCTATGGAGTCAACAATCCCAGCCCCTGGACACCCCCCTCCCCTTACTTCAGTGTCTGAAGAAGGAACTCCAGTGGTGGATCTCAGTTCTTCAACTCAACCAAGGGATCCACCTTCAATTCCCACCCCCACCTACAACAGGTCTCCACAGATGCCTCTGACTTGGGATGGGGGGTAGTGCTACTTGCAAGCTAACAACTCTCAGTGCAGGGCACGTGCTCCAACTCAAGAGTAAAGGACCATATCAACATCAAAGAAATGACGGCATTACACTTGGCCCTGCTAAACTTCAAATCAGTCCTTCACCCAGGAACCCTGAAAGTAGTCGCAGACATATGATGGTTCTATGGTACATCAACAAGCAGGGGGAACAAAGTCTACCCTCTGTGCACCCTAGCAATCCAGATCTGGACCCTAGCAGTATCTCTCCACATCCATCTGCTAGCGGTCTGTATCCCTTCCACAGAGAAAGTCATGTCAGAACTTTAGCTCCAAGTCACGAATAGATGCTTCACAGGGAAGTATTTCTAGACATAATCCACAGGTAGGGTATTCCACAAGCAGACCTTTTTGCCTCCGCCCAGAACAGACAGATGCCCAAATTCTGCACAAAATCCACATCCACAAGCGTGGAAAGTGGACGCCTTCTCCTTCTCTTGGGGGGAATGTAACTCTATACCTTCCCCCCCCATTCACACTAATTCAGAAAGTCCTTCTGAAAATAAAGTGGGACAACCCAAAAATCCTACTGGTGACTCCCTTTTGGCCAACACAGCATTGGTTTCCCCTCTTACACTTACTAGCCAAGGGCAATCACCACAGGTTACTCCACCGAATAGACCTACTCACACAGGACAGAGGATCCTTACTACACCCTCAGGTAGACTATCTGAAATTTTGATCCCCTACAGACACCTATACTCAAAGGATGTACTCTGTGTTCTGCAGGAGGCCAGAAAACCTATTACCAGGAGAAACTATGTATCCAAATGGAACATATTCTCCTACTGGTGTCAACGGAAAAACCAGGACACACTAACTACCTCTGTACCTATGGTTCTTTCCTATTTGTGTGAGCTACTGCACTCAGGACTAACATATTCATCTGTCAGATTGCATTTATCTACTATCTCTGCCTGTCTGCCAATCTCCCCTCCTCTGGCTTCCATGATTGGAGGTTCAACTTTTCCTCAAGGGAGTGCTTCACATCAGGCTTCCCAGGAAACCTATCCCTCCCCCTTGGGATCTGAACTTTGTATTAGAAAAACTTGTATTGCCACCATTTGAACCAGCTCATTCAGTATCCCTGAAGCTACGAATACGTCCAGGTTTTAGCTATAGGAATACCAAATCGTTAAAAAGGATTTTGTGCTTTGAGAATAATGCTAGGAAGGAACTTCATTCCTCGAGGAAAGGAACCTTCTCATGTCATAATTGCAACCAATGTAGCTTTATAGCTAATAAGAATTATTTTGTACATCCTGATACACACTCTAAATATGAATTCAATCACTGTACTGACTGTAGGGGGGAATGTAACTCTATACCTTCCCCCCATTCACACTAATTCAGAAATCCTTCTGAAAATAAAGTGGGACAACCCAAAAATCCTACTGGTGACTCCCTTTTGGCCAACACAGCATTGGTTTCCCCTCTTACACTTACTAGCCAAGGGATGTGGTCTATCTAGCTATATGCCAGAAATGTAGTAGTTTTTATGTAGGGAAGACGAATAGGACCCTCAGAGAAAGAATAAGAGAACATATTTATGCCTTTAGCAGAGAAAATGAAGGAAATGCGATAGCCAAACATATTATCCAGAACGATACAACACATAGCTTTAAGTTCCTAGTTTTAGAGTCTATATATCCTACAGAGAGGTTAAGCAATATAAGTAATTATACAGAGAAAGAAGAAGGGAAATGGATAGTTAGGTTACAAGCGGACAGAGGACATGGTCTGAATGACAGAGTTTCACTGAAACCATTCCTTTTGGATCGAGCCTTAAAACATTAATTTTGAGAGTCATGAATGTGGGTGTATATTTTACTATAGACCATTTTTTAATATTGTTTTGTTTTCCATGTGCTCTTTTTTGAAAAATTAGAATATATAAGTAATAGTGTATATGCTTTAAGAAAGGCTTTTAAGCATTAGCTAAGATTATTAGTAGTTATTTAGATGGAGAAGTTCATTACATGCTCTCTATGTAGAGAATTTTAACATATGCTGCTATATACTTAGAGCAATATTACAGATGCCATATAAGAGAACTGTGACTTTAAATGCTGTAACAAGTGTATTTTATTGGTTCCCTTTGGAAGTGATGCAACATTTAAATGGAATTGGAGTGTTTTATTATCTTTAAGTCTGAAGAAGTATTCTTGGAGACGCGAAAGCGCTTACTTTGTGCAATAAAGTTTTTGATTTGTTATACATTCAGAGGTTTGCTTCGATTGTTGTGGAGTACCTGCCATTCTCTTTTCTATCCCTAAAGCTATGCACACTGAAAACAGTTCTACTAGTGACCCTTGCATCCCGCCAGGAGGGTATCTGAGATCCAAGCCCTCATGGTTGCCTCTCCTTACCTTATTTTCCACAAGGATAGAGTTGCCCTAAGGACCAACCTTTTCTTCATACCGAAGGTGGATAATGAACTTTCACTAAACCAGACCATCAGTCTGTCAGTTTATTACCCTCAAACCTCAAAATTCCTTTTAAATGACTCCATTCCTTGGATGTCCACAGACAATTGAGGTGCTACTTAGACAAAACCAAACCTATCAGAAAATCAGATCAACTTTTCATCTTCTTCTATCCCAGAGCTCTAGGGAAGGCAGTCTCCAAGCAAACCATCTCCTCATGGATTTCCAAATCCATTACCCTATGCTACTCCTTCCATGGAAAATCCCTACACGGACAAGTCAAACCTCACTCTATCAGGGCAGCTGCTTCCTCAGCTGCCTTATTCAAAGGAATTAACTACGCTTCCATCCTGGAAGCTGCCTGTTAGACTTCTGTCCACACCTTTATCAGACATTACAAACTGGACCTAGTCTCTAGAGCTAGGGCAGGGTTTGCCAGGTCTATCCTCCAAGGGCTCATCGACCAGGGAACCCAATCCTCCACCCAAGACCATGCCTAAAAGCTCTTGTACTCTACCTACTGTTATGAATACTGCAACATGTGAGTAGAAGCACATAGAATAGTTGTGTAAGAACTTATCATAACCTTAGATGTCCTTCTCTTCCATGTTGCAGTATTCAATCCCCCCCACCTGTCCCTCTATCTTTAACATCTTGATTGCCATTCTGACTTGGGGGGGGGGGGCATTACTTTGATACCCCCCAGTGGCTCCATTAAACACAGACCACCTACTTACCTGACTCTAGCCTGCATGCAATTCCAAGGGTTCCCTTGGGACTCTTCTACCCACAGGAGTGCTACTGTATGCGGCAGTTCATTCTGAGGAGGGTGCATGCAGATGTCACCTTTATACCCTACGTCAGTTTATGGCCCTGACAAGGGACGTTACACGTACCCTCCAGAAACCGACTTTGGTATACTGGCCGCAAGGTGGCTCTGCTGGCAGCATCTCCCTACTGTTATGAATACTGCAACATGGAAGAGGACATCTAAGGTTAAGGTAAGTTCTTGCACAACTATTCTTTATTTATATAAATTTGTTTGGCATATACTTCTGAGAAGTACAGGCAAGCACCGAAGGGCTGTGGCTGACCAAGTTTGCAGATGACTGCAAACTGGGTGCTATAATAGAGTCTCCGGCCGACATGGATATCCTCCAGAGGGGCCTTAATGAGACTGATGCATGGTGTCAAAGCCAGGTCTCAAGCTAAATGCTAAAAAATGCGTAGTAATCCCCTTTGGAAAAAAAGAGTACCCGCAAACTACCACATAGGAGGCAACCCCCTAAAATCTGAAGAAGTAATAAGGGATCTAGGGACCCAAGTAGATGGTCAGCTTTTCTTTGATAACCATGTTGCCAAGGTGGTTAGAAAATCCTTCTATGTGACCCATCTGATCACGAAAGGGTTTGCATCAAGATCTAAGGATGTAGTGGTGCCCCTCTACTCTTCCCTCATCAGACCCATTATTGAGTACAGTGCACCAATTGGAATGTACCTGGCTAGGCATCTCCAGCAACTGGAGAGACCACAGAGGTACCTCACTAAGAGGATTACTGGCCTCAAACAGTTGTCCTATGCAGCACGATTGCAAAAACTAAGGCTTTTCTCTGTTGCATACCGCCTTCTCAGAAGCGATCTCTGTCTAACATACAGAGCCATGTCCAACCCAGAACTGTTGAACATGCTCCATCTTAGCAAAACCAAATCTACTCGAGCTACACGCTCTAGGGATATAAACCTCAGCACAACAATGAATACAACATGCTGGAGGGATAGATTCCCTTCGCAAAGACTTCCCTTGTTATGGAACAAGGTCCTGATCTACATAAGACAGAGCCCCTCACTATCATTCTTCAAGAGGAACCTTGACGAGTGGATGGGTAACAGAAAGTTCACACCAGGGATCATACCAACAGCCCTACTAGATAGTGTCTAAGGGTACTAGCTGCTAGATCCAAGGGCCTAGGGAACTAACCAAAGGGGTGGTGAATACCGCACAACGTGGCTGGGCTAATATATGCCTTCGGGCAGATAGCCCAGTACCTACCTATGAACCTATATAAAATTTTTGTTGTAAGATCATTCCTTTTTATCTGCTCCTAACTACAGGCCTATTTTTCTTGGTTTTGCTTGGCACTGGATGTCTTTGCCCTCTTTCCTCCTTTAAAAAAAAAACAAAATAAAGAGAATTTTTGTTAACATCTGTTTAGATAGTATATGTGTATATATATCTATATATATCTATATATATATATATATATATATATATATATATATATATATATATATATATAGATATATATAGTTACTGTTATTAGGTATTATAGATATTTTCATAGCTGACATTTTTTTTCCTTTGGCTGCTTGCCTTTCTGTCTTGTTTCTTTTTTTACAGGATGTCAGACAGACCATCTGGTTTTATAAAGTGTGTGGCTTGTGCCCACAATGTACCAAACTCAGATACATATGATAAATATGGTTTACTGTCAAAATGTGGAAAATCAAAATCATTTTCCACCTTTTGATTGAACTGGTTTGCTAAAATTGGTAGTAATGAATTACCAAAATTTTGGAAATGGTAACACAGACTCGACATTTGCACACTGAAGTTCCAATGTCGAAAGTCTGTGCTACCAGTAACATTTTTGCAGGGGGGCAAGCCCGCCTGCACCCCCTGCATATTATATTTCCAACTCCGAGAGCACAGTACAATGAGAAAAGGGTGCATTTCTCCTTCCCCGCTGTAGTGCGATCTGTTATCAGAATGTCAGTTCCACATTAGCAAATGCATACTACCATTCGCTAATGTGGCGTCGAACCTTTTCGGGATCAGCATTACAAAAACTTGAAAAGGTAGTAAACCAGTAAATATTTATTGCCTAGGGCTTTCACATTTGGACACCACATGCATCATTTGTGAAGTCTTTGGCAGCAGGCCATTGTTGAAAGAAGAAATAAGTTGATTTTAAAAGGGGTTTTCCCAGCCACTGTTTCAGTTTCCTTAAAGCCTAACCTCTTTAAAAAATAAAAAAATAAAAAAAATAAATAAATAAAACACAGCTGAAAAGCCTAAAGAGAAAATCAAGGAAAAAAGAGAAATAAGTTATAGAGGAAGAGGTCTATGGAATATTCATATTCCTCTGATCTGGCTTCAAAATTGTTTAAACCCTTAGAACCAACGCTCTTCACTGATGCAATACTCTGATCCTACACTCTTCCTTGGTTCTCACTGGAACCTGCATTTCCTATGCTGATTTCCCCAGTTTTACAAGAAAAGCAGTACCACCATTCTAGACTTTCCTCTGCTGCTTCATCCTTCTGGTCAGCCCAGGACTTCCAGAAGCCTAACTGAAGTAGATGTAGACAAGATTGAGAGTTCTTTGAACCCAGATCTAGTTGGGGGTCCTCCAGTCTCTGGCCTCCAGCAAGGGAATGGCTTTTTCCTCCACATTCAGTAGCTTCTCCTTTCCATTCCGACCTTTTGGATCAAAGCCCTTGGATCCAGCTTCTACCCATGTCAACAGGTCAACTCTACATCAAAGCCTAGGCTTAGATGTTAAGTTGTCAATCTCGCCTTCATTCTTGCTTGATGGGTTCGGAGCCGATCCTCGGCTCTGACTCGGCACTTGCTTTAGCTCGAGAACTCCTTTTACCAGCTCGAGGCAGCCCCATATCCCATGATGCAAGGCAGTAAGTACCCAGATCTTGTTTGCCGCTTCGCTTGGGAGGTCTTCTTTTTACCAGCTCCTGGTAAGTTGTTCACATTTGTGATATTTAAGCCCCTTTTTTAGTCTAAAACTCTTTTATTGATAGTTTAAAGTTATTTTTCTGCCCTTTCTGACAGAAATTCCCTGTCTCCTTTTTTTTTTTTTTTTTTTTTTGTTAGTCAATTTTTTCCCTATCCCATCCCCCCCCTGTTAGGGTGTGTGTGTTGGTTTTTTATAGAATACCTCTTGGTATTTTGTTTAAGTTAATTTTGACTGGTGTGTGTGTGTGTTGTGTTTTTCGGCACCATGTCAAAGGAGAGGGTCTCAGGTTTTAAGAAGTGTGACTCGTGCTGTCAGAAGATGTCTCTGACAGACGGTCACACTTCTTGCCTGTATTGTCTGGGCCCTCTTCACCTGCAGGACTCCTGTGCTATTTGTCACTCCTTCAGC
The DNA here is from genome assembly GCF_019279795.1 of Protopterus annectens. Lineage (NCBI taxonomy): Eukaryota > Metazoa > Chordata > Ceratodontiformes > Protopteridae > Protopterus > Protopterus annectens. Next base: position 4,585,149 of record NC_056746.1, read on the forward strand.
CAGAGAGTCCTGCAGGAGAGCAATAAGTTGATTCTTAGGGGCCTTCTTAAGCCGGAGGGCTCTCCGGCTAAGTCGGCTCCACCAAAATCAACAAAATCTGCCAAGGCCCAGGCTTCGGTATCTAAGCCTGCGGCCTCGGCTCCGACTCGTACTGAGTCGAGATCGGCTCCGGCTGGAGCCGATTCTGGCTTGACAAAGCTTTCGGCACCGATGGCTATCGGTGCCGAATCTGTATTGTCCACTTCGATGTCGGCTCCGATCGGTTCCGACACCCATGTGGCACAGGCATCGGTGTCGGCTCCGATCGGCTCCGACACCGTTACTTTGGTGGCTGTATCGGCTCCGGCTGGAGCCGATACATCGAGGCTTCCTGTCGGCTCCGAGAAGTCGGCTCCGACAGGATCTATAGTATCGGCTCCGATGGCTCATTCCAGGAAGAGGTCGAGGTCTCCTTCCTTGGAGCCGATACTTCGGCTCGGCTTCACCTCTTCTATCGGAACGGAGCCATCGGAGCCGATCTTCAAGGTCATCCAGGTTGTCAGATCATGACCTAGAGAGAGTGGTCAGTAGATTACTCAAGTCACAGGTACTGGCCCAAATGTTACACAGTCCGTCTCAGCAGACGACTGTTGGTCCACACCCCGTTACAGTTCCTCCTTCAACTCTACCCCAGAGTTTGGAGTTGGAGTCTTCGGGCATGGTTACTGCTACGGCTGGAGGACGGATACCCCCTTCTGTTCCTTCAACCTCGACTCTTATCTCCTCTTCGAGACCTTCCTTAGAGGGATTCGGTGGTCGGGCTTCCATGGTCTCCTCCGAGGGGGTGAGTGGCATCGGACCCTTGTCCGAACCCGCTCTTCCCCTTGGAGCCTCGGCCTTGGTGAGCTCGGCACCGACATCTGCCTCGGAGACTTCCCTTTCGGTGGTCCCTGGAGTTCCTAGCTCTTCGGAGCGGGTTCTCTCGGACCTGCCTGGGAGGGGAGCATTCGAGGTGATGAAGAGTGTACTGGCCACTGGTATCAGTCAGCAGTCTGTTCCCGTAGCTCCTCCCTCTATAGTACCTGTTGACATCTCTGCCACTTCTCTTGCTACAGGACCCAGAGATCCTCCGCCTCAGGTTTCCCCATTGGGAATTTCCCCTCTTCCGAGGATTCTCCTGATGTTTCGGGAGATCCTCCTAGGAAGAGGACTTGTAAGAGGAAGCATGTAGACTCCCCGAGTCTGTCACTGGATACTGACTTTGATGAGTCAGAGGGATCGCCTAGATCCCCCTCTGAGGATGTCTCCTTCTCAGACATCCTAGAACTCCTTAAACAGAGGGGAAACTGGCCCACCAACAATCCCTCTGAGGATGAGTCAGTATACCTAGAGGCGTTTGGATCTCGGCCCTCCACCTCCTGGGTGTCTCCGCCTTTCGACCCCCTTATGCAGGTTATTGCACGAAAGGCGTGGGCAGCTCCTGACTCGGTAGAGCCAGTCCCTAGGAGGCCTTCTAAATTAATCACTGCCCCGAGTGACAAACAATTCCTTACCAAGGGTGTCCCCGCTGATGCTATGGTGGTGGCTGCGGCCACCAAAAAGGAACTTGCAGATCCTTCCGTGCCCGTCCATCCTCCTAATAAGGACTCTAGGACCATGGATAGGTATGCAGTGGCGGATGTTTTCCTCAGCGACCTTTGCTATGCGTTCGCTGAATTACCTATGTCACTTCACCAGACTCCAAAGGGATATCCTGAAGGAGCTGGGAGAGGTAGTTCAGGATCCTACAGCTGCAGGGGCTCAAGAAAAGATTGCTTCGCAGCTAGGAACCCTCAATTCCGTTGTTAACTCCTCCATGCGGCTAATATCTTATGCTGCGGATGGAGCGAGTAGAGCCGCAGGCACAGGTGTGGCTCTTAGACGCCAAGCCTGGATGCGGCTATGTGATTTTGCGGATCCCTTTAAGGCGTCCTTCACAAATTCTCCCTTTGATGGGTCAGCTTTGTTTGGCCCTCAGGTGAAGGAAACCTTGACCAGGTGCGAGCAGGACGGCAAGACTCTTTCTGCTGTTGGTGTCCGTTTTTCCACACCTTCTAGGCCTTATCCCAAAGGATAGAAGGGTGGGAAGATGTGGTTCCGTAAATCCCAAGGAGTCACGCCGGATTCACGTGGTCAGTTTACCCCTAGAGGCAGAGGGGGTAACAATAACAGACGCCGCTCTAGGGGCAGAGGGGGTCCGAAGAACCAGGGAAACAGGGAGCCTCTCTCTGCCAAGCCCTTTCAGCATCCCTGAGGTGTTGCCCGGCTGTCCCTCCTTGGAGGCAGTCGGGGGAAGATTATCACTGTACCCAGAAGCCTGGCATTCCCTCACTCAAGACACATGGGTACAGTCGATCATATCCAAGGGTTACATAATTCCTTTCGAGGAAAGTCCTTTCCCCTCAAATTCCCTTCCAGATGTACCACCCGGTCTAAGGGACATTGCAGAGTTAGAAATCGCAAAACTACTGCAAAAAAGAGCCATTCAGCCAGTTACAGTAGACCATTCAGAGCCCGGAATCTACTCAAGGTTCTTTTTGGTCCCCAAAAAGACGGGAGACTGGAGACCAATATTGGATCTCAGCAGACTCAACAAGTCTGTCAGGAAGACAAGATTCGAATGGTCACTCTTCAGTCAATTCTGCCCTTCTTACAGAAGGACAACTGGATGTGCTCAATAGATCTTCAGGATGCGTACTATCACATCAAAATTCACAGACGCTCCAGGAGATTTCTCCGCTTTCGGCTGGGGTCCAGTCATTTCCAGTTCAGAGCCCTGCCCTTTGGTCTCACTACAGCCCCCAGAGTGTTCACCAAATGCATGGCAGTGGTCACGGCTCACCTGAGACGTCAAGGATTCCAGGTGTTTCCGTATCTCGACGACTGGCTCCTGTCAGCCACCACCAGGCATCAGCTTATGCAAGCCAGGGATTACACAATAGACCTTTGTTCTCATTTGGGCATCTCAATCAACTTGGGAAAGTCATCCTTATCGCCCTGCCAGTCTAGTACCTTCATAGGCAAACTTAAACACTGTTCGGATGTCAGCTACCCTTACAGAACAAAGAGTTTCAGACATTCAGACTCATGTCAGAATCATTCTGGCCAGCAAGAAAATACAGGCCAGAATGGTTCTGAAGGTATTAGGTCTCATGGCTGCGGCCATTACACTTCTTCCCCTGGCTCGATTCTACATGCGCCTTCTTCAGTGGATGCTGTTCACACAGTGGTCATACCAGCAACTTCCAATGCGTCACCAGATTCTGGTGACAAAAACATGCAAAGAACATCTTGCTTGGTGGATCACATCGTCTCAGGTTCACCAAGGCAGGTGCTTTGTACCTCCGTCCCCGATAGCCACTGTCACCACGGATGCCTCCCTGATCGGGTGGGGGGGGTCATTATCAGGGCAGGATGGTTCGTGGGACGTGGCAACCGTTCGAGTACCATCTGCACGTAAATGTCCTGGAGATGAGAGCAGTGCTTTTAACGTTGCAAGCCCTCAACGACTTTCTTCCCGTAGGGACAATTGCAGTCCACACAGACAACATGTCTGTAGTTTGGTATATCAACAAACAGGGCGGAACCAAGTCCTACCCCTTGTGTCGAGAAGCGCTCAGACTTTGGCAATGGGCGATCTCCTCTCATCGGTTTCTGGTAGCAACGCATATCCCTGGGAAAACCAACATTATAGCGGACAGATTGAGCAGAGCTATCCTCATGCCTCACGAGTGGTCTCTCAAGCAAATCTATAGCGGAAGAGATTTTTCTGGAATGGGGTCGTCCATGTTGCGATCTTTTTGCTACTCCCCAAAACAGCAAATGTCCAGACTTCTTCAGCCTCTTCCCTCTATCAGGCCATCCCCAGAGACGCTCTGACCCAGGATTGGCCCCAGGGACTTCTTTATGCCTTCCCTCCATTTCCTCTGATCCCTCTGGTGATCCAGAAAGCTACCGTTTTGAGAGCCAAATTGATTCTCATTGCCCCTTACTGGCCTCGACAAGTTTGGTTCCCGTTCCTCCATCATCACCTTTTGGTGCAGCCGTGGCATCTGGACCCAGTGCCAGATCTACTGATTCACCAATCCGGTCAGCTGCACCGGTCAATCCCTTCTCTCAACCTCACAGCATGGTTGCTCCACTTCCTTCCTTAGCCAGGCTTCCTTTGATCTCTAACCCAGTTAGAGACATCATAGTAGCTTCACTAAAATCCTCTACCAGGAGGATTTATACAAGCAAATGGAAACGTTTCTCTTACTGGGCTAAGGCCCAAAATATTGATCCTTTTACTGCCCCTGTTCAGGCAGTTCTGGACTTCTTAGCAGAGATTTTTCATGCGGGCTCCTCTTCTTCCACAGTCAGAGTTCAATTGGCTGCTATTTCTAATTTTCATGTCGGGATAGCAGATCATAATATTATGTCCCATAGGCTCTGCAGGGCCTTCTTGAAAGGAATTTTCCTACTAAAGCCTCCAATCAGGAATCCTCCTCCTCAGTGGGATCTAAATTTAGTGCTGACATCCTTGATTCTTCCCCTTCGAGCCAGCTGTTTCTTGTTCCCTCAAATATCTTTCTTGGAAAACTTTATTCCTAGTGGCTATTACATCTGCCAGGAGGGTGTCTGAACTTCATGCTCTTTCGGTTCGACCCCCCTATTTGATTTTTCACAAAGACAGAGTATCTTTGAGAACTAATCCATCCTTTTTACCTAAGGTCGCTTCAAAGAACAATCTGAATCAATCCATTGATCTCCCTGTATTCTTTCCTAACTATTCAGATAGAGCTGAACAAAAGCTACATTATCTTGACGTCCACCGTCAACTTAGATATTATTTGGACAGAACAAAAAAATTTAGAAAATCTGATCAACTTTTTGTTTCATATGCGGATAATAAAAAAGGCCTTCCTGTTTCTAAAGTGACTTTGTCCAGATGGCTTTCTTCGGTCATCACTGAAATTTATACGCTCAGGGGAAAACAGCTGTGCTCAAAACCCAAAGCTCATTCAACTAGGAGTTTAGCTACTTCTACAGCTTTTCAAGCTAGACTTCCTTTGGACACTATTTGTGCAGCGGCCACTTGGGCCACTCCTCACACTTTTGTTTCCCATTACAAATTGGACTTGGCCTCCAGGGACAGAGCCAGTTTTGGCTCTGCAGTCCTCAAGAGTTTGTTCCATTGAGCCACCCAAGATAGAGGTGCTAGGGACGCGGTCCCATCAAGCAAGAATGAAGGCGAGATTGACAACTTAACATTAAGAAGTTATGTACCTACCATAACGTTCCATGTTAGTTGTCTTCTCTCGCCTTCTTTCTTGCGACCCTCCCTCCTTCCCCCTGGCCTGGACAGACCTTGTATAAGAAACTATTATGCTAAAGACCATTCAGACCTGGTCCTTTTCCGTCTGTAAGTTTCTTCTTCCTTTGGGAAGTATTTTATGCTTGGTGTTATTGCCCTTTGTCAACAAACGAGATCTGGGTACTTACTGCCTTGCATCATGGGATATGGGGCTGCCTCGAGCTGGTAAAAGGAGTTCTCGAGCTAAAGCAAGTGCCGAGTCGGAGCCGAGGATCGGCTCCGAACCCATCAAGCAAGAAAGAAGGCGAGAGAAGACAACTAACATGGAACGTTATGGTAGGTACATAACTTCTTATTTCTGAACAGCTATGAGTTCCCTGTAGCAGTCTGTTCTGACTTCTTTGAAGCTGTATGAGTCTTGTAGCTGAATGGTCAGCATCTACTTCAACAGGGTAGGTTCAGAACTGATATCTTCTGAGTCATTCCTCCCTCACAGGATATTTTTGAGTCCAGACCCTACTTTTGTTTTGTTGTTGCAGCCAGTGACCAAAAGTCTTCCACTGACTCCAGTGGAGGAGATCACATCATCATCCGAGTCCTCCCAGAGTATCCCATTCAAAATGTCCATAGGAAGCATACATACAAAAGGAGGCACCTGGATTCCCTTCAGGAGTCTGTAACCACTGGTATTGATTTTGATGGAGAAGGTTCCCCAAGATCCCCCCTTGAGGGAATTTAATTCGGAGAAATCTTTGAACTGCTTAAACAGAGATGGGGATGGTTTTCCCAGCCGCATTCTCCAGAGAAGTCCGTCTTTAGCGAGGCTTTTGGTTTTGGTCCATTTACATCTTTGGTAGTTCCATATGGGATGAGTTGATAGACCTGATCTGTACACAGGCATGGAAGGAGCTGGACACAGCTGGGACCCATCCTCAAGTAACCATACAGGATCCTTGTTTCCAAAGACTATCCCCATTGGAGCAAGGGGTGAGCCATGAATTCCATTATTGTGGAGGCAGCTGCCAAGAAGGAACTATCAGAAGAAAGTTCCTCTGTCTATCCACCGAATGAGAAGTCTTGTGCTTTGCAAAAATTTGGGAAGTGAGTCTATGCCTCATTACATTCTCTGTGAGGGCGCTGAATTATTTGGCACATGTTACACGCTTTCACAGAGATTTGACCAAGAAAATCTTCAACTCTCTCCCAGGGACTTTGCCTGTGGATCAGTGAAATTCCATTCATGTCTACCTTCAATCCTTGTCTTAATATGTGTATGTTTTTTATTTCCACCGCAGTAGTGTGTGTGTGTTACAGCAGAAGGCACAGGCATATCCATTAGGAGACATGTTTGGATGAGCTCTGCAACTTCAGAGAACATTAAGACATCCTTTGTGAAATATCCCTTATGACAGATCCACACTTTTGGCTATAGAATGAAGGCTACAATCTCGAAGTGAAAAGGAGGGCAAATTCCTTGTTGCCTTAGGGTTCACATTTTCCACTCCTCAAAGGACCTCTTCCTGGAATCAAAAACGAGATAAGAAAATTTGGTTTCACAAGTCATAAGGTTTTCCACCTGACACTTCACTCTTATAATGGACATCACACTAGGGGGTGGAGGTTGTCTGCAGAATCAAGGCTTCAGAGGTACTTCATCTGAGAAGCCTTTTCAGTGTTTCTGAACAGCTGGCCAACTGCTGCACACTTGGGGCCATGGGGGGCTCTTATCCCTGCATCCAACAACCTTGGACCTCTATCGCTCAAGACAAGTGGATACTGAAGATAATAACCAGAGGCTCTTTCATCCCTTTCCATACACCCCTTTTAGTCCCAAAAAGACTTCCAGATGTTCCATCTTCTCAGATGGAATTAGCCACATCAGAAGTAAAGAAGCGTCTAAACAATCAAGTCATCCAAGTGGTCCCTCCAGATGAAAGAGGATACAGAATTTACTCAAGATTCTTTTTAGTGCCAAATACAGGGACATCAGTCTAATTCTGGATCTAAATCACTTAAACAGTTTTCTTAGAAAAACAAAATTCCAGATGGTCACGGTACAGTCTCTTCTACCTCTGCCAAGAGAAAACGCCTAGATGTGCTCCAGTAGAGCTTTCAGGGTGCATACTACCTATAAAAATAGATGCTCCAGCTTGGAGACAGCATTTTTCAGTTCAGAACTCTGCCCTTTGGTCTCACCACAGCCCCTCCGGGTGTTCACCAAATGTATGGTAGTAGTGGCAGCTCTAGAAGTCCCCAACTCCTACAGTAGCTAAAAGGTTCAGCCTGCAGTGTTGGTCTTCATGCTTGCCATGTCTGCCCTACTCCAGCTAAGTCTTCTGTCATAGCCTCTTTGCTTTTGGCATGCCAGCCTGGTAATGGTACTACACCCAGCCTCTGGTTAATAGCACAGGAGCAGATCTAGCTGCCCCCTCCTGACCAGGATAGGAAAGTTGACATTGTTTGCTCCTTCCCATCTTTGCCTGATCAGGTGCTCCAGCACCCATACTGCTAATTGAGTTTTGGTCATCTTTGTCGTAGTCAAGGCTTTATCTCTACATGCTACGGAGCTGTGCACACTTTATTTTTTTACTACAGATCTTTAACCACTGTTGCTCCAGTCCAGCTTCAATGTTGACTATCCTTCAACATTGACTGGTGCAAGTTTTAATTAGATTGAGGGCTGCCTGAAGACTTCAGCGTGCATTACACTTGATCAAAAGGGCGCATGTTGTATTGTTCCTGATTTATCGCAGCATTTTCATAGTGCAGGATAGTCTTTGCAGTTATTCGTAAGGAGCTCCACTGAATGGTTGACCAGATGTGGCCTACTGCTTGGAGATTTTGTAGTGATGGCTGCTGTTGATTTTCATTTCTTGCAAGCAGAGTGACCAGGTCTGTAGTAAGTCCATTAGTGCTTAGAATTGTTAACTCTGGGAATATTTGGGTACCGTTCTTAACACTTGGAATTTATCAGTCTTTTATTATGTAACCTTTGCAATGAGTGTCCATTGGATGAATGTGTTACCATTACATTCTCCTGAAAGCATTTCGTCTTCTTCCTTTACAGGCCCAGAAATTGTTTTCATGTAATAAAGGTAGTTTTATTATATGCTACATTTCAGAATTTGTAGTTGCTATCTGTTGTGAACTGACGTAGCATATGTACTGTTTACTTTGCATTGTGGGACTTCAGAGATTTTCAAGTCTGAGAATTTTTCAGTTTCCATTCAGCTCCTAATGTTGGAGTGTACGCGCTTATAACTTTAGTTTAATAGTAAGCATTGTTGAAGCTGTCAGGAAAAATCTGAAATATCTGCTAGTTTATAACAATGAATTCCACTCAACAGGTTTATTCTGTTAGTTTTTTTAATGAAAAATGGGAGCATTTAAGCAGTAGATGTGATCACTTCACAGATCTTCACAATTTATCCCCCCAGCATTTCTTTCAAATCATACTGTGGGTCCCCAGTTCTCTCTGCTCTTGTAGGCTTGGGTCATTCTTAGCAACCACTGCCAGCTTTAAAACAAATGAGAATTTGCATAAAACACTGTTAAGAATGAAATTACAGGATGTGCAACTCCTATACTTCTCAGCTGTCCAGATTTTTATCTGTTCATCAGAAAATTTGTGGTTTTGGAAAAATTGAGAACTGAAGTCACTAAACAACCATTTGAGTTTCAGACTTCATGTCCTTCAGAAAATGCATGCTAATATACAGCCTAGCTGCTTTATAAGTTTGTAAGAGTGATATTTAAAATCTGTCCCAATTTTTGGGTGTTTCTTCCCACCCCCCCCTCCCCCCAGTATTTTTGGTTTTGTCCTGTTTTTTTGCAGTGAGAGGTTGAGAAATGGCTCCTCCCCCCAACACACACTGCACACAAGACATTTATGAGAAACATTTTTGTTTCATAGATCAAGGCATGCATATTAATCATACTTGTATTTGAATTCCTTTTTCAGGTATGAAATTCAGTATGCACCACAGCCATCACCTGCTGTTTGCCAGTTTATTACAAGTACTGAAGTAACTCTTCAGCATTATGCAGCAGACATTAACAGTCGCCTGATTAGGCAAGTTGAACGTCTGAAACAAGAGGCTATGAAACAAGAGCCAGCAACTTTGTCAGCATGTGACGAACATTTTCAAGAAATTGAGCGTTGCATTAAGGTTTTCCTTCATGAAAATGGTGAAGAAGGCTCTCTGAGTCTTGCAAGTGTAATTATTTCTGCACTTTGTACCCTTACAAGGTAAGCTACTGTTAAAGTTCATAAATAAATAAAAGAATTTAGTCGAGTCAAGAATAAAACTTCAGGATGTGCAAAGTACTTGTTTATTCCATAAACAGTGCATGGAGAGTGGCTACTAAAATTTTCAGACTATAGGAGTATACTTTATTTATATGCTTTTTCTTATCAATTTCATGCATGCTGAACTTTGACGTAACATTATCTTTTATTTATATATTTTATGTTCTCGTGATCCTCGCCTAGAGCTTCATATGAACACTTGAAAATATGCTTTTTAAAACATATAGACCACCTGTGCTTAAGAATTATTGGCTTGCAACTTTTTAACATTTGGTACCAATACACACTATCTCACACACATCCATGCAAAGACTCATACCCCATCCTGAGAAGTCCAGAGTGTACTGTATTGATTAATCTGGTTTCCACGATGTGTGACACTTCTGTAACATCCCTTAACTCCTTCAGCACTTACTTTGCCTTTAACTGTCAGTACAGAGAGGATACGATTGTAGGCCACTTGAAATATAAAGCTACTACTAACGTGAAACAATGTCTTGCATAGTCATGCTTCTCTTTTTCATTTTGTTTTAACATAACTATATTATATTTTATGTGACATTTGTGAAGAAACTACAAGTTAGTATGCATTTTGTGAAGAATAAACATGAGACTTAAGCTTCCATAACAGTCTGCCTTCTGACACTGAATGTTAACCACAGTTATATTTTAATTCTTCTTAATTTGATAAAATATGCTTCAGCATTGTAATATTGATTATCTTCAATAATTTGTTCATCGTTAGATGATTTTATAAGTGGCATTGTGCATGCATGTAAATTAAGCATTTTATAATCACAGCATGTCTTTCTATTCCCATGTTGCAGTATTCGTACTGTGGGATTTCCAGCCCCCAGGCAACCCGACGTCTGCTCTTATACAAAAGCTTAAGCCTGGATACCATAGGTGAGTGGGATGTCACATGTAGGGCCATAAACCATGGAGTATAAATGTGTCGTCGGCACGCACAAACCTCAGAACTTTTCAGCCGCAAACGATAAATTCCACCTCTCTGCTCCTACGTCTGAAGACTTCAGAAAGATAAGTGCCTCATTGGGTTTGCCTTTTTCACTCTTGCTTAAGCTTTAGCTTGGTTGCTGTAGTTTTTCTATTAGCCGATGTCTGAGAAAAAGAGTAAATGTAGTTGTGGGCGCCAGATTCTGCACAAAGACTCCCACGACCGCTGTGTTTTTTATCTAGGTAGAGAGCACGACCGTAAGGCCTGCTCTAGTTGTCAATCCTTCATACCCAAGACCTTACACAGCCATCTGGCCGTGTTAAATCTGTATTTAGAAAATCAAAGGCTTAAACGCCTCACGCTTGGGATGGATCCCGATTTGGCCACCTAAGCCGAACTACCTAGGAAGAAGACCGAGGTTTGCAAGCCTTCTCCAGATGCTGTTCTGCCGACTGCCATTCTAGGGGCCGAGGGACAACCGATTACTCCGACTGTCCCTCTGGAAGAGGCTTTGTCGGCCACAGAGAGCATATCAGAGGAGTTGATACAGACTTTGGGCATAACCGACGTAGAGGGGGAACCATTGCTTGACTGGCCGACCAAGACTTCACCTACTCCAGCACAGGCCTCTTGTTTCCCTACCTACCCGGACACCCACTCCTACAAAAAGGAAACAAAAAACGAAACACTTGAGCCAGACGCCTCAAGCAGCCACAGATTAGGAATCCTTCACTTCTTCTTTGATGAAGGCCTTTGTGGCACCTAGGCCGGCCTCTGCTTCCTCCCTGCCTTTAATTACTACTCAGCAAGCAGTTTCTCAAGATGACCCTAACCAGTCTTAATCCACCTCTGAGGAATCTGTCTCCTATGTCTCTGATTGCCTCTCCCATAGACTATTACTCCCCTAGACTATTACTCCCCTAACGAGGACTCTATTGAAGGGTACTTCCCCATCTGAGGATATTTCATTTGGGAGACTATTTCAAAAATGAAAGAGTATTTCAAGTGGTATACTTCCTTAGTTTCTGAAACCCAGAAGAGATGCTTTAAACTTCTACAGCTTGACTCTCCCTCACCTTCAGCCATCCCTCCAGTGCTCCCAACCTTTTTGAATGCCTTCAATTCTGTTTCCAAGAACCCAGACTCTCAGCCTCCTGCCCCTTAAAGACTGGATATGTTTTATAAAGTACCTGATGATTACAAGTTCCTAGTACCCCCCCCCCCCAGCCAGCCCAGCAGTTGTTGCAGTATCCCCAGACAGACAGTGTAGGCAATTACCTTCTGCTTCTCTGCTGCCATCAGATAAGGACAGCAAAACTATGGACAGAATAGGAAAAAGGTATACACCTATTCTACCTCAGCTTTTAGGGCTATAAATTCCCAAACACACATGGTGAAGTATGCCCTAGACCTGCTTTTTCAGGCCACTACTTTATTGACTTCAATCCCTGACTGTCCAGCCAGGTCTGACATTACCTCCAAACTGGTCCCTTGCCACACAAGTAGCCAGACAAACTATCCGTTGCAGTTATCATACAGCAGAAGCAGCTGCCAGATCTGCTGCCACTGCATCGGCCTTGCGCAGGTACACCTGACTTAGATTACAGCCTCTGCCAGATGATTTTAAAGCCAAACTTATGGATGCTCCTCTGGACAGCAACCTTCTGTTTGGCAAAAATGCTGCAGAACTTTTCAAAAACTTACAAGAAAAAAGCAAGGAGTTGCAGGGCATTAAGGACTTGCTGCTGTCCCCAGTGCCCAGATACTACAGGAACTACCCAGCCAAAACATCCTTTGTCAGAAGGGCCCCTTCCACCTCTCGCCCTTCTACTGCTAGACCATGTAGGGAACCTTGGAGACAACCTTATCCCAGACGCCCTCAACCTTAAACCCCCCCCCCCAACAAACAGTTCTTTCCAGCCGGGGGGCACCTTCCTCCACATGACTGCTTTGCCCAAGTGCCCCTCTCCGCTCGCCTTACCCTATGCCTTCCCTTCTGGAAAACCATCACTTCAGATCTGTGGGTTCTTTTCATCATCCAAAAAGGATACTTTCTATCCTGGAAAGAAAAACCTACAGCAAAAAAGAAGCCTTTCCCTCCCAAATATCAGCTCGGTCTACTTCCTCCCATCCTGCAGGAACTTCTCTTCCAAGGAACCATAGACCCAGTTCCCTGAGGACAGGATGGACTAGGCTTCTACTCCCGCCTTTTCTTAGTCCCAAAAAATGATGGCCCCTGGAGACCTATCCCGGACCTCTCATACCTAAACCTGTTCCTACAGGTTCCCTCCTTCAGGATGCTCTCCCTTCAAACTCTTTTATGCCTCATCCCATCTCAAGCCTTCATGGTCAATCTAGACCTAAAAGATGCATACTTGCACATCCCAGTCAGACCCTCCCAGAGGAGATTCCTACGCTTCTATGGGCCCTCTTCTCATTTTCAATTTACTGCCTTGCCCTTTGGCTTGTCTACGGCACCTAGAGTTTGTACCAAGTGCTTAGCCCCTGCCCATCGCCCATTGCACAACCATTGGAGTACAAATCTCCCCTGACTTGGACGACATTCTCATTTTGGCAGAGTCAGAGTCCACCCTTCTAACCCATCTCCAATTCACCATGTCCCTACTGCACAAACTGGGTTTCACCCTCCACTTTCAAAAATCATCTCTCTTCCCACAACAGGACAAGGTTTTCCCTGGGTGCAGAATCAGAACATATCTAATGAGATCCTTCCTCCCACCAGACAAAGTACAGTCCTTCTCATCCCATTTTCTAAGCCTGTTGACAGAATCACACCTGACTGCAAGACAGTTTCTGCAAACTATAGGTCTCATGGCTGCCACCATCCCCCATGCTCCCTCTAGCAAGGATGCACATGAGGAAATTCCAGTGGTACTTAAAGAATGTTTGGTCTCGGAGCCAACAGCCTCTAGACAAACTCATCCCCCTTCTGCCCTGCCTAAAAATAGAGCTGAAGTGGTGGATTCAGCAGGTTTCTAGCAACCAGGGAATTCCTCTGCAGCTCCTTCCCACTACTCAGTCCATGCACACAGATGCATCAGACCTAGGGTGGGGAGCAACTCTGCAGGGCTACAGGGTCCAACTGTACTGGTCCCCTGCCCTGCAAAAACAGCACATCAATGTCTGGGAACTGACTGCTGTCCTGCTAGCTCTAAAAGTCTTTCTTCCCATTCTGCAACCAGGGATGTTCATCGTGTTTCACTGTTGCAGTCATTACTCTTGGGTTATCTTGCTGGCAGGCTACCTGCAGTTGGCCAGAATTCCAAAGTCTATTTCCAGCGTCGGTTGCTGTTCAAGAGTGCCGGTCGGCTGACTCCTGAGATTTTAAATCCGAATTTCAGAACCGAAGTCTTCATTAAAGCTAAGTACCCCGTTGGGGAAACTTTTTTCTTGCTCCAAACCGATGTCAGAAAAAGTTAGCAATTGTATTTCTTGTGGGAAGCAAATACCTCATAAGGATTTTCACTCTTACTGTATTCCTTGCCTAGGCCCTGATCACAACGTTGCTAGCTGTCAGTTTTGTGCTAGATTTATCCAACGCAATATTAAGTGTCTGCTCGATTTTGCATTTCATTACTTTGGCCGAAGATTTAATTATATAATGCCATCAGAACAGCCGACCGGAGTTTACAAAAAACGCAAGGACAAGGAAAAGGATAGGCTTCCGAGGTCCAAAACTGACGAGACCTCCGTTAGGCCAGTCACAGGTTCTCAGTGAGGCGCTTTCATAGCCCCTGGCACCCGCTACCTCAGAGCCACAGGCCGCTTCCGACTCCCACGTGGAGCTGACTGGGCCTCTGGATACCCAAGGTATTGGACACTCGGAAACCATTCCCTCAGATGGGTCCAGAGCCGCTGAGCAGGCATCTGCTTCTGAGGGTGTCTTCAGACCTACACAACTATATGTTAAGCCATCTTCAGCTTCAAAGACTAAAGCAGCTCTAAAGACAAAGAAACAAGTACTGCATTCTCCTACTCAGACTTCATGCCTAAAAAACAGATGCTTAAAATGGCCGAAGACCTAATTACTTTGATCAGGGGTTCCCACCCCCCTCCTGATAAGAGGCAGAGTCAAGAGACAGAATATGATTCTTCTGATCAGGTTTCTGTTTCTTCTGATTTCTCTTCTGAACAGGATTATTCCATGCTTCCCTATGAGGACTCTGATGCTGAAGAATCCATTCCTTCAGCCTCTCCTCCTGAGGATTATTCTTTTGGGGAAACCCTGCATACCATGAGGGAGCATTTCCACTGGGAGAGCCTAGATTATTCTGAATCTAAGAAAAGGCTCAGAGACTTTCTGCTACTTCCTCAGCACAGACCCCTTGCTATTCAACCTGTTCTAGACATTGTAGGTGATGTTTTTTCAGAGTCCGGCCTGTCCCCTGACTCTTTACCCCCTGCACCTGCTAAGCCAGGCAGATACTACAGGGTCCCAGATTCACATAAATCCCTATATAAAAACCCAGCTGCTGACCCAGAAACTATATCTCAGGGTCCCAAAGGGGTCAAAGCTTCCACTGCAAGAAACCCTGTCCCCTCTGATAGGGATTCTAGGGCACTGGACAGATGGGGGAAAAAAGTTTACACTTCTGCTACCTTGGCTGTAAGGGCTCTAAATTGTCAGTTTCATATGCTTAAATATCAGCAATATTTAATGTCACTGCTTAAACAGAAATTGTTGACAAATACTGAATGTTCAGAGAACAAGAAAATGAAGGATTTATTGCATGCAGCTGAACAAGTGGGAAAACATACTTTGCAATGTGGTTATGATTCACTGGAGGCCTCTTGCAGGGCCGCTGTTGCAGGTTCTGTCATTAGAAGGCATGCTTGGTTAAAGGAACAGAATCTGCCTGATCATGTTAAAGCAAAATTATTAGATGCCCCATTACAGCATGATACTTTGTTTGGTACTAAAGCGGAAGAGGTGTTGAAAAAAATGGAGGATAAAGCAAAATCCATGCAGACAGTTAAGGATTTCTTACAGGTACAGCCACCCAGATTTAGCAGGAACTAGCCTTCTAAAAATTGGTCCTTTTCAGTGTCAGACAGACCACAAAGAGACAGATACAGGTGTTCCAGAGGCAGATCTCAGCCCCAAGGCTCATACAAGCCTAAACAATGGGGTGCTCCTACCTCCAAAAGCGGAGAAAACAAATCACAACCTTACAGGAAACAGTCCCAATGACTTTCCTCTGCCGGATCCAAGCACTTTTCTTTTGGCAGCACCCTTAGGGGGAAAACTAGCGCTTTTTTAATCAAATTGGCAAATGGTTACCCAAGACAAATGGGTCTTGAACATAGTGTCCCAAGGTTACAGGTTCCATTTTCACACCCTACCAAGGTCAAAAGGTATGCCAGATCTGCCACACAATCAATGGGCAGAGGCACAAAAGCAAATTGCAGCCCTCATGGACATTAGGGCCATTCAAGAAGTACCACAACAAGAGCAGGGGCAAGGATTTTACTCCAGACTTTTCTTAGTGCCCAGAAAGGACAAAACCTGGAGACCAGTACTGGACCTGTCTATACTAAGTTCATTTCTGGAAGTTCCAAAATTCAAGATGTTGACTCTACAGCAGCTACTGCCCATGCTGAGCAAGAAGGCTTGGCTCGTAACTTTGGACCTAAAAGAGGCATACCTGCATGTCCCAATCAGACAATCTTGCAGAAGATACCTCAGATTCATAGCTGGCTCAATGCACTACCAATTCTCTGCACTGCCCTTTGGCTTATCTACTGCACCCAGGGTCTTCACAAAACGCCTGGCACCAGTAATTGTATTTTGCAGACAAAGAGGAATTCAAATGTATCCCTACTTGGACGACTGCCTTATTCAAGCAGAGAACAAAGACATTCTTCTAAAGCATCTGGCTTTTGTAAAAAGATTACTAATTGGCCTAGGGTACACAGTAAACAAAAATAAATCAAAACTAGTGCCTTCTCAAGAGATAGTATTCCTGGGTGCAAGCTTAAATACAACTGCCCAGATGGCTTATCTCACGCCAGACAAGCAAAAATAACTGACTTCTTACTTCAAAAAATTGGCAACAAAGACCCACTTATCTTCAAGGAAAATCCTGCAGGCCTTGGGTTTCATGGCATCCTGCATTCTACTAATTCCATATGCCAGACTGCATATGAGGAAACTACAATGGTATCTAAAAAGTGTTTGGACTCAGCATTGCCACAGCCTGGAGACAGTAATTATACTCATTCCCTGCCTGCAACAGGAGTTTCTATGGTGGGCAGAGGCCTGTCACCACAACAAGCGTCTGCCATTCAGTTTACCCACAGCCAGACAGACACTGACAACGGATGCATCAGATTATGCCTGGGGGGCCCGTATGGCAGATAAATGTATTCAGGGCACATGGCCTGCAAGCCAGATGCATCTCCACATCAATCAAAAAGAGATGCTAGCTGTTCAAAATGCCCTGACAGCTTTCCAGGACAGCTACTGATAAAGACAGACAATACTAGTGTCATGTGGTACATAAGCAGAGAGGTACACATTCCTACCCCCTCTGTAGACAAGCAATGACCTTATGGGACACAGCATTGACCTATCAAGTTCACCTGCAAGCACAATTCCTGCCAGGAAAAACAAATACTCTGGCAGACGAACTAAGCAGAAACCTCATGGATCCCCACGAGTGGAAACTGGATCCACAAGTCTTCAGCATGATAACAAGGAAATGGGGATGCCCAGACATAGATCTATTTGCCTCCCCTCACAACTGGCAATTGCATAGATTTGCACAAGGATTTATCACAAGCAAGCATGGAGAGTGGACGCCCTATCCTTCAGCTGGAAAAATCTAACAGTATATGCCTTTCCTCCACTGCCTCTCCTTCCCAGGGTACTCCTAAAGGTCAGACAAGAGAAGCCAAAAATGATACTGATTGCAGCAGACTGGCCACGCCAGCACTGGTACCCGATCCTAAAGAGCTTGTCTCAAGGTCCAGCATGGATATTGCCTCAAACTTCTCACTTGCTGACCCAACAAAACAATCTGATCCTGCACAGCCAACTCAGAACCTTAAATCTGGCAGCATGGCGGATAATGTAGCCATTCAGAACACTCCTCTTTCAAAAGCTGTTATGGATGTTATCTTGGAGGCCAGGAGGCCCAGTACCAGAAAATCTTATGCAGAAAAATGGAAGAAATTCTGTGCTTCGAACCAGGAACAAGGCATTGACGTGTGTACCAAATATCCCTCAGATTTTACAATACCTAACTGAGGTGCTGAACAAAGGCCTTTCTTTCTCATCAATTAAGATTCATGCCTCTGCCATTTCAGCCCATTACAATACGGAACCACTTATCTTTTCTCATCCTTTAATAAGGCAGTACCTCACAGGGGCCAAAAACATCAGGCCTACAAGGAGAGCACCAATTCCGGCATGGGACCTCAATTATGTCTTGGAAAAACTCACAATGCCTCCTTTTGAGCCAGCCTCAACAGCGGATATAAAATTCTTATCCTGGAAAACAGCTCTGCTCCTAGTAATAACCTCTGCAAGACGAGTCTCTGAGCTACAAGCACTCATGGCTGTGGAACCTTTTATTATGTTTCATCCAGACAGGGTTTCTCTGAGGACAAACCCAACATTTATGCCTAAGGTGGTGTCCATTGTGGCCCTCAACCAAACCATTCACTTGCCTACCTTTTATCCAAACCCACAGAACAAGGACATACACAGGCAGTTCCGCTTCTACTTGGACAGAACTAAAGCTTTCAGAAAGACTGAGCAACTTTTAGTGTCATATGCTGCAGGATCACAAGGAAAGGCTATCTCAAAACAGACTATTTCTAAATGGATAGGCCATTGCATCCGTTTCTGCTATTTTCAACATGGCAAATCCGTGCCTAAGGGCATTAGGCCTCATTCTACTAGAGCAGCAGCCACTTCAGCAGCCTTCTTCAGAGGAGTACCAACCAAAGACATCTTAGAGGCTGCAACTTGGAGTTCAGTGCACACTTTCACAAAGCACTACCACTTACCTCTTTACTCTAAATCCAGAGCAGGCTTTGCCACTGCAGTTCTGCAGGGCCTCATAGCCTCTCCTAATCCTATTTAGCCCAGCCACCCATCCTCAGCTTTGGGATTCAACCCAAGAGTAATGACTGCAACAGTGAAGCACGATGAACATAGTACAGTTGTGTACCTACCATAAATATAGATGTTAGAGTGTATTCACTGTTGCAGTCCAGGTTCCCCACCCACCATCCCCCTTTTCTTTGATGGGACTTATCTGTACTTCTCTAGCCTATACAACCTATGTGGTGTATTTGCTTGTAGATGAAGGAAATGTTATTTTTGTGCATGCATCCTTATTGGCATATTTTTCAGCCTACCAATTTGGGGGCACCTGACATCTGGGGCAAGAAAAACTGAAGAAAATGGCATCTGCTGCATCTTTTATACCCCTGGCACTCTGACGTCAGGGAAGAGGCGACAGCAACCGACGCCGGACCTAGACTTTGGAATTCTGGCCGACTGCGGGTAGCCTGCCAGCAGGATAACCCAGGAGTAATGACTGCAACAGTGAATACACTCGAACATCTACATTTATGGTAGGGACACATCTGTACTATACTCCACATTGTGACAGACAACACTACAGTCATGTGGTACCTAAACAAACATGGAGGGACAAAGGCATACCAGTTATGTCGGATAACCTTGAAAATCTGAGAAATGGCAGCAAAACACGACCTCTTCCTGAAAGCTTCATACATCCCCTCTCAGGGAAACAAGCAAGCGGACTTGCTGTTTGCCTCCCCCCAGAACAGACAACTCAACAAATTTTGCAGCAGGACTCGCTCACCACTAGCCTGGAGAGTGGATGCCTTCAGCTTTACATGGCGGGGAATGTTCCTATACACCTTCCCTCCCTTTCCTCTAAGGCAACAGTGGTTCCCCCTTCTGCTTTCCCTAGCCAAGGGCAATCATCACAAGTTACCCCACAAGGTGGCTGTACTAATGCAGCAACAGGGATCCCTCCTTCACCCACAACTGTCTTTACTGCACTTAACTCTGTGGGTGATCAACTTTTGATCCCTTTTAGACAACACTACTCAGAAGATGTGTTATCAGTCCTGAGGGAGGCCTGGAAACCAAATACTAGAAAAAAACTATTTGTCTGAATGGCAGAGATTCTCTGAATGGTGTTCTCTTAGAGACAAGAACCCATTTCTGGCAGATCCACCCCTTATCCTGAACTACCTGTGAACTCATTGACAGAAGAGTAAGCTAGTCCCTCCTTAAAGTCCATCTTTCTGTCATTTCTGCATGCTTGCCTTTATAGCCACCTCTTCTTTCCAGACTGGACGTAAAACTTTTCCTGAGAGGGGTCTTGCAGATCAGACCACCAAGACAGCCCATCCCTCCTCCCTTGGGACCTCAACTTTGTTCTGAAAAAGCTTATCCTACTCCCTTTTGAGCCTGCCAGCACAGCATCTCTTCAAATGTGCACATGGAAAACCATTCTTTTAGTGGCCATTGCCTCTTCTAGAACAGTGTCTGAATTACAAGCCCTGATGGCTTGCCCTGATTACACCACCTTTCACAATGACAGGGTGACCCTACGCACAAACCCCTCCTTTACGCCCAAAGTTGTAAATGAACTATTCTTAAACAAGTCTATTCACCTACCCACCTTCTTCCCCTCCCCTACTTAACTCTGCATAGAGTATTCTCTATTCCCTGGATGTACATTGACAACTGAGATTCTACTTGGACAAAACTATGTCCTTCAGAAAATCTGACACAGCTGTTCATTTCCTTCCATCCCAAGGCTTTGGGTAAGGCAGTCTCCAAACAAACTATCTCCTCCTGGATCAGGAAAGCCATCCTCTTTTGCTACTCTGATAATCACAATCCATTGCCTCAAGGAGTGCGAGCACATTCTACTAGAGGCATCGCTACCTCAAAGGCCTTCATGAAAGGGCTAGACCACAGCTTCCATCATGGAGGCAGCCATCTGGTCTACAGTCCATACTTTCACTAAGCACTAAAAGCATGACTAGGTCTCTAGAGCCAGGGCAGGATTTGCCAGGGCAGTCCTGCAGTGATTCTTGGAACCCTCTGCCACCTCCCAACATTCCTCCTAGCTGTGGTACTCTCCCACAGTATGAATACTGCAACATGGGAATAGAAGGGCATAGAATAGTTGTGTAAAATCTTACCATAACCATAGATGTCCTTCTCTTCTATGTTACAGTATTCCATCCCACCCTCCAACCTCCTGGTATCCTCAGTCTTCTCCGGTGTATCCCCTCCCTACAGGCCAGTCTCTACAGCCCTGCAGGGACATTTGCTTTTGCTTCTCTTTGGCCTTATTGTCTCTTCTCTGGGCTTCAAGTTCTGAGGTCTGTGCATGCCGACGTCACATTTATACTCCATGGTTTATGGCCTTACATGTGACGTCCAAACCACCTATGGCAGCCAGGCTTAAGCGTTTGTATAGGAGCCGACATTGGGTTGCCCAAGGGCTGGAAATCCCACAGTATGAATACTGCAACATGGAAGAGAAGGACATCTATGGTTCTGGTAAGATTTTACACTACTTTTCTTTTTAGAACAGAAAATATTAAAACAACTAAAACATAACACCCATTTTGTAATGATACCTTGTAATATACTAATTCTCAGGTTACCAAATGCGCTGCCCAACTATTCAAAATGTGTCCACTGTTTAGCTGTATTATCCAGATCCTTGGCTGTTTGCTCCATGAAACTGGCTAATTTTTTTTTGTCATAATAGTCGCTAACATAGGAACAACAACTTATTACGGCACATGACACCCCCCCCCCCCCCAGCAGCTAGCATTATGTAGAGTGCTAGCTGATTTTGTATTTCAAATTTCAGTCATTTTTCGATTTGCCATCATGAGGAGATGTGGTATGGTTTGCTACCTCCTGAAGAATTTGCAAGAATGGTGATTTAAGTATTGTCCTGTGCGCTCCATACCTAGTAGTAAAGACTGAAAATACTTGATGATCTTACTGTTTCACTGTTGCAGTCATCACATTTGGGTTATCCCTCCCAGGGTAGCCCTCAGTCGGCCCGAATACCAGTGGCTTAGTATTTCTGCATCGGTTGCCATAGCTCCAGGACTGATGTCAGGTCATCAGTGGTATAAAGTAAGGCAGCCGACGCCATTACATCAGTCTTTCTTGCTGAGGAACCCGAAGCAGAAGCAGTTTGCATGAGTGCCGGTCAGCCACCACCTGAGTTTTCGTTTCCGAATTGAAGTTAAGTCTTCTAAAGCTAAGTACCCCATTGGGGTTCCTTTTTTCTTGCTCTAACCCATGTCAGAAAAAGTTAACAATTGTCTCAGCTGTGGAAATCAAAATACCACACCGAGACTTTCATTCTTACTGCGTCACTTGCTTAGGCCCAGACCACGACATCCCCTGCTGTCCCTTTTGTACTTTGTTCAGTGCCAGAACTATACGTCCTCGGGCCCTTATTGTAGCTAGATATTTTTGCTCTCAGTCCTCAAATTCCGATGTGGCTTCGGTAGGCCATCCAACAGCAGATCTCCCGAAAAAATGTGTAAGGATAAAGACGGACACAGACCAGACAGGTCCAAACGTAGCGACGACACTTCCGTTAAGCTAGTCGTCAATTTTCCGGTCCTCAGTGAAGCGCTTTGCAGCCCCTGATGCCCGCTTCTGTGGCTTCACAGGCCACTACTGAGGCCCTTTCAGAGTCCGGTATGCCTCAAGTCTCCATCGACCAAGGATCCTGCAGATGTCTCTACGTTGGATGGGTCCAGAGCCGCTGAGCAGGCACCAGCTTCTGGGGAAGTACTTCATACTACCGATTCTCAACACAGACCAACTTCTTTCGTGTCCACCATCCTTTCGAAAACTACCTAGTTTCTAAGGCCCAGGGTACGAACCACACCCAATAAACCGACGACCCAATCTCAGGCATCTGCTTCCTTACCTCAGTCTCAAATGCTTAAAATGGTGGAAGATCTTATAATGTTTATCAGGGGAAGCCAGGCTATACCCCTTCCAAAAGAAAGAGATTTGTCTCCAGTAGTTTTAACTGAACAGGAGTCCGATGACTCTGATGCATCTGAATATGAAGACATGCAACCCTCTCTGCTTATAAGGATTCTGATGCAGAGGAATCCATTCCTTCAGCCTCTCCACCTGATGACTTTTCCTTTGGGGAACCTTACATACTTTAAGGGAGCATTTCCAATGGGAATGTCAGGACTACCCTCAGTCTAAAAAGAGACTCTGGGAATTCTTAGATCTTCCACAGCACAGACCTCTGGCCATTCCTCCTGTCCTGGATGTTGTGGATGATGTTTTTATGAAATCCAGTTTGACTCCTGACACCCTCCCCTCCTGCTCCCAGGAAACCTGATGGGTACTATAGAGTCCCTGACTGTCTCAAATTTCTTATCAAAAATCCTACTGCTGACCACGAGGTTCTCTCTCAAGGACCTAAAGGAATTGAAGCAACTTCTGCTAAGAATCCCATCCCCTCAGACAGGGATTCCAAAGCATAAGACAGATGGGGTAAAAAAGTGTACACCTCTGCTACTCTTGCTGTTAGAGCATTAAACTGTCAGATCCATATGCTGAAATATCAGCAACATACCATGGAACTCCTCAAACAAAATATCATCTTTTCCTGCTTGTGCAGAAAATAGTTACAAGAGTTGATGCATTCTGCAAGTCAAGTAACTAAGCACACCTTACAATGTGGTTTTGATGCCCTAGAAGCATCTTGCAGGGCAGCAGTCACTGGTTCTGTCCTTAGAAGGCATGCTTGGCTTAAGGAACAGCCCTTGCCAGACAATTTCTAATCTAAATTATTGCATGCACCCTTGCACAAAGACAGCTTATTTGGCAGCAAGGCAGAGGAGGTCTTAAAAAAGATGGAAGAAAAAGCTAAATCAATGCAGACAGTTAAGGACTTCTTGCAGGTTCAGCCACCCAGGTTCAATAGGCATCACTCCTCCAAGCACTGGTCCTTTCCTGCCCCCTCCAGGTCAGCTCAGCCCAGACCCCGGGGAAGCAGGCCCCCCAAACAGCCCCAAGGAATGCAGAGATCTAAGCAATGGAGTTCCCTCTCTTCAAAACCATGGAGTGCCAAGCCCTCCCCCTCATGGTAAGAACTCACAATGACTTTCCACTTCCACCCCCTCCCTCTGCCCACCTGCTTTTGCCCCTAGGAGGAAAACTCTCCTTCCACTCAAACACCTGGGTCACCATTCCCAACGACCGCTGGGTCCTCAACATATAGTGTCCCAGGGATACAAATTTTATTTCCGCACTCTTACCAACCACAAAAGGATTCCCAGATCTTCCCCCAAACCAGTGAGCAGAGGCCAAAAAAGCAAGTTCTTTCCCTGCTCTCTATGAGGGCAATAGAGCACATTCCTGCGGGACAGATAGGCCAAGGTTTTGAATCCAGACTTTTCCTGGTACCCAGAAAAGAGGGGCACCTGGTGACCCATCCTCAGTCTATCCATTCTAAACACCTTTCTGGTGATAGCAAAATTCAGAATGTTCATCCTCCAACAGCTTCTACCTATGCTCTACAAGGATGCTTGGTTAGCCATCCTAGACCTAAAAGAGGCCTACCTACACATTCCAATCAGGGAATTATGCAGGAAATATCTACGTTTCTGGGCAGGATCTATGCACTTTCACTTCTCTGCGCTTCTCTTTGGCTTATCCACTGCTCCCAGAGTTTTCACAAAAATGTCTGGCTCCCACCATTGCTTTTTGCAGACAAAGAAATATTCAAATTTACCCATACTTAGATGACTGCCTGATTCAGGCAGTCAGGAAAAGCTGCTAAAGCAGCTGACGTTTGTAAAGGACCTACAGACCTCCCTGGTGTACTCTATCAATGAAAAGAAATCCAAACAAGCCTGGTCACAGCATCCTAGATGGCATTCCTTACACCAGAAAAACACTTAACTGACAGCCTACTTCTCTCAACTAGCCACCAGACCCCAGTTATCCGCAAGGAAAATCCTGCAAGCTCTGGGGTTCATGGCTTCTTGCATTCTACTCATTCCATGTGCCAGACTGCATATGAGGAAACTACAATCGTACCTAAAAAGCCTTTGGTGTCCACACTCCCAAGACCTGGAAACTCTTATACCAATGATACCTTGTTTAAGGAAAGATTTCCTTTGGTGGGCAGCAGCATGCTACCACAATAAGGGACTACCCTTCTCACAACCCCACGCCACCCAGATCCTCACCACAGACGCATCAGACTATGCCTGGGGTGCACACCTGGATGGCAGATACATACAGGGCCAATGGAGCCCACATCAAATACATGTGCACATCAACCAAAAGAGATGTTAGCAGTCTAGCACGCTCTGACAGCTTTCCAGACTCCTACTCTCCCAAAGGGCTCTACTGATCAAAACAGACACCACTGTGATGTGGTACATCAACAAGCAGGGAGGGACTCACTTGTACCCTTTGTGCAGGCTCGCCATGACCCTTTGGCACACTGCCTCAGCCATGCAACTACACCGGTTAGCACGATTCCTGCCAGGCTTTCTAAACTCTCTGGCAGACAACTTAAGCAGAAATCTTCTGGAGCCACACAAGTGGCAGCTAGACTAAAGAATCTTCACCCTTGTAACCCAGAAATGGGGCACCCCGAAGGCTGACTTCTTTGTTTCCCACTCCAACCATCAGCTCAGCAAATTCTGCACCAGGGAACCTCACAACAGGGCCTGGAAAGTGGATGCTCTATCCTTCTAGTGGGTCAACCTCTCTCGGTCTATGCATTTCCACCTCTACTGTTCATTACAAGGTTACTGCTCAAAATAAGGGAGGAAAAACTGAGGACAATCCTGATTGCCCCAGACTGGCCATGCCAGCACTGGTACCCACTGCTGCGCAGCCTGTCACTACTGCCACCATGGCATTTCCCTCTGATCCCAACACTCCTGACCCAGTCTGGGCCTTTTATCAGGAGGGGGATGGGACCCCCTGATCAGGGTGATTAGGTCCTCAGCCATTTTTAGCATTTGTTTCTTAGGCATGGAAGGCTGTCCTGGAGAGAGTTGTCTGTTTCTTTGCTTTTAAGGGGGGCTTAGACTTAACAGAGGGGTTAATGGTTAACTGGGTAGGTCTGAAAACACCCTCTGTAACTGTGGATTGCTCAGCTCCTTCGATTCCCTCTGTAGGTTTAGGATCGGTAAGCTGAAGGCCTAGTGCGTCCGAAGGCCCAGCCAGCTCCACGTGGGAGTCTGATGCGGTCTGTGGTTCTGTGGAAGCGGTCATCAAGGGCTGCGTAGGCGCCTCGCTGAAAACCGGAGAACCGGCGACCAGCCTAGAAGAGGCCTCGTCATCAGTTTTGGGCCTCGGATGCCTGTCCTTGTCCTTGCGCTTTTTATGCATTGCGGTCGTCGGAATTTCCGATGGCATGGTGTAATTCAATTTTCTACCAAAATAATGTCGGGCAAAATCAAACTGACGTTTAATAGTGCACTTGTTAAACCTAGTACAAAACCGACAACCAGTGACGTTGTGGTCAGGGCCTAGGCATGGAATACAATAGGAGTGGAAATCCTTATCAGGTATTTGCTTCCCACAAGAAATACAGTTATTAACTTTTACTGACATCGGTCTGAGGCAAGAAAAGGTCTCCCCAACGGGGTACTTAGCTTTTTTAGAAGACTTCGGTTCTGGATTCGGAATGAAAATTTCAGGAGTCTGCCAACCGGCACTTGCGAACTGCTTCTGCGTCTGGCATCGCACGGCAAGAAAGACTGAAGAAAATGGTGTCGGCTGCATCTTATATACCCCTGTCGCACTGATGTCAGGGAGGAGGCGACGGCAACAGATGCCGGACTAAGACTTTGGAACTCTGGCCGACTGCAGGACTGTCTGACGGCAGGATAACCCAAGTGTAATGACTGCAGCAGTGTCAACACTAGAACATCTACATTTATGGTAGGTACAAAACTGTACTTTTCTCTCTTGGAAGACGGCCTTGCTTCTGGCCATCACTTCAGCTAGAAGAGTATCCGAGCTACAAGCACTAATGGCTGTAGAGCCCTTCATCATTTTCAATGCTGACAGGGTCTCCCTCAGGACTTAACCCATCCTTCATGCCAAAAGTGGTGTCCAGTGTGGCTCTCAACCAATCCATTCATTTGCCTATCTTTTCCCTAACCCACAAAACAAGGGGGAAAGGATTCTGCCCTCTCTAGATGTGCACAGACTGCTCAGTTTCTACCTGGACAGGACTAAGTCATTTAGAAAGACTGTTCAATTGTTAGTCAGCTTTGCTGCGGGAGCAGAGGGCATGGCCATATCCAAACAAACCATTTCCAAATGGATAGCACGCTGCATCCATTTCTGCTACAAGTAACATGGGAAATCTCCTCCCAAGGGGGTCAGGACACATTCTACCAGAGCAATCACCACCTCTGCAGCTTTCCTCCGATGGTTCCCCACCTGGGATATGCTGGAGGCTGCAACATGGACATCTGTTCATACCTTCACCAAGTATTATCAGCTGCCTATCTTCTACAAATCCAGGACAGATTTTGCCATCACAGTCTTGCAGGACATCCTAGCCAGCCCCCAGTCGTCTTGACTGCCTCCACCCTTTTCTTCAGCTTTGGGAATCAACCCAAATGTGATGACTGCAACACTAAAACACGAAGAACATAGTACAGTTGTGTACACTTACCATAAATGCAGATGTTGGAGTGTAGTCACTGTTGCAGTCCTGGTTTCACTCCCTCCATCCCCCTTGTGTCTCTTCCTCTCTCCTTACAATGAATGTTTGGCATTTACTTTCTACTGGTGGTATTCTTCCACCATAGCCTAGCTCCCTCTTGGGAGGGCTCCTGACAGGGCAAGCAAAACTGATGTAATGGTGTCATCTTCCGTATTTTATACCACTGATTACCTGACATCAGTCCTGGAGCGACGGCCACCAACGCAGAAGTACTAAGCCTCTGGTATTCGGGCCGACTGAGGCTACCCTGGCAGAGGGATAACCCAAATGTGATGACTGCAACAGTGAATGCACTCGAACATCTACATTTATGTTAAGTGTACACAATTGTACCTTCCACCCAGTGAATTGCTTGTTTATGCCTCAGTATGCCTGCCAGAGCGTTATCAAAATGTTGAATAGCAGGAGTGATGCAGCCTGCAAAACCACATCGGCCAGTTTATAGGCATCCATGGGTAGGCACGATTATCACAAATGTAGTAACGGTCGTGTATATCATGCACATGCCACACCCCCAGTCATAGCCTTTTAGGTATAGAGTGTTCAGCACACTTTCATGTTTAGTGTCATTGCATTTGGTGGTTTCCACTGGTACAGTCCCATTTCTGGCATAACATGCATTTCCATGATTTGTGGTTGCAAGCTCAAGAGATACAATCTTGGAAAAGTCACATTACACCATGTTAGATTAATGTCACAAAGTTCCTTTTCAAATGTCACATGAGATGCAGGGATTGGAATCATGGGAAATCCCTGCCTTAGAATGATGTGATATATGCGAACACACCCAACAGCTTCACATTTAAGTGCACTGCATATTGTCAAAGAACCAACAGGAAAATATTTTCTCTTGACCAGTTTATAAAAGGAAACGGCAACAAAGTAAAAGTACCTGTTGTCACTGGATGCATCATGGACTGTGGTCCAAGTTGATTTTTTTTTTTTTTTTTTTTAATCCTTCACTGGGGCAGATGGTTCATCCTTTGTGCTTTGATCTTCCTTCACTGGCAAAGATGGTTCACCTGAGGCTTCCACATGACAGTTCTTCCTAAAATGCGATTAACGTATCCACGTTGGTAGTTCTGCACAGCGAACTGCAGTATGTGTTGAGCAGGACATGGAAAGGGCCTTTCCAATTTGGACTGAAATAGTTTTTTCTCTTAAAAACTTTAACATAAACCTAATCATTGGGCCACAGTTCGTGGCAGGGCTGGTGAGGAAGTTGAGGAACAGTTTTTCATATAGATCTTCTTCGTGTTTCACTGTTGCAGTTATTACATTTGGGTAATCTGCTTGCACGTTGCCCTCAGTCGGCCTGACTAACAAAGTCTTGGGTCCTGCGTCGGTTGCGGTCTCCTCTTCCATGACGTCAGGGGTATAAAACATGCATCCGATGCCATTTTATTCAGTCTTTCTTGCCAAGCGGTGCCCGAAGCAGAAGCAGTTCGCAAGTGCCGGTCGGCTGACTCCTGAAATTTTCGCATTCGAATTTCAGAACTGAAGTCTTCAATTTAAGCCAAGTACCCCACTGGGGAAACTTTTTCCTTGCTCCTTACCGATGTCAGTAAAAGTTAATTGCATTACTTGTGGGAAGCAAATACCTCATAAGGATTTTCATTTGTACTGTATTCCTTGCCTAGGCCCAGATCATAAACATTCCTTGCTGTCTGTTTTGTGCTAGATTTAACCAATGCACTATTAAGCGTCAGTATATTTGTGCTTCAAAATATTTTGGATCCAGATTTAGTTACCCTGAAATGTCATCTGTTAGCAGTCCGACTATTGGAGTTCACAAAAACGCAAAGAAAAACAAGACCGTCAAGGTCCAAAACCGACAAAGCTTCTCCTAAGCCCGTTGCCAGTACTCAGTGCGGCGCTTTCACAGCCCCTGATACCCACTACGTTTGAGTCACAGGCCTCTACCGAGACCCATGTGGAGTCTGATATGCCTCGAGATTCTCAGTGTGTTGAACCCGCGGATGTCTTTCCCTTGGATGGGTCCTGAGCCGCTGAGCAGGCACTGGCTTCTGATGAGGGTGTTTTCAGGCCTCAACATTTTTATATAAAACCGCCAACTTTAAAAACAAGATCAAAAACTGACGCATGAGCCATGTGCTCAGGCCCCTATGCCTAAGAAACAGATGATCAAAATGGCTGAGGACTTAATTACCAACCCCCCCCCCCCCACCCTGCTAAGAGGCGTAGGCAAGATACTGATTATGAATCTTCACATCAGGTTTCCATTTCTTCTGATTCCTCTTCTGATCAGTAATTTTCTATTCCACCCTATGAGGATTCAGATGCAGAAAAATACATCCCATCTGCATCTCCTCCTGAGGATTATTCTTTTGGTGAAACCTTGCATACTTTAAGGGAACATTTTCATTGGGAGAGTCAGGATTTCTCTGAATCAAAAAAAGAGGCTTAGGGATTTCCTTCTTCCTCAGCATAGGCCTTTGGCTATACCTCCTGTATTAGACATTGTTGATGTGTTTTCGGAATCAAGCATGGCTCCTGATTCCCTACCTCCTGCTCCTAGTAAGCCAGACAGATATTACAGGGCTCCTGACTCCCACAAATTTCTATTCAAAAATTCTGCGGCTGATCCTCAGACTATCTTACAGGGCCCCAAAGGTGTAAAGGCCTCTACAGCCAAAAATCCTACCCCCTCTGATAGAGATTCCAGGGCGCTGGATAGATGGAGAAAGAAGGTTTACACATCTGCAACCTTGGCAATTAGGGCCTTAAACTGCCAGTTTCATATGCTTAAATATCGACAGCATGTTATGAGCTTATTGAAACAGAAAATGTTGATTTCTGATTGTGTGGAAAATAAAGAATTACAGGAATTATTGCATGCAGAACAGGTTGGAAAGCATACTTTGCAATGTGGTTTTGATTCCTTGGAGGCCTCTTGCAGGACCGCAGTTACTGGATCTGTGATTAGAAGGCATGCTTGGCTCAAGGAGCAAAATCTGCCTGATTATGTTAAAGCTAAATTGTTGGATGCCTATTTACAGCATGATACTCTGGTAGTAAGGCAGAAGAGGTTTTAAAGAAAATGGAAACAAAGCTAAATTTGTGCAAACTGTAAAAGATTTCTTACAATTGCAGCCGCACAAGTTCAGTAGGCACTGGCCTACTAAACATTGGTCCTTTCCTGTGTCCAACAGAGCCTCTCAAGTCAAATCCAGTCACTCAAAAGGCTCTAGATACCAATCACAGGGTTCTTACAGGTCAATGCAATGGGGTGTCTCCACCTCCAAATCTGGAGGAAACAAAGCACAACCCTACAGTAAGCAGTCTCAGTGACTTCCCTCTACCTTCACCAAGCACTTATCTTTTGGCAGCCCCCTTGGGGGGAAAATTAGCACTTTATGCTCAAAATTGGCAGTTAATTACCCAGGACAAGTGGGTATTAAACATAGTATCCCAGGGGTACAGATTTCATTTCCATACTTTGCCAGTTCCAAACGGTTGGCCAGATCTGCCACAAAATCAATGGGCAGAGGCTCAGAAACAAGTTACGTCCCTCATGGATATGGGGGCTATTCAACCAGTACCAGAACAGGAAAAAGGACAAGGTTTTTATTCAAGACTGATGTTCATGGTGTTACACTGCTGCAGTCATCACACTTGGGTTATCCTGCCATCAGGCGGTCCCGTAGTCGGCCAGAGTTCCAAAGTCTTGGTCCGGCGTCGGTTGCTGTCGCTTCTTCTCTGACGTCAGTGCGCCAGGGGTATATAAGAGGCATCCAACGCCATTTTCTTCTGTCTTTCTTGCCGCGCGGTGCCCAAAGCAGAAGCAGTTCGCAAGTGCCGGTCAGTCGACTCCTGAGATTTTCAAATCGAATTTCAGACTGAAGTCTTCATTAAAGCTAAGTACCCCATTAGGGAACCTTTTCTTACCTCAGTCCGATGTCAGAAAAAGTTAACAATTGCATTTCTTGTGGGAAGCAAATACCTCATAAGGACTTTCATTCTTATTGTATTCCTTGCCTAGGCCCAGACCACGACGTCACAGGTTGTCGGTTTTGTGCTAGGTTTAATAAACGAACTATCA
This sequence comes from Protopterus annectens, assembly GCF_019279795.1. Taxonomy (NCBI): domain Eukaryota; kingdom Metazoa; phylum Chordata; order Ceratodontiformes; family Protopteridae; genus Protopterus; species Protopterus annectens. The sequence goes on from NC_056746.1 coordinate 4,616,583, forward strand.
AACGTCTGTTTGATTTCGCCCATTACTTTGGTAGGAAATTTAATTATACCATGCCGTTGGAGCAACCGACAACCGGCATGCATAAAAAAACACAAGGGTAAGGACAGACAGCCTAGAACCAAACCAGACTCCGCGGCCTCTGCTGGGCCTGTCGCCGGTTCTCCGGTTTTCAGTGAGGCGCCTACGCAGCCCCTGACGACCGCAGATTTAGAACCCCAGGCAGCTTCAGATTCACAAGCGGAGAGTACTAGGCCGCCACAGCCATCTTCTTTATGCCCTTCTGACTTCAGAGCAGAAGGAGATTCCGGTGCAGTAGAAATGCCTTCGGTTGCAGAAGGTGTCTTCAGACCGACTACACTCACCATTAAATCTTATGCTAAGCTTAAAACTCCATTAAAACCTAAAAAGACTGTACATCAGTCTCCAGTTCAAGGCCCCATGCCTAAGAAACAGATGCACAAGATGGCTGAAGATTTGATTACCCTAATCAGGGGTTCCCATCCCCCTCCTGATAAAAGGCCAAGACAAGAGGAGGATTATGCTTCCTCTGACCAGGTTTCAGTTTCCTCAGATTCTTCTGAGGAACATGATTACTCTTTTCCCCCTTATGAAGATTCTGATGCTGAAGAGTCTATTCCCTCAGCATCGCCCCCAGAAGACTACTCCTTTGGGGGAAACTTTATATACCATGAGGGAACATTTCCACTGGGAAGGCCAGGATTACTCTGATTCTAAGAAAAGGTTCCGAGAGTTCCTTTTTCTACCCCAGCACAGACCACTTGCTATCCCTCCAGTGTTAGACATTGTGGATGATGTTTACTTAGAATCTAGTCTAAACCCAGACTCTCTACCTCCTGCTCCAGCCAAACCAGACAGATACTACAGAGTGCCTGACTCTCACAAATTCTTCTATAAAAGCCCTGTTGCTGACCCAGAAACAATTTCCCAGGGTCCCAAAGGGGCTAAGGCTTCTATGGCTAAAAATCCTGTACCCTCTGAAAGGGATTCCAGAACACTAAATAGATGGGGAAAGAAGGTATACACCTCAGCTACTCTAGCTATGAGAGCCTTAAATTGCCTGTTTCACATGCTGAAATATCAGCAATTCCTAATGTCTCAATTAAAACAAAAAATGAGTACACATTCTGAACAGTCTGAATTCAAGGAAATGCAGGATCTGTTACATGCAGCTGAATAGGTGGGCAAACATACTTTGCAATGTGGATTTGATTCATTGGAAGCTTCCTGTAGAGCAGCAGTGACTGGGTCTGTCATACGTAGACATGCTTGGTTAAAAGAACAAACCCTGCCTGATCATGTTAAAGCAAAGTTATTGGATGCACCATTACAGCAGGATGTCTTATTTGGTGTCAAAGCAGAAGAGGTTTTAAAGGAAATGGAGGATAAGGCAAAATCTATGCAGACGGTCAAGGATTTTTTTACAGGTTCAGCCACCTCGTTTTAGCAGAAATTGGCCAACAAAAAACTGGTCCTTTCCAGCATCTGACAGACCACAGAGGGGCAAATACAGACGCCCAAGGGGCAGACGTCACTCACAAGGCCCTTACAAACCACGCCAATGGGGTGCCGCTACCCAGAAAGGAGGAGAAGACAGGCCCCAATCTAATAGAAGACTAACACAATGACTTAACCCCCAGACTGCCAAGCAAATCTCTCTTGGCAGCTCCCTTGGGAGGAAAATTAGCACTTTTTGCAGACAACTGGCACATCATCACAAAAGACAAATGGGTCCTAAACATTGTTTCACAAGGATACAGATTCCACTTCCACACCTTGCCAAGGATAAGAGGAATGACAAACTTGCCACCAAATCAATGGGTGGAGGCACAAAAACAAATTACGGCTGTCATGGACATGAGGGCCATTCAGCACGTACCTACACAGGAGCAGGGACAAGGATTTTACTCAAGACTCTTTGTAGTCCCCAGAAAGGACAAAGCCTGGAGACCCATTCTGGACCTTTCAATTCTAAACACCTACCTCCAAGTACCCAAATTCAAGATGCTAACACTACAGCAGCTTCTTCCCATGCTGAGCAAGAAGGCTTGGCTAGTAACGTTGGAGCTCAAGGAGGCATATCTGCATGTCCCTATCAGACAAAATTGCAGAAGATACCTCCGTTTCATTGCAGGTTCAACTCATTATCAATTCTCTGCACTGCCCTTTGGTTTATCTACTGCGCCCAGGGTCTTCACAAAATGCCTGGCACCAGTAATTGCATACTGCAGACAAAGTGGAATTCAAATATATCCATACCTGGATGACTGCCTTATTCAGGCAGAAAGCAAGGACATTCTTTTACAACATCTGGCGTTTGTCAAACACCTTTTAAGTTGCCTAGGGTACACAGTAAACGAAAAGACATCAAAACTATTACCCTCACAGAACATAACATTCCTGGATGCCAGCTTGAATACAATGGTCCAGATGGCTTATCTCACGCCAGGCAAGCAACAACAACTGACTCAATACTTCAAAATGATGGCAACAAAGACTCAACTCCCTGCAAGAAAAATTCTGCAGGCCTTGGGATTTATGGCATCTTGCATACTCCTGATACCATTTGCAAAGCTGCATATGAGGAAATTACAATGGTACCTGAAGAGTGTATGGACACAAAACAGCCACAGCTTGGAAACAATGATACCACTCATTCCCTGCCTTCAACAGGAGTTTCTATGGTGGGCACAGGCATGTCACCTCAACAAGGGTCAGCCTTTTACCTTGCCCACGGCCAGGCAAACTATAACAACAGATGCATCGCATTATGCCTGGGGCGCACACCTGGCAGGACAGTGCATTCAGGGCAAATGGGATACAGATCAAAGGCATCTGCTTATCAATCAAAAAGATATGCTAGCTGTACAGAATGCCCTAACAGCTTTCAAGGACCTCTTAAATCCAGGACAACAACTGATAAAGACGGACAATACCACAGTAATATGGTACATAAACAAGCAAGGGGGCACACACTCCTACCCCCTATGCAGACAAGCAATGACCTTGTGGAGCACAGCACTGACTTACCAAGTTCAATTACAAGCACAGTTCCTGCCAGGAAAGAAAAACACATTGGTAGACGACCTAAGCAGAAACATCATGGATCCCCACGAGTGGAAACTGGATCCACAAGTATTTGCAATGATAACTCAAAAAGGGGACGCCCAGACATATATCTCTTTGCCAACCCCCAAAACTACCAACTTCAGAAATTTTGCACAAGAACATTCCACCCACTAGCTTGGAAAGTGGATGCCCTCTCAGTTGGAAAACATTAACAGTTGTATGCCTTTCCTCCACTGCCTCTTCTAGCAAAGGTGCTGCTGAAAGTCAGATCAGAGAGGCCACAAATGATACTCATTGCTCCAGACTGGCCATGCCAGCACTGGTGTCCTATACTAAGGAACATGGTCCATGGCCCACCATGGATTTTTACCCCAAATTCCTCACCTCACCCAGCAAAACAATCAGATTCTACACAGTCAGCTCAAGACTTTAAATCTGGCTGCATGGCAAATTACCTAAACAACCAGACAACACCTCTATCTAAAGCTGTTATGGATGTCATTCTGGAGGCCAGAAGGGCCAGCACCAGGAAAACATATTCAGACAAATGGAAAAGATTTTGCGCCTGGAACTAGTCTAAAGGCCAAAATCCCCTTTCTCCAAACATTCCTCAGATCCTACAATATTTAACTGAGATGTTGCACAAAGGACTTTCTTTTTTTTCTATTAAGATCCACGCCTCAGCGATTTCAGCTCACTACAACACGGATCCTCCTCTATTTTCACATCCACTCCTAAGACAGTACCTCAGAGGGGCTAAGAACATAAGACCGCCCAGGAGAGCACCAACACCAACTTGGGATCTCAACTTTGTTCTGGAAAAGCTTACACTGCCGCCCTTTGAACCAGCTATTTCGACTGATTTAAAGTTTCTGTCTTGGAAAACTGCCTTACTACTAGCAATAACTTCAGCTAGAAGAGTCTCAGAGCTACAGGCCCTAATGGCAGTGGAGCCTTTCCTCATTTTTCATCGACAGAGTCGCTCTACGGACTAACCCTTCCTTTATGCCAAAGGTGGTATCCAGTGTGGCCCTAAACCAAACCATTCATTTACCCACCTTTTTCCCAAACCCCCAGAACAAAGGAGAAAGACTCCTGCACTCTTTGGACATTCACAGGCAATTACGTTACTACTTGGATAAAACTAAGGCTGTCAGAAAATCTGACCAGCTCTTTGTATCTTATGCTACAGGATCACAAGGAAAACCTATCTCTAAACAGACCATTTCAAAATGGATAGGACACTGTATACGTTTCTGTTACACACATCATGGGAAACCGGTACCTGCTAGCATTAGGTCCCACTCTACCAGGGCTACAGCAACATCAACAGCCTTTCTCAGGGGGTACCAACCAAGGAAATTTTGGAAGCTGCAACCTGGAGTTCAGTGCACACCTTCACCAAGCACTACCACTTACCTTTATATTCTAAGACTAGAGCTGGCTTTGCCACTGCAGTTCTGCAGGGCCTACTAGCTTCTCCAAACCCTGTTTAACTCCACCACCCATCCTTTGCTTTGGGATTCTACCTAAGTGTGATGACTGCAGCAGTGTAACACGATGAACATAGTACAGTTTTGTACCTACCATAAATGTAGATGTTCGAGTGTTCACACTGCTGCAGTCCAGGTTACCCTCCCTCCATCCCCTCTGATCTAGCTGAACCTTTCTATACCTTTCTATCTGATACAACCTTTGTGGTGTATTTGCTTGTAACTGAAGGTATTCCTGGTATTTTCTGTACATGTTTTATTGGCAGTATGTATTGCCCACCTACTAAGGGGGCACCTGACATCTGGGGCAAGAAAAACTGTAGAAAATGGCGTTGGATGCCTCTTATATACCCCTGGCGCACTGACGTCAGGGAAGAAGCGACAGCAACCGACGCCGAACCAAGACTTTGGAACTCTGGCCGACTGCGGGACCGCCTGACGGCAGGATAACCCAAGTGTGATGACTGCAGCAGTGTGAACACTCGAACATCTACATTTATGGTAGGTACAAAACTGTACTTTCCTGGTACCCAATACTGGACTTACCAATTTTGAACACGTTCCTGGACATTCCAAATTTCAAAATGCTGACTTTATAACAGCTACTGCGTATGCTGGGTAAGAATGCTTGGTTAGTGACTCTAGACTTAAAAGAGGCATACCTGCATATCCCAATAAGGGAATCGTGCAGAAGATACCTCCTCTTCAAGGCAGGTTTTTTGTATTACCAATTCTCTGCACTGCCCTTTGGCTTATCTACTGCGCCCATGGTCTTTCAGTAATTGCATTCTGCAGACAAAGAAGCATACAAATTTATACTTATCTGGACGACTGTCTCATTCAAGCAGAGAACAAGGACATTCTTCAACATCTGACGTTTGTAAAAAGGCTTCTAACATGCCTAGGGTACACAGTAAACGAAAAGAAATCACAACTGGTACCCTCTCAAATAATTACATTCCTGGGTGCAAGCTTGAATACAACTGCCCAGATGGCTTACCTTACGCCAGACAAACAAAGGCAACTGACAATATACCTCAAACAGATGGCAACAAAGACCGTTATCTGCAAGACAAATTCTGCAGGCTTTGGGGTTCATGGCATCCTGCATTTTACTAATTCCATACGCAAGACTGCATATGAGGAAACTTCAGTGGTACCTAAAACGTTTATGGAGTCAACATTGTCACAGACTGGAAACAATGATTCCTCTCATTCCCTGCCTACAACAGGAGTTTCTTTGGTAGGCAGAGACATGTCACCCAAACAAGGGACTGTCATTCACTCTACCCCCTGCCACCCAAACCCTTACTACAGACGCATCAGACTATGCTTGGATGGGCCCACCTGGCGGGGAGATGCATTCAGGGCTTATGGAGCCCAAAACAAATGCATCTGCATATCAACCAGAAAAAGATGCTAGCTGTTCAGAATGCTCTGACAGCCTTCAAGGACTTACTTCATCCAGGACAACTACTGATAAAGACGGACAACACCACGGTTATGTGGTACATAAACAAGCAGGGGGGTACACATTCCTATCCCTTTTCAAACTAGTCATGGCATTGTGGAACACAGCCTTGACTTACCAAGTACATCGTCAAGCTCAATTCCTGCCAGGAAAACAAAATACTCTGGCAGACGACCTAAGCAGAAATCTTATTGACCCGCACGAGTGGAAACTGGATCCACAAATTTTCAGCATGGTAACACAGAAATGGGTGAGCCCAGACCTAGATCTATTTGCCTCCCCTCAAAATTATCAACTGGACAAATTCTGCACAAGGACTTATCACAGACAATCCTGGAAAGTGGATGCCCTATCCTTCAGTTGGAAAAAACCTATCAGTCTATGCCTTTCCCTCTCTGCCTCTTCTCTCCAAGGTCTTACTGAAGGTCAGTCAGGAAAACCAAAAATTATCCTAATTGCTCCGGACTGACCTCGCCAGCACTGGTACCCTATTCTAAGGAATATGTCTCAACTCCCTCCTTGATACTTGCCTCAAACACCTCATTTTACTGTCTCAGCAGAACAATCAAATTCTGCACACTCTGGTCCAAACTCTGAACCTTGCAGCATGGCTGATCATTTAATTATTCAAACAAACCTCTCAGTAAATCTGTGATGGATGTCATTTTGGAAGCCAGAAGGCCTAGTACTAGAAAATCTTATGCTGATAAATGGAAGAGATTCTGTGCTTGGAACCAATCACAAGGAACAGACACAGCAAAACCAAATATCCCTCAGATTTTACAATACTTGACTGAGATCTTGACAAGGGCCTATCTTTTTCTTCAATAAAAATCCATGCCTCTGCCATCTTGGCTCATTACAACACGGAGCCTCCCATCTTTTCTCATCCTCTGCTAAAACAGTATCTTAGAGGGCCAAAAATTTAAGGTCTCCCAGAAGATCACCAACTCCTGCATGGGACCTCAATTTTGTGCTGGAAAAACTCACCCTGCCTCCTTTTGAACCAGCAGCTACTGTGGATATAAAATGTTTATCTTGGAAAACAGCTTTCCTTTTGGCAATCACTTCAGCAAGAAGGGTTTCAGAGCTAAAGGCTCTCATGGCTGTGGAGCCTTTAATTACATTTTACCCGGACAGGGTATCCCTCAGGACCAATCCTTCCTTTATGCCTAAGGTGGTATCCAGTGTGGCTCTTAACCAAACTATTCACTTGCCAACATTTTACCCAAATCCACAGAACAAGGGGGAACGGATTCTGCATTCATTGGATGTACACAGACAACTAAGATTCTACTTAGGACCAAATCTCTAAAAGTCTGAGCAACTACTGGTGGCATTTGCTTCAGGATCAGAGGGGAAGGCTATATCAAAGCAGACTATTTCTAAGTGGATAAGCCACTGCATTTGTTTTTGCTACTTGCACCATGGTAAACCTGTGCCCAAGGGAATCAGGTCACATTCCACCTGGGCTGCCTCTACTTCAGCAGCCTTTCTCAGAGGAATTCCAAACAAGGACATTCTAGAAGCTGCTACTTGGAGCTCTGTTCATACCTTCACAAAGCATTATCATTTGCCTCTCTTCTCCAAATCCAGGGCAGGCTTTGCCACTGCAGTTCTGCAGGGCCTTATAGCCGTTCCTAATGCTATTTAGTTCCATCCTCCCATCCGTAGCTTTGGGATTCTACCCAAATGTAATGACTGCAACAGTGAAACACAAAACATAGTACAGTTGTGTACACTTACCGTAAATGTAGATGTTCGAGTGTATTCACTGTTGCAGTCTGGGTTACCCAGTTTCTCTAACTTCTCTTTCCTTCACTATATTTTAAAGTCTTTGTGGTGTATTTGCTTTTAGATGAAGGTAAAGTTTATGTTGTTAAAAGTGCATTTACATATATTGCTGTTTGTTTATATATATATTTTTGCTCCCCATTAGGGGGGCACCTGACATCTGGGGCAAGAAAAACTTAATAAAATGGCGTCAGATGCATGTTTTATACCCCTGATGACTTGACGTCATGGAAGAGGAGACAGCAACCGACGCAGGACCCAAGACTTTGTTATTCAGGCCGACTGAGGGCAACCTGCCAGCAGATTACCCAAATGTAATGACTGCAACAGTGAATACACTCGAACATCTTCATTTATGGTAAGTGTACCCCAACTGTACTTTCTGTGGTACTGCTGCAAGAAATTAACAAATTTGTGCAGTAAGGCAATACAACATTCTCTGTTAGAGTTAATTCTTCATTTGATAAAGGGGGAGTAGCTGGAAGTGCTGTGGGTCTCCCCATTGAGATTTCATAGAGGCTCAGTCTCCTTGAAATATTTAATGTACTTCTCATACTTGGTGCTAAGGGAAGTGCCTCTGGCCATTTGAGGTTCATTTCAGCACAAATCTTTGAAATGTTATTTTTAAGGGTCCTAATGACCCTGTCTATTAATCCCGATGACACTGGATAGTTGGGACAGTGAAGACTCAACTTAGTATTAAAAACCTTGCATAGATCTCTAGTCAGGGAATTGTTAAAATGAGTTCCCTGATCACTCTTGATAGTACAAAGTACACCAAATAATCTAGGTATAAATTCAAATACAAGTTTTTTTTTTTTTTAACAACTGTTACAGAATCTGCTTTGTTTCTTGGGTAAGCTTCCACCCATGCAGAAAACATGCATACCACCACCAATATAAATTGTAAATTATGGACCTTTGGCTTCTGGGCAAAGTCTGGCTGCACATTTAACAAAATTTCCCCAAGGTGGTGGTAAGCATGCAGCTTGAATATTTATGTTTTTGCTAACATTATATGTTAGACATACTGTACAATTATTAACATACTGAAGTATGAAAGAGGAGATATGAGGGGCATACCAACTTTGGGTAATTTTGTTTAAATAAAGCTGTCTTACCTGCATGGGCTGGAAATGATATGCCCTTACCAGGTAAGGTAGCAAGGAGACAACCATCTGGATGTCAGGATAACCCATCAGCAGATTTGCTGCATTAATTTTAAGCCACCTGTAAACTTCCCCGTAATGCTCTTAAAATCAAACACACAGTCGCTATTCGATTCATGCAGTAACATCACATGTAATTTGCACAAAGTCCTCCCACATCTTGCTTATCAGCTTGATCTGCCACATTATTTCCCTTTGAAACATTATCTATACCCTTTTGATGGGTACTACATTGAAATTTTGCTAATTCTTTAAGTAGCAAAAGAGATTTTAAGAGAGCATTTACAAAAAATTAATCTTTAATCTGAGTTCCTGCTGAAGTTAAAAATCCTCTCGGCTTCCAAAGTTGCCCAAAGTCATGTACTACACCAAAAGCATAGTTAACTGCCAGTGTATACATTGGCAACTTTGTCTTTGGCTAACTCATAAGCTCTGTAGAGCCACTAACTCAGCTATTTGGGCAGAAAATACATTTTCTAGTTTGTTGAAGCAAAACATTATTACTGGTGCAGACAGATATTCCTGTGCCAAAATTTTTATTTTTACCTTTTTCACAGGAACCATCTACAAATAGGTCCAGTTCAGCGTGTCCTTTAAGTCATTCCTAGGAGAAAGCAGATATACACACACACACACACACACACACCCCTACCTATGTCCCAGCAAGCTATAGGCTCATGAACTTAATTTAACTTTAACCCCTTTTTTTTCTTTTTTCTCTTTTCACTCCTACATTAAAGAACAGTCAACATTTCTCATGCCTCTTGAGGGTACCACCCTCGTTATAAGACACCTACTTGTGTTAATTTTCTGTCTTGTATGCATATATTATCAAACTTTTGCTTATTTCCTGTGGGATCCTCTCTATTTCTTTCCATATTCCTAACAAGCAAACTCCGTCATTCAACAAAACAGTTATTCACTCGTTCCACTTTAACTACAGTTATCTAAGAGAGAGAGAAAATTCCACAAATCCTTTTTTCCCCATTTTTAGTCTAGCATGTTTGCACACCCTGAATAATTAGGTATCTGAATCTCTGACTATTCCATACAAAACAGTATGGAATTCACAGAAGAATTTTTTTGTGCTGGGCCCTTGTAATTTATTCCATACTGCTCTGCAACAATACCAAAGTTCAAAATCTGAGTCACAGCACCAAATGTTGTTGTTTGTCTTTCGGCTTTTCCCGGTAAGGGGTCGCCACAGCGGAACTCCGGTCTGCTAATGATTGGCAGTAGATTTTTACGAAACGCCGAGGTGCCAGCTCGACGCTCAACCTTCAATGAAGGCACACCCATTTATGCACACATGGTCACGGCACCAAATGCTAAACTTCATAAATAAGAGTTTTACCTTTTAGTCTTGAGTCAAGAATAATGTTTCAGGATGTGCAGATTACTTCTTTATTCCCTAAACAGTGCTGGGAGACTGCCTATTAAAATTTTCAGATCAGTCTCAAAGAATAAAAGAGAATACTTTATATGCTTTTTCTTATCAATTTCATGCATTCAGAACTTTGACATAATACAGCTTTTAACAAATAACTTTTTTAAATATTTTGTTTTTATGATCCTCGCTTAGAGCTTCACGGGAACACTTGACAAGTATGCCTTTTAAAACATAGGACCCCTGTGCTTAAGATTTATCGGCTTGCAATCTTTTAACATTTGGTACCAGTGCGTACTATCTCACAGAAATCCTTGCAAAGACTTGTACCCCAGCCTGAGAAGGCCAAGAAGTACTGTTGATTGCTTTTTTTTCCACGGATACCCGGCCCTTTTAAACATAATATCTCTTGACTCCGTCAGCACTTACTTTGCCTTCAACTGTCTGTCAGTACAGAGATGATACAAATGTAGGACACTTGAAATATAAAGCTCCTACTTATGTGAAAGTATATCTTACATAATCATGCATCTATTTTTTTTTCATTTTTTTTAACATAAACATACTATAAGCATTCTGTTTGACTCATTTGTGAAGGAACTACAGGGTAATATGCATTTTGCGAAGGATAAACATGAGACTTAACCTTCCATAACACTACTCAGTCTTTTTATTTCTTTACTATGGATTATTTAAAATCTTTTTTGACACATTAATGTTTATTCTGCTTTGTGACCAATGCTGCAAATTATTTTCTGTTTTTTTTGAGAATTGTAGAACGTGCCTTTTATTCCGCTGCTAGTATGAGGATGTGTTGACTATTTGCGGATTTGGCTTCTGTTGTACACTACTTTGCCATCTTTCTTGTTATACCTTACTTTTGTTTTTTTTTTTTAGGCTTGTTGGCATCTCTGATTCAATATCACAAGTTTAAGTAGTTGGTGTAAAATTCTATTCTTAGTTATAAAAGGTGCATTTTATGTTGACTTAGGAGAGCTGTAAAAAATGCTTAAATTTGACACAGATGGTAGTCACTGCTTTAGTCCTAATGTTTTTTATGCCTGGATCATTTTTGGCTAAAGTCATCTGTAAATTCAGATGAGACTAAGCTTTCAGCTTGTATTGAGGGAAGTAGAAAGGATCCAACACAAACTGTTGGAGCCCATTCTGTAAATGCAGGAACTACGATAAAGGCTGTTTGAAAATGTATTAGCTTAAGAGTGTTTGTATGGCATCCATGTAGACTGTGGAGGACACATTTATCCAAACACTATAAGCTATACCTTCAGTCTAAAAGCTGGGCAAGTTTTGCTACAGTATTCTTGCGGGGTATTCTGTAATATGTTCCTCCCAATGGGTACAATGACTACTTTAGTGATTTTCTCCTTGAATAAAGAATCATGCTTCTGCACTGACACCTAAAGTGAACATAATACAATTATGAGTATGTACCAGAGCTGTAGCTAGGGCGAGATGAAGGGAAGTGGCTACCCCAGGGGTGCAAGCCATTACCTGGCAAAAGTACAATGTCAGTATTCATTTAAGCAGCTGTTATTGACAGTTGTAGCAGCTTAAATGCCTTTGCTTTCATTGTATTAGTTTGGTTCACAGTTGTTGTTCTGGGGGTGCCATTTCAGGGATTATCATGTTACTAAGGACTTTTATCTATAACACCACAGCAACAGAATTCCTCACTTGGATGCTTACTAGGCTATTGATCTATGAAGATCTTTAAAAGCCTAGTCACACATTCCCATAGTTTAAGCCCTTGTATTGTGTATGAGTAACACAGAGGCAGGGATAAGAAGGATATGTTGCAACATTTACTTTTTGCCAGTTTCCATGGCATTCATCATTGTAATGATACTCCTACCTAAGCTCCATTTGCAAAAAATGCAAACCTAAATAACCTGTGGTAGCAGTACTCCGTCCCCAAAAAATAAACTTTTAATCTTGCCATGAATGCAGTGAGAGTTTACCTGGTGAGCTTCCCAGGTTAAGGCCAATGTAGAGATTTCTCTTCACTTGCACTGTCACAGTCAAACATTAAATAACGATGCATTGGAGCTTGTATAGGAGCACATACGTGCATCTTCAAGGTCCAGAATTAGTAGACCCAGAACCAGGGGGATCAACATACCAGCATCTAAGAAAGGTTAGATGTCCTTCCATTTCACTGTTACTGTATTCATTACAATAAGGATCCTTTGCCATGGTTGGCCCGATGTCTGGTCAGTATACTAAAAACAAGATACGCAGTATGTCACACACATTCTCATCGCCTAGCGTAGGGCATAAAGGTGACGTCTGAACTTAGCACCCTCAGAACTTCTTTGTAGCCATTCTGAATGCCATCTCCTAATCTTCGGTCTGAACGCCCGTTCCATTGCTGGTTCACCAAGCTGTTGCAGGTAATTGCCCAGTTAGGGTTTTGTTTTACTTATTGTCCTTTTATTATACTACTGCTTGTGGGGTTTCATGTCATCCAAAAAGGGTAAATGCCAGTGTTGGAGACAGATTTCCCATAAAGACTGCCAAACGGTGTCTGTTTCATCTTGGCGCCTTGCGCAACCATATGTCCTACTCTATTTGTCAGGCCTTTGTTCTTAAGACCCTTCAGAGTACACTTTTTTCTTTGGTGCTTTATCTTGAAAACCAGCGTCTTAAGCTGCTTGCTGTGGATACAATGGAGGGAGCTTCCCACTGGGAGGGATAAGCCAGCTGTGAAGGAAGAGGCCAGGAAATCTAGACTGGAATCTTCTGCTGTTTAGCCTCTGCTTGACATTTCAAATGAATGCTCAGAGGTTCGTCCTGCTTTATCGTTGGACTCCTCTGCCACAACCGGTTTGGAGACCGGCAGGGATCAGACTTTAAGCACGTCCAAGGAGGCATTGCAGAAATGCGCTTTCGATGTTCCGATGCAACCACAGCTGATTATCCCTGAGGGGGCCCGGGGGGGTTCCTCAAATCTTGGTCAGAGAAGAAGTCCCGACTACCATTATTGAATGCCTTCTGGGTTTTGGAGCCTTCTAAATTTAAGGCGGCCATCCCATTGAAGGAAAAGCAGAAGACTGAAGATAATTCTCCTGCCCCTAAAGATCCCACAAAGTGACTAGCAACCTTTCACTCAGGACTTTAGTGCTTTGATGGCTTTAAAACCTCCTCAGAGAGTTTCTGTTCCAAACCCCCCTTAGTCCACTACCCACCTTAAAAGACCCAGAGAATAAGACAACTCTGAGGAGGAGGAAGATTTGGATGAGGGATCCCTTGCTTACTCCTCTCTAGGGTGACTGAGTTCTTTAAATGGGATTGTGCTCAGGTTTCTGAAATACAACAAAGGTATTATGAGTTGATACAGATGGATTTCCCAAGACCTTCTGCTGTTCCTCCTGTTTTGGCTGCCTTATTGGAAGTATTTTCTAATGCTTCTAAGGCTCCAGCTCCAGACTCTCAGCCTACTGCCCCCAAGAAGCCTGATAGATTTTATAGCATACCTGAGGACTGTACATTCTTGTACAGGTGTCCTTCTGCTGATCCCTCGGTGGTATCTATAGCTTCTCACAAGCCATCTCAGTTGTTTCCTTCTCCTAACTTATTGCCCTCTGATAAAAATAGTAGAATTATTGAAAGGCTAGGCAAGAAGGTTTATACCTCTGCTACCTTGGTTTTTAAGGCTGTTAATTATCAAACCCATATGTCCAGGTACTTGATGGCTCTCCTATCCCAGGCCTGTCAGGTTATTTCTGATCTTCCAGGCTCTGAGGGTAAAACTTCTGCTCTTTCTCTGTTAGGGACTTCTTCCTAGGTAATTTGTCATTCCATCAAGTGTAGTTATGTTGCCGCAGATGCTTCCTCTAGGGCTACTGCTTTTGGGTCAGTGATGAGGAAGTGTTCTTGGCTTTGGTTTCAACCTTTGCCTGATGATATTAAGACTACGTTTGATGGATGCCCATAAACACTTGTTTGGTGAGACTGCTGTTTATTTGTTTGTCCCTTCAGGATAAGGGAAAGACTTTACAAGAACTTGAGCATGTGTTTTTCTCCTGTGCCTAAATTTCAGAGAAATTACCCCTATAAGCCAGCCTTTGTTCACAAGCAGTTTTGCCCTCCTCATAAGGGTAAACAGCGTGGCAAGTGGGCTCCTCCTGCTAAGGCTACTCAGACTTCTGTGCCTCTGAAATCTCCTTTTCCTGATAAACCAGGTGCTGTCTATCCTTTTCTTCCCAGCCACTTTCTCCCATCTCTCTCTTCCTTTTTTCGCTACAGATTATTGAGGATTTCTGAGTTCTGGCCATTATCTGCCAAGGGTATTTCATGGTCTGGAATCCCTTCCCTCTTTTATGGGTATTCCTCATTCCCTTCAGGAACAACTCTTCTTTCCAGAGGTACTTCAGGAACTTTTGACCCAGGGTACTATTCAAGAGGTGCCTGTGTCCCAAAGTGGGACAGGATGTTTCTAGTACCCAGAAAAGAGGTACCAGTTCTAGACCTCTCTCATCTAAACACTTTTCTGAATTTGTCCTCTTTTCAAATGTCCCTTCAGACTTTGTTTCGTCTTTTAATTTCTCGGGCTTGTATGGTGTCTTGAGATCTCAAGGGTGCTTATCTCCATATCTCAATCCAGCCCCTTTTCAGGAAGTTTTTACATTTCTCTGTTGCTTCCTGGCATTTTCAGTTCTCTGCTTTGCCCTTTGGCCTTTATACTGTCCAAGGGTATTCAGCAAATGGCTCTCTCCTGTGATTGCTTTTTGCAGGCCTGAGGGGGGGGATCCAAGTCTTTCCTTCCTTGGACGACAACTTGTTTCAGACATACTCTTCAGAGATCCTATTGCAAAGTTTTCATTTTGCCATTTCCCTTCTGCAAAGCCTGGGGTAAACAATAAACTTCAAAAAGTCTTTTCTGACGACGACTCAAGGCCATATTTT
The DNA here is from genome assembly GCF_019279795.1 of Protopterus annectens. Classification (NCBI taxonomy): domain Eukaryota; kingdom Metazoa; phylum Chordata; order Ceratodontiformes; family Protopteridae; genus Protopterus; species Protopterus annectens. Next base: position 4,631,910 of record NC_056746.1, read on the forward strand.
TTTCGGGTGCAGGATCCAGACTGCACCTATGCTTGCATCCCTGCTTCCTTCCAAGGCCTTAGCACCCATTTCCTTCTTTCAAACTCTTCTTTCTCTGGCCACTATAACAGCCAGGGAGTTTCTGAGAGCTCTTGGATTCAGGGCTTCCACCATTTCCACACTTCCTCTGGCCAAACTCCACGAGAAAGTTTCAGTGGTTTCTGAGGTAATTTTGGCTTCAACGTGCACATCTCCTCAAATTTGTAGTTCCTCTTCTGCCTTGTCTCAAGAAGAAACTTCAGTGGTGGATTCAGCATTTGTATCTAAATCCAGGGTTCCATTTTCATCCTCCTCTTCCCTCTCAGGAGCTGCTTTAGACATGGGATGGGGATCAGCTTTTGGCACCCTAAAGGTGCAGGGGGTGTGGTCACAGAGTCTGCATTCACACATCAAATAATTTCAGCAAACTGCTTATCAGCAAACATTAAACAGCAAACGTTGAAATTACCAAACTGCTTACCAGCAAACATTAAACAGCAAACGTTGAAATTACCAAACACTCATCTTTGAAAAATAATTCATCGAATGGCCATAGTTGGCCAACAACCAAGGAAGTACAGTAATGCATAATGTAAGCTAAAGAAACCCTTTTAATAATTTGCCCTATTCCCCACTCTAATGCGATCTGAGTTGATGTATATAGTTGGGGGTTGGCGCAGCCCCCCCACTTTCGTTGATAAGGTGTTTTTATTGCCATTCATGTTGTGTGGCCATTCGATAAATTATTTTTGAAGATAAGTCGTGGTCTGTGATTTCAAGGTTCGTTGTTGCTGATGAGCCTTTCCCTGATATTGTTATTCGATGTGTGAACATAGACCCTTGTTCACCTCATCAACAGAAAGAGCACCTCCATGTCAGAGATGAGAGCTCTTCTGCTGGATCTTCAGGCTTTTCAGCCTCTCTTCTCCCTGGGCCTCTAATGGCGTTTACAGACATTACCACAGTGATGTATGTAAACAAACTTGGGGAGGGGAACAAGATCTTATCTTCTTTGCCGGTTGGCACTAGTGGTGTGGGAATGTGCTATTCAGTATCAAGTGACTCTTCAGGCTGTTTACATTCCCTTCGGTCAAAACATTGTGGCAGACTACCTGAGCGGGTCCTTAACTCAATCTCATGAATGGATGCTTCACAGGGATGCATTTCTGGACATTGTTTATCAGTGGGGCACTCCTCAAATGGATCTTTTTGTCTCCCCTCTGAACGGACTAAAATTTTTTTTTTTGCCAGAGTCCCAGGTCTTCTGGTTTGGAGGGTGGATGTCCTGTCTTTTTCTTGGAAGGGGATGTTTCTTTACATTTTCCCTCCCCCTCCCCTCATTTTAAAAGTCCTGTTCAGAATTCAACTGGATGCTTCCTAAGTCCTGTTGGTGACTCCCTTTTGGCAGAGGCAACAATTGGTTCCTTCCCCTGCATTTAGCCAAGGGCAGTCATCACAAGCTACCCAACAGGGCGGATTACTCACACAAGACAAAGGGATTTCTCATCCATCCTCACCTGTCCAGTCTTCAACTGACACTGTGGATAATAGATTTTGATTCTACATAGCCACCTTTTTTCTGAGGACTTGCTTAGGTTCCTTCAGGAGGCCAGGAAATCCAATACTAGGAAATCCTACTTAACTAAATGGAAGAGGTTTTCTGTTTGGTGTCCTTTTCGTAACCTGGATCCACTTTCTGTGGATGTTCCTTTGGTTCGCTCTTATCTATGTGGATTGCTCAATGCTGGTTTGGCTTATGCTTCTTTTAAGGGGCACTTGTCTACTATCTCTGCTTGTCTGCCTTTAACTCCTCCTCTAGCTTCTAGATTTGAGGCTAAACAATTCCTTAAAGGCGTCCTTCATAGTAGATCTCCCAGAAACTCTGTTCCTTCTCCCTGGGATCTTAAGTTTGTTTTGGAAAAATTGACTCAAGCTCCCTTGGAGCCTGCAGTTTTCAGCTTCCCCTGCAACATTGCTCTTGCAAGACTGTACTTCTGTTTGCCCGTTACGTCTGCCAGACGGGTGTCTGAGCGTCAAGCCTTTATGGCTTGTCGGCCTTTTTTAGTGTTTCGTAAGGACAGGATGTCCTTGTGGACCACAATTGTGATCTATATTCCACTTGGTAATACACCTGCTAGCTTTGAAGACTTCTTATCCTGGTGTTCTTCCACATACTCACAAGAAACCCTTATTCTGGGGGACTTCAACCTAAATTAGTTCACCTGTATATCAGAACCACCAAGTAATCTAATAAATCTCCATGGCTACCAGCAGCTAGTCCAAATTCCAACTAGATGTGATAAAAAAATCTAAAAGGGAATCCATCCTTGACTGGGTCCTAACTAACAACCCCACATTGTACCCTCACACAGGCAGTCTCCCAGACACCTTAAGTGACCACAACATAATATACTTTATACGTAGTGGAACAAGCATATGCAAAACTACTAACCATATATCCACTAGAAACGCAAAAAGATTCTCTCCTGAGGTCCTCAACACTTTACTCTGTAACTGTGACTGGATCCCTCCTAAAAACCCTCCCACTTGACCAGGCTGTAGCATATTTCAACAAAACATTTCTACAACACCTAGACACTGTCACTCCATTGCACAAAATCAAGGTTAGAACCTCTACAAACCCCTGGCTCAGTAAAGAAGCCAAACAAATCCTCAAGTCCAGAGACGCTGCCTGGCTTTACTATCAAAAAAACAAAGAAACACAAAGCCTAACTAAGTACCAAGAACTGCAACCGTGCAAAAAAAATGCATTAGGCTGGACAAAAAGTCCTACTACACAACATTACAAACTAAATACCAACACAACCCGCAAAAATTTTGGAAAAATGAAAACCAGCTACTAAAATCCACCCAAAAGGCTGCCCCCAAACCAACCATCCCTGACGCTAAAGTTCCCATCAAAACACAATTCAACTCCCACTTTGTGAACTCAATTCTATCCTTAGTATCACAGGACAGTTCCTTCCTCACTATCCCCCCCCCCCCAACACAAATAACAATAATACAAGCTTTACCCTCAAAACAGTTTCCGTCACTTCAATCAAAAGCATGCTCTCCAAACTAAAAAACCTCATCAACAGCAGCCAACCTACTCCCCAGCTATTTCTTGAAACTCACAGCAGATGCTGTTGCTATCCCAGTCTCCACTCTCATAAACAGATCAATTGTTGAAAACGATGTGCCCAAACTCTGGAAAATATCCTATGTTACACCCATACATAAAGGCGGGACCTCCACTGAACTTAATAACTACAGACCCATTGCTTTAATCTCCCCCCTGGCCAAAATCCTAGAAAAATGCATCCATACCCAGATGCTAAACTATCTCCTAGACAGCAACATTCTTTCACCTACTCAGCATGGTTTCAGACATGCCCATAGTACCACTACAGCCCTCCTTTGCTTCACAGACACAGTAAACCGTCTCAAAAATGAAGGCCTGCAAGTGTCAACTCTTTTTTTGGATATGTCCAAAGCATTTGACAGTCTCACACCAAATCTTGCTAAACAAACTAAACCAATATCATCTATCAAATTCCACTCTTACCTGATTCCAAAGCTACTTAACTGACAGGTACCAAGCTGTGAAATGGGAAAATTCTCTCTCTCTCTCCTCAGCTGCCCATAACTATAGGAGTCCCACAGGGTTCTATCTTAGGACCATTGCTATTCACAGTCTTCACAAATGACCTCCATACCTCCGCACAGCATACATCTATAATTCAGTATGCAGATGACACTACCTTAATCTGTGATGCACAAAACATTCCCACCCTCCTGCAAACAACTCAACTAGCATTCTCTGACGTTGAAAACTACCTTACCAAAGCCCAACTTATCCTCAGTCCAAAGAAAACTCAGCTTATGATTATAACCAGTTCTAACAAAAACACTAACAGTCAATTCACTATCTACTCCACTAATGCTACTCCAATTGCTCCAGTGGCACAGGCTAAGCTACTGGGAATAACCATAGACTCCCACCTAAAATTTTATAGTCATCTCAACTTAACTATTAAAAAAGTACATGCCAAACTGGGGTCGCTTTACCGCATCAAACCATTTCTTACCAACAACACAAGATCAGCCATTACTTGCTCCCGACTTCTATCCACCCTACTCTATGCATCTCCCATTCTGACTAATCTCAACTAAACTAAGTAAAATGGAAGCCTGCTAGAACAGAATTGCCCACTTTGCTGCAAACTGCTCATATAGAACTCATCACTGTACTGCTTTGAGACAGCTCCACTGGCTTGAACTGCCCAACCTCCTAACCTACAATCAGCTCTGCCTCTGTCATTCTATCTGTTACCTCCCCAATAAGTGTCCTGCCCTCAAAAACCTAGTACAACATCACTCAGCCAAAAGGCCTCTTAGATCATCAAGCAAACTACTACTAGAAGTCACCAACAGCTACAGTAGCTTTGGAGATGCACTATATAGTAGTTCAGTGGCTAAAAAATGGAACTCTGTCCCTACAAGCATTCAAAACACATCATCCAAAGCCTCCTTTAAAGACCTCATCAGGCAACATCTCAAGGAAAGTTGGCAGTGCCATGATTGCTCCCCAGGCTAGTGAAAGCAGATAACACATGCATACAAAATCTAGAGCACTTGATAATAGTTTTCAATCTTACTCTCAAACACTGGCTAATCTACAACGTATGTACTGTACCTGTGTACTATGTATGTATTCTACCTATGTTCCAAATTTCAGCTGTACACCACAAATCTATTAATTACCTTTATTTTTAAAATTAATATTTTTTTGTTTGTTCTCTCCATTGTAACTGTTTGTGCCGCATACCACTGTAAAAACATGTTTCCTGTAATTTGCGTGTATACTGATTATGTCTAAATAACTAAATATGTCTGTCATTTTTCTTTGTGGAGCTTTTCTCCCTGAGCCTCTGCTGAAAAGGGGCTTTTCGGCTCAGTCAGACACCCCCCGGTTAACAAATGTAAAATAAAAATAAATAAAATAATCCTTCTTTTATGGCCAAGGTGGTGAATGAATTGTCCTTGAATCGATATGTTCATTTACCCACTTTTTTCCATTCTCCGTAGTCTGCCAGTAAGAAGGCCCAGCACAAGTTAGATGTGCATAGACAACTCAGATTTTGTTTGGATAAGACTAAGACTGTTAGGAAATCTGAAACTTTTTGTTCCTTTCATCCCTAGGTCCTTAGGATTTGCTGTGTCCATGCAGACCATTTCTTTTTGGATTTCTAAAGCCATTTGTTTTTGTTATTCCTTTCATGTTAAGAGCCTGCCTTCCTTCTGTTAAGGCTCATTCTATTAGAGCTGTGACTTCTAATGGTGCTTTTTTCAAGGGTTTGGGCACTAACTCTATTCTTGAGGCAGCTACCTGGACTTCTGTGCATACCTTCCCAAGCACTACAAGTTGGATGGAATTTCCGGAGCTAGAGCTGGTTTTGCTAGTGACATCCTTCATGACTTCCTAGAGAGCTATGCTGGTCCTTCCTTCTCCCTGTCTTCTTCCTGAGCTTTGACACGGTACTTTTGTAATGAATACTGCAACAGTGAAATGGAGGGACATAGTATAGTTGTGTAAAATCTTACCATAACGCTAGATGTCCTTCTCTTCACTGGTGCAGTATTCACTCCCTCCCTACGCCCCTGATCCATTTCTCTTCTGATATACTGATTACCTCAATTTTCCTAGGGCTGGTGTTACTACTGGGGCTCTCAATTTTGAGGATAGTAGATCCGGACATTACCTTTATGCCCTACGTTATGCAAGGAGCATGTGTAACATACGTTATACCTTAAAGCTACCTAAAGGCTTTGATATACTGGCCAGATGCCAGGTCGCCCTTGGCAGGGAATCCGTACTGTAATGAATACTGCAACAGTGAAGAGAAGGACATCTGCCATTATGGTAAGATTTTACATAGCTATACTCTGTATAATGATACTCAGTCTGGAGGCATTCAGACAGATGCGAAAACCAACAGTCTTGCACCTTAAAACAAGCTGTTGTCCACATCAATGGAGTACATATAAACAGGGCAGAACACATTTATACCCTTTTTGCATACTAGCCATGCAAACTTGAGTTAATTTTGCAATCCGGAATGAGCCTCTAGACGTTGGATATTCCTGCAGGTCACAGTGCATAACTTAAACACTCAGCAGACTAATGACCAACATCCATGAATGGCAGATGTTCTTTGTGCTTCACTGTTGCAGTCATCACACTTGGATTATCTGCCAGCAGGTAGCCCTCAGTCTGCCCGAATACCAGAGTCTTAGTATTTCTGCGTCAGATGCTGTCGCTTCTTCCATGATGTCAGGTCGTCAGGGGTATAAAACAGGCAGCCGATGCCATTTCATCAGTCTTTCTTGCCGAAGAGGAGCCCGAAGCAGAAGCAGTTCACAAGTGCCGATCGGCCGCTACCTGAAATTTTCATTTTTGAGTTTTTATTCCTGAAGTCTTTTAAAGCTAAGTACCCCATTGGGGATCCTTTTTTCTTGCTCTAACCGATGTCAGAAAAAGTTGACAATTGTCTTGCCTGTGGAAAGCAAATACCACACAGAGATTTTCATTCTTACAGCGTCACTTGTTTAGGCCCAGACCACGACATCCCTCGTTGTTGGTTTTGTGCCTTGTTTATCGCCAGAACCATTCGGCGTCTGGTTATCTTGGTCGCTAAATTCTTCCACTCTCGTTCTCCGTATTCCGAAATGGCTTCGATAAGCCATCCGACTACCGATCTTCCAAAAAAAGTAAAGATAAAGACAGAGACAGACTGCATAGGTCCAAAACTGCTGATGCTTTCGTTAAGCTAGTCGCCAGTCTGCCGATACTCCGTGAGGTGCCTTTGCAGCCCCTGATGCCCGCTTAAGTGGATTCGCAGGCCTCTGCAGAGACCCATTTGGAGTCCGGTATGCCGCGGGATGCTGCTTTGACTATGGAACCTGCAAATGTCTCTCCCTTGGATGGGTCCGGAGCTGCTGTGTAGGCACCAGCTTCTGAGGGTGTATTCCGTCTTACCGATGTTCGAATCAAACTGACAACTTCCTTTTTAGCCAAAACTACCAAGTTTCTTAGGCCCAGAGTATGCGCCACGCCTAGAAATCCGATGACCAAAGCAACATGCTCAAGGTTCCATACCACAAAAACAAATGCTTAAAATGGCTGAAGACCTTATTACCCTAATTAGGGGAAGCCAGCCTTCCCCCTTCTAAGAGACAAAGAATTGAGTTTCGTTTCTGACTCTACAGACCAGGGGTCTGATGACTCTGATCCTTCTGATTATCAGGACATGCCCTTAGCCTATGAGGATTCAGATGCAGAGGAATCCATTCCCTCTGTCTCCCCTCCAGAGGATTTTTCCTTTGGTGAAGCCTTGCATACTTTGAGAGCATTTCCACTCGGCATGCCAAGACTACCCTTAGTCCAAAAAGAGACTCAGAGAATTTTTAGAGTTGCCTCAGCAGAGGCCTCTAGCTATACCCCCTGTCCTGGATGTTGCAGATGTTTTTTTGGAATCCAGTCTTACCCCAGATACATTACCCCCCCTCCCCCGGCCTCTTGGAAACCTGACCGGTACTACAGCGTACCTGATTCCCACAAGTATCTTTTCAAGAATCCTACTGCTGATCCAGAGACCATTTCTCCATGACCTAAAAGTATTAAGGCTGCTACAGCCAAAGATCCTAACCCTTCAGACAGGTATTCCAGAGCTTTAGACAGATGGGGTAAGAAGGTATATACCTCTGCAACTCTTGCTATCAGGGCATTGAATTGCCAGTTTCACATGTTGAAGTACCAGCAACATATTATGGAACTAATTAAACAAAAAATGGTATTTCCAGATTGTGCAGAAAATAGACTTACTAGAGCTGATGCATTCTGCAAGCCAAGTTAGTAAGCATACTTTGCAGTGTGACTTTGATGCCATAGAAGCATCTTGCAGGGCTGTAGTCACTGGTTCTGTACTGAGAAGACATGCTTGGCTGAAGGAGTAAACCTTGCCAGATCATGTCAAATCCAAATTACTAGACGCTCCTTTAAATAAGGACCGTTTGGCAGCAAACCAGAAGAGGTTCTTAAAAAGATGGAAGGAAAAGCTAAATCTATGCAGACTGTTAAAGAATTCTTACAAGTGCAACCACCTAGATTTCGTAGGCATTGGCCTTCTAAAAACTGGTCCTCTCCAGCCCCTTCTAGGCTTTCCCAGACAAGACCCAGGTTCAACAGGTCACCTATGGAAAAAGTTCACAATGACTTCTCAGTTCTCCTTTCCAGCCCTGCCCAACTGCTTGTTTCCCTAGGAGGAAAACTTGCCCTTCATGCAAAAAAATGGATGTCCATTACTCAGGACCGATGGGTCCTCAACATTTTATCCCAGGGGTACAAATTCTACTTCCATTCACTGCCAACCTCAAGTGGGTTTCCACACCTTCCTCCAAACCAGTGGGCAGAAACTCAAAAGCAAGTACTTTCCCTGCTCAATATCAGAGCTTTTCAGCCTGTTCCAGTAGAACATAGGGGTCAGGGTTTCTACTCCAGACTTTTCCTGGTGCCCAGAAAAGAAGGCTCTTGACACCCAATCCTGGATCTTTCAATTCTCAACACCTTTCTGGTGGTCCCAAAATTCACGCTGCTTACCCTGCAACAGCTTCTCCCTATGCTAGCCAAGGATGCCTGGTTAGTCACTCTAGACTTAAAAGAAACTTACCTGCACATCCCCATAAAGGGAGTCATGCAGGAAATATCTTCATTTCAGTTCTCTGCACTTCCCTTTGGCTTATCTACTGCACCCAGAGTATTCACAAAGTGCCTGGCTCCAGCCAGTGCATACTGCAGGCAGAGAAATATCCAAATTTTCCCATACTTGGACGACTGCCTGATTCAAGCGGACAGTCATGAATTGCTGCTTCAGCACCTGGCATTTGTAAAAAGCCTTCTCACTTCATTGGGGTACACCATCAACGAAAATAAATCACAACTGGTATCCAGTCAAAAGATTGTATTCCTGGGAGCAAGCTTGTACACAACTTCCCAGATGGCATTTCTCACTTCAGAAAAACAGATTTATCTGACAAACTACTTCAGACAGATGGCCACCAGAACCCAGCTATCTGCAAGGGGAAATACTGCAAGTCCTAGGGTTAATGGCCTCGTATATTCTGCTAATTCCATATGCAAGACTGCATATGAGGAAACTTCAATGATACTTACGTCTTTGGTGCCAACATTCTCAGGACCTGGAAACAGTCATTCCTATTGTACCTTGTCAGAGTTCCTTTGGTGGAAAGAAGCATGCAGCCACAACAAGGGACTGCATTTCATTCTACCCCTCACTGTCCAAACCCTGACAACAGACGCATCAGACTATGCATGGGGGGCTCACATGGCAGGCAAATGCATTCAGGGCCACTGGAGTCTAAGGCAGATTCTCCTGCATATCAATCAAAAAGAGATGCTAGCTGTACAGTATGCTCTGACAGCTTTCAGATACCTAATCCTTCCAGGACAACTGGCGATAAAAAACAGACAACACCACAGTTATATGTGGTACATAAGCAGGGGGAACCCATTCTTACCCACTCTGCAGGTTAGCCATGGCCCTGTGGAACACAGCTTTGAGCAACCAAGTGCATCTACAAGCTCAATTCCTGCCAAACAGAATTCACTGGTAGATGACTTGAGCAGAAATCCCGTAGACCCACATGAGTAGAAATTGGAGCCCAACACCTTCAACCTTCTGATCCAGAGGTGGGGGAAACCGGAGGCGGATATCTCTGCCTCCCCAGAGAACCACCAGTTAAGCAAATACTGCACCAGGAACCCTCACAGCAGAGCCTAGAAGGTGGATGCCTGTCCTTTCAATTCGAAAACCTCTCAATCTATGCCTTTTCCCCTCTGCCCCTTCTCTCAAGAGTACTACTCAGTATAAAACAGGACAGGCCAAGGGCAATTCTTATTGCCCCAGACTGGCCATGCCAGCACTGATGCCCACTCCTGTGCAGCCTGACAACAGTGCCACCCTGGCACCTACACCAGACTCCTAATCTGCTGTCTCAGCAGGAGGGACAGATTATGCAGCCACAATTGCAAACCCTAAACCTTGCAGCCTGGCTTATTCCTTGAATACCCCACCAGCAACCCTCAGCAAACAGGTGCTGGACGTCATTCTGGAAGCCAGAAGGCCTAATACTAGGAAGTCCTATGCTGAAAATTGGAAAAGATATTGTTCTTGGAATCGGTCTAAAGGAAAGGACACAGCAGTGCCCTCCTTAGCTCTAATCTTGGATTACCTAGCAGAGCTACTCCACAGAGGCCTATCCTTCTCCTCCATTAAGATTCATGCCTCTGCCATCTCAGCTCATTGTAATACTGAGCCCACCTCTGTTTTCTCACCCTCTCATCAAACAGTTCCTGAGAGGGGCTAACAACTTAAGGCCCCCTAAGAAGAGCACCCACCCCTGCCTGGGACCTTAACTTTATACTGGAAAAGCTCACGCTTCCCCCTTTTCAACCTGCTGCCTCAGCAGAGTTACAATTCCTCTCTTGGAAAACAGCCTTGCTTTTAGCCATAACTTTAGCTAGAAGAGTGTCTGACTTACAGGCACTCATGGCTGTGGAACCCTTCATTATTTTCCATGCTGACAGGGTTTCCCTCAGGACTAACCCATCCTTTATGCCTAAGGTGGTGTCCAGTGTGGCTCTAAACCTATCCATCCATTTACCAACCTTCTTCCCTAACCCTCAGAATAAAGGGGAAAGGATCCTGCACTCCTTGGACATGCACAGATGGCTCAGGTTCCACTTTGATAGGACTATGCCTTTCAGAAAATCTGGCCAACTGCTAGTCTACTTTGCTACAGGGGCAGAGGGCAAGGCCATTTCAAAACAAACCATTTCCAAATGGATCGCATAGTGCATCCTTTTCTGCTACAAGCACCATGGAAAACCTACCCCACAGGGGGTCAGAACACATTCCACTAGGGCTACTTCTACCTCTACAGCATTTCTCAGGGGAGTCCCTTCCAGGGACATTCTGGAAGCTGCAACCTGGAGTTCTGTACACACCTTCACCAAGCATTACCACTTACCTATCTTTTCCAAATCCGGGGCTGGATTTGCTACAGCAGTCTTGCAAGGCCTACTAGCTAGCCCTAACACTTCTTGACTGCCTCCACCCAACCTCCGCTTTGGGAATTAACCCAAGTGTGATGTCTGCAACAGTGAAACATGAAGAACATAGTACAGTGGTGTACAATTACCATAAATGTAGATGTTTGAGTGTATTCACTGTTGCAGTCCTGGTTTCCCTCCCTCCAGCCCCCTGGTTTTCTCCATCTTTCTACCTCTCCTCTCTATGGCCATTCCTAATGGCATTTGCTATTTACTTTTTACTGGTGGTGTTCCCCACCGTATTCTAGCTCCCTATTTGGGAGCTCCTGACATTTGGGGCAAGAAAAACTGATATAATGGCGTCTGCTGCCCGTTTTATACCCCTGACGAGCTGACATGGAAGAAGCGACAGCATCTGACACAGAATTACTAAGACTCTGGTATTCGGGCCGACTGAGGGCTACCTGCAAGCAGATAAGCCAAGTGTGATGACTGCAACAGTGAATGCATTTGACCATCTACATTTATGGTAAGTGTACACAACTGTACTTTTAAGCACGCTTGTGGAAAAATGCACAGTCTGGGCAGACTGTTTCCCTGAGGTGATTTTGGAGCCCTTGGACTTGTCAGTTCACTGCATCCTGTACCTCTGGCGATGCTCCATGGGAAGTTGCTAAGGCCCAGGAGCACCATGTGTCATATTAAACCAAACTTCAGGCACCATTAGCCATGAAGGACAAACCGTATTTCATTCTTTCTGAGGGTGGAACACATTAAATGTTAGTTAAGTAGGAGGTGCTTGGGTCATTAATGGAGGTTTGAACAGATGATTCTTGAAAAAAAAAAAAAAATTATTTGACAGGAAATCCCAAAGATAAAATCCCAGAAAGCCAAGTACTTATCCTCCTCCCAACTTCTCTAATTATATGGGCTCCCTGGAAAACTCAAGATTTTTTTAAAATCTTTTCTTCATCAGGTTCTTTTCACCCAGCACCTAGAAAGCTTAGATGGACTATGTAAGGTACTAACACACACATTTCTTTTTATATAAACCCCATTGCTGTCCAGGCTGTGATTTCATTGAATAAGGTCAGCAATTCTAAACCCTCTACTTCTTCTAACCCTTTTCCAGTAAGAAAAGACAGCAGGTCCTTTGACAGATATAGGAAGGTTGTGTATGCTTGTTAAACACAGACATTCAGAGTAATAAATTGTCGGATACATGTGGTACAGTTCTTACTTTCCAATTTTGTTGACGTGTAACAATTCATTACAAACCTTTCTGCTTCTGACATTAAAAGTGCCAGCTATTTCTGCTCCCCAGATTACCAAACATTCAGTAACGATTTGGTCAAGATGCAGTTGATGCTATTTTCAAGAGCTACATCTACAGGGTTAGTGATATGCAGGTATGCCTGGGCCAAGCTCCTGAATTTTCCTGAAGATATCAAAACCCAGATGTTAAATGCTTTGCTATAAAAGATTTATGTTTTAGGAATTCCTTGTCTGAGGTACTTTATATTAAAAAAAAAAAAAAAAAAAAGGAAAACTGATTCTGGGCATGGGGTGTGAAGGGTTAAGCGACTTTCTCTCCTGTCCCAAGATACCAGAAAAAAACTTTTCTTCCAGCCTGATGTAGTTCTTTAGCAATCCCTTCAAGTCTGCTCAACAAAGGTCCAGAAAGCAGCAATTTGAAAAAAAAAAGCTGCAAGAGGACTCAAGAAAGAAAGGAAATTAGTACTCAAACCATGAATGCCTGCATTGTAAAGCCACGACTAACCACTACACTATCTCGAGTTTATTGACTGTAAAGTTCTTCCCAGCATCACAAACATGCATGAATACCTCTGGATATCCTCCAACTACTTCACCTCTCCACTCCAGGTAGTCTTCCTAGCAGGAATCCTTTTGTTATTCCACTCCTCTGGAAACTGATAATGTCAGACTTTTGGATATTAAAATTAATACAAATTGTATTGGACCCCACTGCCGTCAGGAATCCCTATTTCCACAAAGTACCAGGATCACTTGTTCCCTAAAATTCTAATGGAGATGTTATCACAAGGTGTAATAAAACATATTTCCCCTTCCCAACATGAAAAGTTTCTATTCAAGGATTTTTTTTGTATTCAAGAAAGAAGGTATCTGAATTGATGTAACCAAGGAAATTTTTTTTTGAGCTGTGATTCAGAATCTGAATTGCCTAGACATAATAAGACTTTTAGTTTAATTCTGATAGCTGCGGGAAAAAAATGCTCAAAAATGGAAATCATTCTAAACCAACTATACTAGAAGTAGTGAATATAGTAACAGAGATAAAAGAACCAGAAGTGGGATATTTAGAAAAGGATAGGAGCAGTTTACATGGAAAAATAAGAATTGTGGGAAGAAGACATCCAGAGTAATGTTTTGAAGGAGAAATGATGTTTAAAGGAAGGCAGGAACTGAATGAGCTATGAAATGTTTCACAGTCACTGGATAGATTGTAAGTAATGTATAATGTCCGTAACTGAAAATGTCAGTGTAGTTTCTTTTCATTTATATAAATGTATGATTGCATATATCATAAGTGATTTAATAAATACATTTCTTGTTTAAGGAAAAAAAGGAAGGAAGGCACCTGGAGTCCAGTCTTGGATCTTTCAGTCCTGAGTTACCTCTACATCCCTATCAACAAAAAACAGATGTCACTTTAATTTTTTTTTTGTTAGTTTTGTTTTGGGATTTCACTTTCAGTTTACATCTTTGCCATTAGGTCCTTTCTGGCACAACAAAGATATTCACAAAATATGTGGCTGTAGTCTTTTTCCTTTTGCAGAACTTAGGAAAGTCACATCTGAACCTTACTTGGATTAATGCCTTATTCTTCAGTAAGTCAGTCTAGCATCCCTTCATTTCTCACAGTCTAGGTTTCAGGGAAAAGTCTAGAGAAGTCTTCCCTGATTCCATCTCACAGGCTAGCTTTTCTAGAATGCCTTTTAGACACTCATGGATGATAGCCTTCCTCCCTCCTTCCAAAGACTGTTTCCTTCTACCATCAACAGTTTCTAAATCTTGCTCACCACACCTTTTTAACTGCAAGAGATTTCCTCAAAATTCTAGATTACATGGTTTCATCCATCCATATAGATCCATTAGCAAGACTTTATGTGAGGAAAATTCAGTGGTTCCTGAAATCTGTATGGACCAAACACCAGCACCCTGTGTTTTCCCATATTTTGAGTCCTAGAATTCATCAAAAGGGAATTTCTGTGGTGAGACAACCAAGTCCTGTGAACCCCAGGTTTCCACTCTTTCTCCCCCTATTCTTATCAGTCATTCATAACTGCTACAGTGGATTTTACATGGGGACAGCTTCTCAAGGTTTTATAGTTCAAGGCATGTAGGACTTTTTTTGGGGGGGGGGGTGGCATTTAAAACTGAAAGAAATAATCACCTGATAAAGGCTACTGAACCAGCTGTGGACTTTAGTCATAACAGATAACATCACAGTTACGGAGCACATGAACAAGGGTGGACAAGGTCCTACCCCGTAGCCAAGACTAACCATGGATGTTCTTCATGTTTCACTGTTGCATTCATCACATTTGGGTTATCTGCTTGCAGTAGCCCTCAGTCGGCCTGATTATCAAAGTCGTTGGTCCTGTGTCAGTTGCTGTCTCATCTTCCATGACGTCAGGTAGTCGGGGGTATAAAGCATGCAGCCGACGCCATTACGTCAGTCTTTCTTGCCGTGCGGTGCCCGAAGCAGAAGCAGTTCGCAAGTGCCGGTTGGCCGACTCCTGAAATTTTTATATTCGAATTTCAGAACCGAAGTCTTTAACTAAGCTAAGTACCCCATTGGGGAACCTTTTTCTTGCTCTAAACCGATGTCAGTAAAAGTTAACAATTGTATTTCTTGTGGAAAGCAAATACCTCAAAGATTTTCATTCGTACTGCATTCCTTGCTTAGGCCCAGTCCTCGATGTACCTCGCTGTCGGTTTTGTGTCTTATTCAAACCTCGAACTATTAGTCGCCTGTTTATTTGTGCTTCTAAATATTTTGGTACTCGGTTCAATTGTCCAGAAATGGCTTCGGTAAGCCACCTGACTACTGACATTCCAAAAAAAACAGAAAGATAAAGACAGAGACGGACCACATAGGTCCAAAGTTGCCGACGACGCTTCTCCTAAGCTAGTCGCCAGTTCGCTGGTACTCAGTGAGGCGCTTTCACAGCCCCTGATACCTGCTACTTCAGATTCGCAGGCCTCTACTGAGACCCATTCGGAGTCCGGTATGCTGCGAGATGCTTTTTCGAGTGTGGAACCTGCGGATGTCTCTACTTTGGATGGGTCCAGAGCTGCTGTGCAGGCACCAGCTTCTGAGGGTGTATTCAGGCCTACTGACTTGCATATTAAACCAACACCATCTTCTTCTTCAAGGCCTAAAACTTGATCCATGCCTAGAAAACAGACGCCCAGACCACATGGTCAGGCCCCTATGCCTAAAAAACAAATGATAAGAATAGCCGAAGGCCTTATTACTCTAATCAGGGGAAACCACCCTTCCCCCTCTGAGACCTAGGACTGATTTTCCTTCTGATTCTTCTGATCAGGACTCTGGGATGTTCATCGTGTTACCCTGCTGCAGTCATCACATTTGGGTTATCCTGCCGTCAGGCGGTCCCACAGTCGGCCCGAGTTCCAAAGTCTTGGTCCGGCATTGGTTGCTGTCGCTTCTTCCCTTTTTGACTTTGCACGACATTACTTTGGTAGGAAATTTAATTGTATCATGCCGTCGGAGCAGCCGACGACCGGCATGCGTAAAAAACGCAAGGATAAGGACAGGCAGCCTAGGACCTAGCCAGACTCAGAGGCCTCTGTTGGGCCTGTCACCGGTTCTCCAGTTTTCAATGAGGCGCTTACGTAGCCCCCGACGACTGCAGAATTGGAACCCTAGACAGCTGCGGATTCTCAAGCGGAGTGTACTAGGCTGTCGCAGCCATCTTCATTAGGCCCTTCCGACACTGGAGCAGAAGAAGACCCCGGTGCAGTAGAAACACCTTCGGTTGCAGAAGGTGTCTTCAGACCAACTACACTCGCCATTAAATCTTATGCTAAGCTTAAAACTCCATTAAAACCAAAAAAGACTGTGCATCAGTCTCCAGTTCAAGGCCCCATGCCTAAGAAACAGATGCTTAAGATGGCTGAAGATTTGATTACCCTAATCAGGGGTTCCCATCCCCCTCCAGATAAAAGTCCAAGACAAGAGGAGGATTATGCTTCCTCTAACCAGGTTTCAGTTTCCTCAGATTCTTCTGAAGAACAGGATTACGCTTTTCCCCCTTATGAAGACTCTAATGCTGAAGACTCTATTCCCTCAGCGTCTCCCCCTGAAGACTACTCCTTTGGGGAAACTTTACATACCATGAGGGAACATTTCCACTGGGAAGGCCAGGACTACTCTGATTCTAAGAAAAGGCTCCCGAGAGTTCCTTTTACTACCCCAGCACAGACCACTTGCTATCCCTCCAGTTTTAGACGTTGTGGATGATGTTTACTTGGTGTCTAGTCTAAATCCAGACTCTCTACCTCCTGCTCCAGCCAAACCAGACAGATACTACAGAGTGCCTGACTCTCTCAAATTCCTGTATAAAAGCCCTGTGGCTGACCCAGAAACAATTTCCCAGGGTCCCAAAGGGGCTAAAGCTTCTATGGCTAAAAATCCTGTGCCCTCTGAAAGGGATTCCAGAGCCCTCGATAGATGGGGAAAGAAGATATAATCCTCAGCTACTCTGGCTATGAGAGCATTAAATTGTCAGTTTCACATGCTGAAATATCAGCAATTCCTAATGTCTCAATTAAAACAAAAAATGAGCACACATATTCTGAACAGTCTGAATTCAAGGAAATGCAGGATCTGTTGCATGCAGCTGAACAGGTGGGCAAACGTACTTTACATTGTGGATTTGATTCATTGGAAGCTTCCTGTAGAGCAGCTGTTACTGGGTCTGTCATACGTAGACATGCTTGGCTAAAAGAACAAACCCTACCTGATCATGTTAAAGCAAAATTATTGGATGCACCTTTACAGCAGGATGTATTATTTGGTGTCAAAGCAGAAGAGGTTTTAAAGAAAATGGAGGATAAGGCAAAGTCTATGCAGACGGTCAAGGATTTTTTTACAGGTACAACCCCTTTGTTTCAGCAGAAATTGGCCAACAAAAAACTGGTCTTTTCCAGCTTCTGACAGATCACAGAGGGGCAAATACAGACGCCCAAGGGGCAGAGGTCAGTCACAAGGCCCCTACAAACCTCGCCAATGGGGTACTGCTACCCAGAAAGGAGGAGGACAGGCCCCAAGCTAGCAGAAGACGAACACAATGACTCAACCCTCAAACTGCCAAGCAAATCTCTCTTGGCAGCTCCCTTTGGAGGAAAATTAACACTTTTTGCAGACAACTGGCACATCATCACAAAAGACAAATGGGTCCTAAACATTGTCTCACAAGGATACAGATTCCACTTTCATACCTTGCCAAGGATAAAAGGAATGCCAAACCTGCCACCAAATCAATGGGCAGAGGCACAAAAACAAATTACAGCCCTCATGGACATGAGAGCCATTCAACAGGTACCTACACAGGAGCAAGGACAAGGATTTTACTCAAGACTCTTTCTAGTCCCAAGAAAGGACAAAGCATGGAGACCCATTCTGGATCTTTCAATTCTGAACACCTATCTGCAAGTACCAAAATTCAAGATACTAACACTACAGCAGCCTCTTTTCATGCTGGGCAAGAAGGCTTGGCTAGTAACGTTGGACCTCAAGGAGGCTTATCTGCATGTCCCTATCAGACAAAATTGCAGAATATACCTCCGTTTCATTGCAGGTTCAACCCATTATCAATTCTCTGCACTGCCCTTTGGCGTATCTACTGCGCCCAGGGTCTTCACAAAATGCCTGGCACCAGTAATTGCATACTGCAGACAAAGAGGAATTCAGACATACCCATACCTGGACGACTGCCTTATTCAAGCAGAAAGCAAGGACATTCTTTTAAAGCATCTGGCATTTGCCAAACACTTTCTAAGTTGCCTAGGGTACACAGTAAACAAAAAGAAATCAAAACTAGTGCCCTCACAAAACATAATATTCCTGGGTGCCAGCTTGAATACAACGGCCCAGATGGCTTATCTAACGCCAGACAAGCAACAACAGCTGACTCAATACTCAAAATAATGGCAACAAAGACCCAACTCCCTGCAAGAAAAATTCTGCAGGCCTTGGGATTCATGGATTCTTGCATACTTCCAATAACATTTGCAAAACTGCATATGAGGAAATTGCAATGGTACCTGAAAAGCATATGGACTCAGCACAGCCACAGCTTGGAAACAATGATACCACTCATTCCCTGCCTTCAACAGGAGTTTCTATGGTGGGCACAGGCATGTCACCTCAACAAGGGTCAGCCTTTCACCTTACCCACAGCCAGGCAAACTATGACAACAGATGCATCGGACTATGCCTGGGGAGCACACATGGCAGGACAGTGCATTCAGGGCAAATGGACTACAGATCAAAGGCATCTGCTTATCAATCAAAAAGAAATGCTAGCAGTACAGAATGCCCTAACAGCTTTCAAGGACCTCTTACACCCAGGACAACTAATGATAAAGACGGACAATACCACAGTAATGTGGTACATAAACAAGCAAGGGGGCACACATTCCTACCCTCTATGCAGGCAAGCAATGACCTTGTGGAACACAGCACTGTCTTACCAAGTTCAACTACAAGCACAATTCCTGCCAGGAAAGAAAAACCACATTGGCAGACGACCTAAGCAGAAACATCATGGATCCCCACGAGTGGAAACTAGATCCACAAGTATTTGCAATGATAACTCAAAAATGGGGACGCCCAGACATAGATCTGTTTGCCAACCCCCAAAACTACCAACTTCAAAAATTTTGCACAAGGACATTCCACCCACAAGCTTGGAAAGTGGACGCCCTCTCATTCAGTTGGAAAACATTAACGGTGTATGCCTTTCCTCCACTACCTCTTCTAGCAAAGGTACTGCTGAAAGTCAGATTAGAGAGGCCACAAATGATACTCATTGCACCAGACTGGCCACGCCAGCACTGGTATCCAATTCTAAGGAACATGGCCCACGGCCCACCATGGATTTTACCACAAATTCCTCACCTGCTCACCCAACGAGACCATCAGATTCTACACAGTCAGCTCAAGACTTTAAACTTGGCTGCATGGCAAATTGCCTAAACAACCAGCCAACACCTCTATCCAAAGCTGTTTTGGATGTCATTCTGGAGGCCAGGAGGCCCAGCACCAGGAAAACCTATTCAGGCAAATGGAAAAGGTTTTGCGCCTGGAACCAGGCTAAAGGCCAAAATCCCCTTGATCCAAACATTCCTCAGATTCTACAATATTTAACTGAGATGTTGCACAAAGGACTTTCCTTTTCATCTGTTAAGATCCACGTCTCAGCAATTTCAGCTCATTACAACACGGATCCTCCTTTATTTTCACATCCACTCCTAAGACAGTACCTCAGAGGGGCTAAGAACAAGTGTGCTAGCCTGTGTAACTGATTTATTACTGTTTCCTGCATTTCTGTGTGCTTTCTATCTCAAAAACAAAAAAAACAAAAAACATCCTTGATTTCCCGCCTCTCCTCGACTAGTTTAGACCAGTATACAGGCTTTGCTGTATTCTGGGCTGTGGTGTAGTTCCTGTGTTGTCCATTGCCTTACTTGGATAGAAGGAAGTTTCTTTGCTCACCAGTGGGAGTGGGGAGCCTTGAGCAGCCTTTCTGTCCCTGAAGGAGTGACCTCAGCACAAGAGCTTGTAGTAATTGGTTGTTTTGGACCATTTCTAGCTCTTTTGAAGTTCCCTGTTTAAAATCATCCTCTGAGCGTTTTTTTCTGGCTATACTACTCAGAAACAGCTCCTCGTGGTCCTGCAGAGTGGTCCTAGCAGCAGAGAACTGAGAAAAGCGACTACTTTCCTGATTTAAGTATCTTTTGCTGTTTTTTACCTAAAATACCTTCTCTTGCTTACTTTGAAAAAGCTTAAACTGTTTTTTAGCGGTTTGTTGCATTATATATTATCTGCACTTAAAGTTACATTTAGTCGAAAATTGGTCGAAAGTTGTTTGTTAAATTTAACTGTTGAGGCTGCCCACTAAAGTGTGCTAGCCTGTGTAACTGATTTATTACTGTTTCCTGCATTTCTGTGTGCTTTCTATCTCAAAAACAAAAAAAAAAAAAAAAAAAATCCTTGTTTTCCCGCCTCTCCTCGACTAGTTTAGACCAGTATACAGGCTTTGCTGTATTCTGGGCTGTGGTGTAGTTCCTGTGTTGTCCATTGCCTTACTTTGGTAGAAGGAAGTTTCTTTGCTCACCAGTGGGAGTGGGGAGCCTTGAGCAGCCTATCTGTCCATGAAGGAGTGTCCTCAGCACAAGAGCTTATAGTAATTGGTTGTTTTGGACCACTTCTAGCTCTTTTGAAGTTCCCTGTTTAAAATCCGCGTTTGCGCGATTGTGCGCATAGCGCAGCGCCGGTTAAACTTTTTCTGGCTCCGCCAAATCTGCTCTTCAAATTTTCCCTTAAGAAAGCTCTACTCTTATAATAATCAGTCTACTCGCTTTATTATAAGCCTAGTACTTGTTCTCAAAACCTCTCTTCTAAGTAAGCACTCTCTAACTAAAGTAAGCACTACATCCACCTACCACCCCTGTGAGTACCCACTTCCCTTAAAGGCACAGCACTCCCTTATAATATTCTAGCATGTTGAGTGGTAGATTAATAGCATCCTCTCCGGTTCAGCTGGTTAATCTGGGAATCTTGAGACAATGCTACAATTGTCTCATGTACACAGACAACCCCCCCCCCCCCCAACAAACACAAATACATGTGAGAGATGCAACTATATAGCCAAACTGGAGGCTGAACTCTCTCAACTCAGGACTGGCAAGACCAGACAGGAGGAGAAGGTAACCACACACACAGCAAACCCAGTCCCACGTAGACCTACCACAACAGCAAACCAAACACATAATAACACAGACATACTCGGAGGCTCTAACAAAAAACTTACCAAAACAACAGAGGCTCCCAAAGCAGACACCCAAAAATCCACCGCCTCAAAACATAACACATGCAACACATACTTCAATAAATCAGTGTGTCAAACAATCACAGCCCTTAAGGCCAAACACCATGCCTGATACACCAGTAATAGGTGACTCTATAGTCAGGCACTGACGTTCCGCTTACCAGGCTGAATAAGGAGAGGGTAACGGTGAGCTGCCTATCGGGAGCTAGGATCCGCCACATAACACACGCACTCGGGTCACTCCAAAGCAAGTACAAATATGACTCCGTCATTGTCCATGCTGGCGTGAATGACCTGAGACGTACCTCCCTGGACTACATGAAAAGAGACATAGAGGAGCTCTGATTATGTAGCCCAGGCTGGTATGACCCTGACCCTGAGCAGCATCTTGCCCTCACCAAGAATGATGTCACAATACAAAGACAAGATGATCAGCTTTAATAATTGGCTCAATTACTGGTGTCATTCTAGGGGGATCCAATGTCTGTCTGCTTGGGATGACATGCTGGACAAGCCACGCTGCTTCGCAAGGGACGGCTTGCATCTGTCACCACTGGGCTTCCGGATATTGGCTAAGGCTCTTGCCACCCCCATAGTGCCTTTTTTAGGCAAGGCTCAAAAGACAAACCTACCTCCTTAGAAAACAATAATGGAAAAAAATTAAAGGTAATGCTGCTCAACGCCAGAAGTCTAAATCTCAAGATGCAGGCTCTCTAAGCACTCCTCAGTATGGAGAACATCGATGTCTGTGCAGTAACTGAAACCTGGCTCAAGGCTCCTGAGAGCACCCCAGCGCTACCAGGCTATACCTTGTATCATGCATTTCGGCCCCAAAACTCGGGCCAAACCAAAAAGGGAGGGGGAGTGTCCATATTCATCAAGGACACCCACACCTCCAGATTAGTGGCAACACATGAAGCATCAGAGACCATCCAGGTGCAACTAACCATAGGCAAAACTGCTATACAACTGGTAGCATGTTACAGACCACTCTCCCAATCTCAGGAACCCCAGTCAGCCTTCCTGAAGACATTGGAGGATATGAATGTCTCACCAAACACCATCATATTGGGAGACTTCAACTACCCTAACATAGACTGGGTGCATTATTCTAGCCCAAACACCCTAGCCCAAAGGTTCCTGGAATTCATAAATTCAAATGCAATGGAACAGCTAGTCACCTCTTCCACAAGGGGAGATAATATACTAGACCTGATCATCACAAACATGGGGACAAAGTGCTCCACACCGGAAGTATACCCCTCACTAGTGAGATCTGACCACAAACTAATCACCCTGGATATACATATCCCACCTCCACCCCCAACACAAAAGACTACAGTGAAAAACTTCTCAAAAGCCGACTTTACACTTCTTAAAACTTAGGTGGTATCCTTTAAGCCCACTGGGCCAGTGGAAACCACATCCCACAATGCTGAATCCTTCACAAATGCTTTCTACGGACATCTCCAAGAATGCATGGATCATGCAATCCCAACTAAAGCCAAGACCCTCTCCACCAAGGGCAGGCGTCCTGTCTGGTGGACCCCAGGCATAAACAAATTATACAACAAAAGAAGGAAGCTACTGCACGACAGAGCAAAATCCCATAAAGAGTAGGCATCTCTGATCAGCACTAGTAGAAAGCTGTATTCTCTCATAAAAACATCCAAGGCCAACTTTGAGAGAAAAATCGCTATGGACACTAAAGATAACCACAAGGCCTTCTTCTGCTATGTTAGAAACCTGGGCGGAAACCCTCAGATATGCTCAGAGTTAGTTCACAATGACAAAAAATACACTGAACCCACAGATATTGCCAACATTCTGGCAAACAGGTTCAGTGCAAATTTCTCCCCTCCCTCACCCCCAAAAGAAGAAATACTTATCCCAGCTGAATGTAACCTCCTTGTCATCTCAGATGTCCAGGTGAGAACCGCCCTCAGCAAAGCTAAAAACACAGCATCAATGGGACCTGATGGTATCCCGGGTTGCGTGCTACGTGAACTCCAAGAGGAGCTACACCCGCACATAAAAATGCTATTTAACCTTAGCCTTACTACAGGATATGTACCTGAACACTGGCATACAGCAACAGTAGTCCCACTCCACAAAGGAGGCACCTCTACAGACCCTGGTAACTACCGCCCCATAAGCTTAACCAGCCTGGTCTGCAAAGCTATGGAAAGAATCATTATGGAACTCATAAATAGAGACATTGGGGACTTACAGACACTTGATCCCACCCAGTTTGTCTTTGTAAAGGGCAGATCCTGCCTTTTGAACCTGGTTGACTTTTTCGAAACAGTCACTAGAGCCATTGACGAGGGCAAAGCAGTCCATACAGCCTACCTGGACTTGGCTAAAGCTTTCGACACAATACCCCACTCAGACATCATAGACAAGCTCAACAGCTTAAATGTAAATCCATATGTCACAAGATGGGTTGCAAACTGGCTAAAGGATAGAACCCATAAAATCAAAATCGCTGGAGCCATGTCAGACTCAAAGCCAGTCACAAGTGGTGTCCCACAGGGCTCTGTCCTGGGACCCCTCTTGTTCGGCATTTATTTCTCAGATGTGAAAGCAAACATGGGAGAGCTGTGGCTGACAAAGTTCGCAGATGACTGCAAACTAGGCGCCATAGTCGATACACCAGCTGACACGTACATCCTACAGAAAGGCCTCACTGAAACGGACAACTGGTGCCGGAGTCATGGCCTTAAACTAAATGCCAAAAAATGTATAGTCATCCCCTTTGGGAAAAACAAAGTACCCACAAATTATCACATAGACAGTAACCCACTGAGTACGGAAAATGTAATCAGAGACCTGGGGACCCAAGTCGATAGTGACCTGTCATTTGACACCCACGTTGCCAAAGTGGTTAGAAAGACTTTCTACCTTGCCCACCTTATCATGAAGGGATTCACATCCAGATCAAAAGAGGTCATTGTACCCCTATACTCCTCCCTTATCATCTTTGTGTCACTACTAGACAGAGGCACAGTAAACTAATTCTATTATGTAAGGGGGTCTTCACTGTGTCACTACTAGACAGAGGCACAGTATTCTAAATCTATTCTGTACACTTTTGTACCATTACATGGGGTGGCAAAAGCCACATCACTATGGCTAGGCTTATAAATGCCCCAGGGCAGATAGCCTAGTACTAAACTATGAAACTATAAGACCGCCCAGGAGAGCACCAACACGCACTTGGGATCTCAACTTTGTTCTGGAAAAGCTTACACTGCCACCCTTTGAACCAGCTTTTTCAACTGATTTAAAATTTCTTTCATGGAAAACTGCCCTGCTACTAGCAATAACTTCAGCTAGAAGAGTCTCAGAGCTACAGGCACTAATGGCAGTGGAGCCTTTCCTCATTTTTCATCAAGACAGAGTCTCTCTACGAACTAACCCTTCCTTTATGCCAAAGGTGTGGTATCTAGTGTGGCCCTAAACCAAACCATTCATTTGCCCACCTTTTTTCCAAATCCCAAGAACAAAGGAGAAAGACTCCTGCACTCTTTGGACATTCACAGGCAATTACGTTACTACTTGGATAAAACTAAGGCTTTCAGAAAATCTGATCAGCTCTTTGTATCCTATGCTGCAGGATCACAAGGAAAAGCTATCTCAAAACAGACCATTTCAAAATGGATAGGACATTGTATACGTTTCTGCTACATGCATCATGGGAAACCAGTACCTGCTAACATTAGGTCCCACTCCACCAGAGCTACAGCTACATCAGCAGCCTTTCTCAGAGGGGTGCCAACCAAGGATATTCTGGAAGCTGCAACTTGGAGTTCAGTGCACACCTTCACCAAGCACTATCACTTAGACTAGAGCTGGTTTTGCCACTGCAGTTTTGCAGGGCCTACTAGCTTCTTCTAACTCTTGTTTAACTCCACCACCCTTCCTTAGCTTTGGGATTCAACCCAAGTATGATGACTGCAGCAGGGTAACACGATGAACATAGTATAGTTTTGTACCTACCATAAATGTAGATGTTCGAGTGTTCACCCTGCTGCAGTCCAGGCTACCCTCCCTCCATCCCCTCTGAACTAGTTGGACTTATCTATACCTTTCTATCCTATACAACCTCTGTGGTGTATTTGCTTGTGCCTGAAGGTATTGTTTTATTTTTATATGTACATTTTTATATAGAAATATATATATATATTGCCTACCTATTGGGGGCAACTGACATCTGGGGCAAGAAAAACTGAAGAAAATGGCTTCAGATGCCTCTTATATACCCCTGGCGCACTGACGTCCAAGTGTGATGACTGCAGCAGGGTGAACACTCTAACATCTACATTTATGGTAGGTACAAAACTGTACTTTTCCTTTGACCAGGATTTGACCTTATCTACCTATGAGGATTCTGATGCAGAGGACTCCTTTCCCTCTGCTTCCTTTCCAGAGGGTTTCTCTTTTGGTGAATCCTTGCATACTCTTAGGGAGCATTTTCGCTGGGAGAGCCAGGATTACTCTGACTCCAAAAAGAGGCTTAGGGATTTCTTAGTCCTGCCCCAACACAGGCCTTTGGCCGTCCCTCCTGTACTGGACACTGTTGATGCCTTCTTGGAATCTAGCCTGGCCCCTGACTCTCTACCCAGAATATCTGATAGATATTACGGGGTTCCTGACTCTCAAGTTCCTCTTTAAAAATCCTACTGCGGATCCTGAGACTATTTCACAGGGACCCAAGGGCATTAATGCTACTACTGCAAAAAATCCTACCCCCTCTGATAGAGATTCCAGGCCGCTGGGTAGATGGGGTAAGAAGGTATACACTTCTGCAACCTTGACCATTAGGGCCTTAAACTGCCAGTTTCATATGTTCAAGTACCAGCAGCATATTATTGGATTGCTTAAACAGAAAATGATGTTGATTCCTAACTGTTGAAAATAAAGATTTACAGGATTTAATTCATTCTGCTGAACAAGTTGTAAAACATACTTTGCAATGTGATTTTGATTCATTAGAGGCATCTTGAATGGCTGCTGTCACTGGGTCTGTACTTAGAAGGCATGTTTGGCTTAAGGGAGCAGTCTTTGCCAGATCATGTTAAAGCTAAATTGCTGGATGCTCCCTTAAACCAAGTCCGCCTGTTTGGCAACAAAGCAGTAGTAGTACTTAAAAAGATGGAGGATAAAGCTAAATCTATGCAAACTGTTAGATTTCCTACAAGTACAACCTCCCAGATTTAGTAGGCATTGGCCCTCTAAGAATTGGTCCTTTCCCGCCTCTTCCAGCCCTTCTCAGTCCAAACCCAGAACCAGCAGAACACCCGGGCTTCAGTCCCATGGTACTCAAAGGACTAAGCAGTGGGGGGCTCCCACTTCCAAAGCAGGGTGTAGTAAGACCCCCCCCCCCCACCCATGGTAAACTGTCTCAATGACTTAACTTTAAACCTTCCAAGCCTTGCACAACTGACTGTTCCTTTAGGGGGAAAGATTTCCCTGCAGGCAAAGAAATTGGGAATTCTTACCCAGGACAAATGGGTTTTAAATATAGTTTCCCAAGGATACAGATTTCACTTCCACTCCTTACCAACCCCAAATGGTTGGCCAGATCTACCCCCAAATCAGTGGACAGAGGCTCAAAAACAAGTTCTCTCTCTTTTAAGCATCAGGGCTATTCAGCCTCTCCCAGAAGAAGAACGGGGACAAGGTTTCTACTCTACTTTTTCTGGTACCCAGAAAAGACCATTCTTGGTGTCCTATCCTGGACCTGTCTATCCTAAACACATTTTTGGTGATCCCAAAATTCAAGATGCTAATTCTTCATCAACTGCTTCCTTTGCTAGGCAAAGATGCCTGGTTGGCAACACTGATTTAAAGGAAGCCTACCTGCACATCCCAGTAAGGGAATCTTGCAGAAGATACATACGCTTCAGAGCAGGCTACATGTGCTATCAGTTCTCTGCACTGCCCTTTGGCTTATCTACTGCTCCCAGGGTATTCATAAAGTGCCTAGCTCCAGTCATTGCATTTTGCAGACAAAGAAATATTCAAATATACCCATACCTGGATGATTGTCTAATTTAGGTAGAAAGCCAGGACATACTATTAAATCATCTGGCATTTGTAAGGAAATTAACTTCTCTGGGGTACACCATAAATGAAAAGAAATCACATCTTGTACCCTGCCAACAAATTATATTCCTGGGAGCAAGCTTGAATACAACTTCACAGATGGCCTACCTTACGCCAGCGAAACAATTTAATTTCACAGCCTACTTCAAACTACTGGTCACAAAGACCCAGCTATCTGCAAGAAAAATACTGCAAGCCCTGGGGTTCATGGCCTCCTGCATTCTACTAATTCCATTTGCAAGACTGCATATGAGGAAACTACAATGGTATCTAAAAAGTCTGTGGTGTCAACATTCTCAGGATCCAAAATCAATGATTCCTATCATACCTTGTCTACAGATAGAGTTCCTTTGGTGGGCAAGAGGCCTGCCACCAAAAAAAGGGACTTCCATTCATTCTGCCCCCTGCCACCCAAACCCTAACAGCAGACACATCAGACTATGCATTGGGGGCTCACTTAGCAGGGAAGTGCATTCAGGGCAAATGGAACCCAAGTCAAATGCACCTGCATATCAATCAAAAAGAAATGTTAGCTGTACAGAATGCACTGACGGCCTTCAAGGACCACATTCTTCCAGGACAATTATTGGTAAAGATGGACAACACCACTGTTATGTGGTACATAAACAAGCAGGGAGGAACCCACTCATATCCTCTCTGCAGACTAGCCATGGCTCTGTGGAACACAGCCTTGAGCTACCAAGTGCACCTACAGGCTCAATTCCTGCCAGGAAAGCTAAATACACTGGCAGATGACCTAAGCAGAAATCTCATGGACCCACACAAGTGGAAACTGGAACCAAAGATATTCAACATGTTGAGAAACAAATGGGGGAGCCCAGAGATAGACCTGTTTGCCTCCCCCCAGAACTACCAATTGGACAAATTCTGCACAGGGACTCCCCACAAACAAGCTTGGAAAGTGAATGTCCTGTCCTGTCCTTCACCTGGAAAAACCTATCAGTTTATGCCTTTCCCCCTCTGCCTTTCCTCTCCAAGGTACTACTAAAGATCAAACAGGACAAACCAAGGACAATACTGATTGCACCAGACTGGTCATGCCAACACTGGTACCCCCTCTTGCGCAGTGTGTCACTACTGACACCATGGCACCTGCCTCGGACTCCTGCCCTGCTCTCCCAGCAGGAGGGCCAGATTCTGCACCCACAGCTTCAAACTCTGAACCTGGCAGCCTGGCTAATTACCTGATCTCTATGTTATCATCCCTCAGTAAGCAAGTGATGGATGTCATTCTAGAGGCATGGAGGCCTAGTACTGGAAAATCCTATGCATGCTGAAAAATGGAAAATATTCTGTTCCTGGAGCCAAACTCAGGGGATGGGCACAACAGCACCCAATTTACCTCAGATTCTTCAATGCTTAACTGAGATACTTCACAAGGGCCTTTCCTTTTCCTCTATCAAAATTCATGCCTCAGCCATTTCAGCTCATTACAATACAGAACCACCCCTCTTCTCTCATCCACTGCTGAAGCAGTTCCCCAAAAACTTAAGGCCACCCAGGAGAGCCCCTACTCCAGCCTGGGACCTAGCTTTGAACTGGAAAAGCTCACTTTACCTCCCTTTGAGCCAGCTGCAAATGCAGAGTTGAAATTCCTTTCTTGGAAAACAGACTACCTTCTAGCCATCACTTCAGCAAGAATGGTATCTGAATTGCAGGCTTTCATGGCAGTGGAGCCTTTCGTCAATCATGCGGACAGGGTGTCCCTCAGTACCAATCCCTCCATGCCCAAGGTGGTATCCAGTGTGGCCCTTAATTAGTTCATTCATTTGCCAACCTTCTTTTCTAATCCACAGAACAAAGGGGAACGAATACTGCACTCCTTGGACGTGCACAGACAACTTAAATTTTACTTGGACAGGACTAAACCTCTCAGGAAATCTGAACAGCTGCTGGTTTCATTTGCTGCAGGGGCAGAGGGGAAAGCCATTTCAAAGCAAACCATTTCTAAGTGGATAGGCTACTGCATTCATTTCTGCTGTAAGCACCATGGAAAAGCTACCCCACAGGGGGTAAGACCACATTCAACCAGGGCTGCATCTACCTCTACAGCCTTTCTCAGAGGTGTCCCTACTTGAGACAATCCTAGAAGCTGCTACCTGGAGTTCTGTACATACCTTCATCAAGCATTACCACTTGCCAATTTTTTATTAAATCCAGAGCTGGCTTTGCCACTGCAGTTTTGCAGGGCCTTATAGTTGATCCTAATGCTATCGAATTACCTCCTCCCATCCTTAGATTTGGGGAATCTACCCAAATGTGACGACTGCAACAGTGAAACATGAAGAACATAGTACAGTTGTGTACACTTACCATAAATGTAGATGTTCGAGTGTATTCACTGTTGCAGTCTTGGTTACCCTCCCTCCAGCACCCTGACTTCTATTGACTATATCTCTATTCTTGTTTGCTATGCTTAAAGCTTTTTGGTGTATTTGCTTTTTTGTTGGAGTTGTAACTTTGTATATAATTGCTTCCCATTATGGGGGCAGTTGACATCTGGGGCAAGAAAAATTGATGTAATGGTGTCGGCTCCATGCTTTTTACCCGTGACTACCTGATGTCATGGAAGATGAGACAGCAACCGACGCAGGACCCAAGACTTTGATAATCAAGCCGACTAAGTTCTACTGCAAGCAGATAACCCAAATGTGATGGGGTTGGGAGGGTGGCCTAATGGTTAAAGTGTTTGCCTTACAAACACAAGGTGCAGGGTTCAAGTCTCACAAGGGATAATTGGCTAGGCTTAAAATGGCTCGTAAGGGCAGTTAGCTTAGTACGAACCTATGATGACTGCAACAGTGAATGCACTCGAGCATCTACATTTATGGTAAGTGTACACAACTGTACTTTCTTTGGGAACTAAGCAGCTCAGCATAATCTGTCCCTTCTGGCACCCTACATCCCATCAGAGCAGATTCTCCAAGCACATCAAAGACAGACCCTCATGAATGGATCTCATACCCAGAGGTCTTGAAAGACATTATCCACGTGGGGAACTCCCCAAGTAGATCTGTTTGCCTGCTTTTACAACTGACAGTTACAACAGCTTTGTGCTAGGACTCCTTACAAAAAGGCCTAGAGAACAGATACCTTTTTCTCAGGACAGGAATGTTCCTTTATGCCTTCTCCATCCTGTTCTGATAACCAGAGTGTTACTAAAGATAAAGGAGGGCTCTGCAAAGATGCAGTGGATATAAAAAGTATACACACCCCTATTAAAATGCCAGGATTTCGTGATATAAAATCATGAGACCACAATAAATCATTTCAAAACTTTTCCCACCTTTAATGTGACCTATAACCTGTACAATTCAATTGAAAAACAAAGAAATCTGTTAGGGGAGAAAATATAAAAAAATTAAAAACGTACGATATGCTGGTTGCATAAGTGTGCACACCCTTAAACTAATACTTTGTTGAAGCTCCTTTTGATTTAATTGCCGCATTCAGTCTTCTTAGGTAGGAGTCTGTCAGCATGGCACATCTTGACTTGGCAATATTTGCCCGCTCTTCCTTGCAAAAGCGCTCCAAATCTGTCAGATTGCGAGGGCATACTTATCCAGGTCATTCCCCTGAGGAAATCCTTCAGAAGAGAAAGTGCAAAAGGAGGCACTTAGATTCCCCATAGGAATTTCATTGAAGATACCAGCTTCAACAAAGAGGAAGGATACCGAAGATCACCACCTGAAGACATTTCTAGAGATCATTAAACAAAGGATTAGTTGGTCCTTCCACAGTCCTCCTCCAGAGGAGTCAGTATTCCTGGAGGCATTTGGATTTGGCCCATCTACCTCTTGGGTTACTCCACCCACTGATGACCTCATTGATTGAATCTCTAAACTGGGGTGGAAGGAGCCTGCCTCAGTTGAACCTATCTCCAAGAGACCGAATTGGATTCTGTCACCATCAGCAGGAAGGGAATTTTCAAGTAAGGGAGTACCTGTTGATGCCATGGCCATGCAGGCGGCCGCTAAGAAGGAACTTCCAGAATAACGTTCCACTGTCCATCCCCCTATCAGGGAGTCTAGGGCTTTGGACAGATTTGGGAAGCATGTATATGCTTCAGTGACCTTCCCTCTTAGGTCACTGAACTATCTGGTACAGTTCACTAGGTTGCAAAGAGATTTGATATAAGAACTGTCAAGTTGTCTTTCAGGGACCACTGCTGCTGAGACTCCAACTTCTGTGGCCCCATATTTGGTTACCCTACAGTTAATTTCAAACTTGTCCATGAGACTGATCTCTCATGCAGCAGAGGGTACCTCAA
The DNA here is from genome assembly GCF_019279795.1 of Protopterus annectens. NCBI lineage: Eukaryota > Metazoa > Chordata > Ceratodontiformes > Protopteridae > Protopterus > Protopterus annectens. Next base: position 4,663,591 of record NC_056746.1, read on the forward strand.
GGGCAAGCAGGTTCAGGCATTTTCATTAGGAGGCATGCCTGAATGAGCTTGTGTGACTTTGCGGAGCCCTTCAAGTCCTCTTTTGTCAATGCCTCCTTTCACAGAACCTCTTTATTCATCCCCAAAGAGAGGGACACACTGTCTAGGTGCCAAAAAGATGGAAAGACTCTCTCTGGTGTGGTAGTAAATTTTTTGAGGACAGAAAAATATGGTTCAGAAAATCTCAGGGTCCTTTCTAGTATCCACGTGGAGACAGACCCCCAGATGCAGAGGGGGGAACTCAAATGGAAGATGCTGCCCACGCAGCAGAGGTGGCCCACAAAATCAAGTGTCTAGAGATTCTTCCTCCGAAAGACCCTATCAGTGCTCCTGAAAGGAGGCCCAGTTGTCCAAGTCTGGAGGCACTTGAGGGTCATTTAGCCAGGCTCTGTGGTGCAGGGATAGCTGTCCCAAAAGATATGTGGGTGCAAAGGATCATTTCCAGAGGTTTTATAATTCCCTTTTTCCTTCCACCTCCATTGTCAATACGATTTTTCAATGTTCTACCAAGTCAGAGGAAAACAGCAGCACTAAAAATGCAAAAGCTGTTAGAAAGAGTAGTCCAAGAGGTCCCACCAGACCAGATAGAACTTGGAACTTACTCAAGATTCTTTAGTGCCAAGGAAAACAGGGAACTGAAGATCTAGTTTGGATCTCAGCAAATTGAACAAATCAGTTCAACACACAGAGATTCGGATGGTCATGGTTCAGTCCATTTTATCCCTTTTTGGACAAGGATGACTGGATGTGCTCGATAGACCTTCAAGACTCATACTGTCACATAAAAATGAATAGACAGTCCAGAAGGTACTTAAGCTTCTGACTTGGAAGCCAGTCTTTACCAGTTCAGAGGCCTGCCCCTCGGTCTCACCACAACGCCCAGGGTGTTCACTCAGTGCGTGGTAGTGATAGCAGCTCACTTGAGACAGCAGGGATTCTGGGTGTTTCCATATCCAGGCGACTGGCTCATAACCTCCCTGACCAGGCATTTACTGATGAGAACGAGAGATCAGGTACTCCAGACTTGCTCCTTTTTAGGAATTACAGTAAATTACAACAAATCTCAGTTAGAACCTTCTCAAATACTGGAGTTTATAGGAGCAGTTTTTAACACTGCATCAATAACAGCTTCTCTTCCTCTAGTGAGAGCTCAAGCTATGAGATTCCAGGTCAGGAAAATTGTTCACAGTACCAAAATGTTAGCCCGGCTGATTCTTCAAGCCTTGGGGTCAGTGTCAGCTGCCATAATTATAGTTCCTCTAGCAAGATTTCATGTGAGATCCTAGCAACACAATGGTCAATTTTTTATCAGTGAATGTCAGTTCAAATGAAAATCACTGAGGCATGCAAAAAATACCTTTGGTGGTGGATTCGATCATATCAGAGTTTACAAGGCCATCTTTTAATTCTTCCTCAACCCAAGGCCATAGTAACAACAGACACGTCCCAGATTGGGGGAGGCACTTCCTAGGGAAAACAGTCCAAGGCACTTGGTCTCCCAAAGAGGCCAGTATGCATGTCAACGTCTTGGATATGAGAGCAGTGCTTTTAGCATTGCAAGCATTTTAACACACACTCCCTTCAGGGACAGTTGATTCAGACTGACAATATGTCTGTAGTCTGGCACATAAACATAAACCTTTGTGCCAAGAAGCCCTCAGAATGTGGCAATTGTCTGTCTTCCAACAGCTTCCTGATAGCAACGCACATCCCAGGGAAGTCCAGCATGATAGCAGACAAGCTGAGCAGGTCCATTCTACTATCTCACAAGTGGTCCCTCAACAAGAAAGTGGCAGAAATGATTTTCCGTCAGTGGGGCTAGCCTTGTTGCAATCTTTTTTCTTTTCCTCCCTAAACAAGTGCTGCAGCTTCTTTGCCCTGATTCCCCCTCACTGGGGGAATCACCGAGGAACGCTCTGCTCCACAATTTGCTCCTGGTCTCCTCTTTTTATCCCCCAACTTCCTTGATTCCCAAATTTCTGCAGAAAGCTGCCATCTTCAAAGAGCAGAGTCATCTTCATTGCACCTTACTGGTCTTGACAGATTTGGTTCCCCTTTCTTTGGCCTCCTCTTTACCCTCCTTGGATTCTGGATCCGATTCCAGACCTGCCGTCTCCCCCAGTGGGCATAATTCATGCAGATATCTCAAACCTAAAGCTGACATTGTGGTTTCTCCTCTTCCATTAATAGTCAGACAACCTGTGCTCTTTTCCCCTGTCCATCATATACTTTTATCTTCCCATAAAGTTTCTGTGAAGAAACTTTACAGAAGTAAATGGAAGAGGTTTATTTTTTGGTCCGATGGAGAAACTTATTGACTCTTTTTCAGCCCCTGTACAAAGTGTCCTTGAGTTCTTGGCGACGGCTTTCAACAAAGGAGCTAGCTCCTCACCCATTAGACTTCAGTTGGCAACAATTTATGATTTCCATATTGGCTTTTGAGAATTCTTCCCTTGCTTCATCTAAACTTTGTAAGGCCTTCTTCAGAGGTACTGTTTTACTGAGACCACCTTATAAAGACCCTACTCCACAGTAGGACTTGAATCCACTACTCCAGGCCTTAATTCATGCCTCCTTTGAGCCAGCAGCAAAATGTGATCTTACATTTTTTGACCTGGTAAACTATCTTTCTAGTGGCCATAACCTCAGCCAGAAGAATTTCTGAACTTCAAGTATTGCCCTTTAAACCTCCTTACTTCATTTTTCATAGGGATAGGGTAACATTACAAACCAGCCCTTTCTTCCTTCCTTCCTAAGGTGGTGTCAGAATCCAGTATTAACCAATCCATAAATCTGCCTGTCGTCTTTCCAGAATTTGAAAACCGGTAGAATCCAAGTCAAAAACTGGTCCTCATAACCTGAATTAACATGTATTAATAAGAGCCTGTGGTGTCTTTACAATACAAATGCCTTTATTCTGTAGAAATAAGGCAAATGAGTGCTGTATATCAAATGTTTCTTACAGAATTGAAATTGTGCATTTATACACTTCATGCATAACTTTGTCATATTATACAAGCATATAGTTAACAATTAAGAAATTAAAATCCAGGGACAGTAAAATATGGAAAAAAAACATTAAGGGGACTGGCAAAAATTGCTGTTGGATAAATTATAAAATAACTGTCCTTGGATGTTCATCGAAGGGTTTGGATTAGCCAATGGGGCTTTTTTGAGATTTAGCGTTACCAGTTTAAAACTAAGGGGCCAGTAAAATGCAGGAATATATTCAGGGGGACCAAACATTAGTTTCATTTAAAAAATAAACTGCTTGCGATAAGATGTGGATCTTTGTGTTGAAATAACAGTCTGGGGGGGGGCATTTAGATTTTGTGATTGGTTTAAAACTGGTTCCTGACTGCAGGGAAAATGTTTTTGTAGTGTTTATATATAATTCTCAGAGATGCTCAAGACCTTTTACAGCCGCGGTGGTGCAGCGGTAGCGTTGTTGCCTCACAGCAAGAGGTTCTCCTGTTCGATTCTCTGCTGGAGTGCCTTCTGTGTGGAGTTTGCATGTCTTCCCCGCGGTCGAGTAGCCTCCAAAAGACATGCGTGAATGGGCATGCCTTCGCTGAAGATTGGGCGTCGGGCTGGCAACTCGGCACCATAAAAATCTACTGCCAGTCATTAGCGGACCGGAGTTCCGCTGTGGCGACCCCTTACTGGGGAAAAAAGCCGAAAAGACGAACAACTCAAGACCTTTTACTATACAGATAGATAAAATACTACATCGTCTGGACATGATGGCTTCAGTACCTAGTTCTGAGTGAAGATCTATCAGTAGGAGCCTCTAGATTGTGGTACAAGTGCTTTTTTTTTTTAAAAAAACAATAATGAAATGGCTCTTGTGAGCCGTGTTTTTGCCAGGGCTTCTTCAGATCTGCCTGTACGATATATAACCAAGTTTGTGATCTTGTTAAAAGATCACCGAACCACACTAAAAATGGTTTCTGAAACCATTCCACACCAAGTATTTCCAAAAAAAACAAATTGGTGAGTTGCTGGAAAGACTGAAACCCATTTGCATTGGTCCCCCTTCCCCATACACTGACCCCCACTGGGGTCATACCTAGAAGGATGTTGATTATTGTATTTTGAAGTTAAATTAGTTTTTAATGCGACTCTTTTTAGGGTGGTTTGGTGATCTTTTATTTGTGTTAATTCAGGTTATGAGGACTGATTTTTGACTTTGATTCAGTCCAGCTTTGTTCATTGATTCAGTTTTTTATTCAGACCCAGTAGAAGGGGTATGAACCACTTCCGTGTTTTTTGAAGTTGTCTAGAATACTGGGTGCCTAAGGTGTTTCTAAAATTTGAAAACAAGGGAGAGTACATGTTGCAGTTGTTAGATGTTCATAGACAATTAAGCTTCTACTTGCACAGAACAAAAGAAATTAAAAAATCAAACTATTTATCTCCATTGCAGACTACAAAATAAGTAAATCAGTTACAAAGGTAACTTTAGCAAAATGGCTTACCGACTTCAGTACCGTTTGTCTGCAATAAAATGAGTATCTCATTACCAAAACCTTCAAGAGCCCACTCAGCTAGATCCATGACAATTTCGTTAGTATTTTTTTATCTAGGCATTCCATGGATATGTGCAGCTGCTGACTGGGCCAGTCCTCATACCTTTATTACTCATTACAAACTAGATCTGGTCTCGAGGGGGAAGAGCATCCTTTGGTTCAACTGTACTCAGTAATATCCTTCCCTGGAGTCCACTCGGGATTTCAGGTAGCTAGGGACTCAGTCCCAACAGTTGAGGAATGAATGAAAATTGACATCAGATAAAAATGTTATGTACTTAACAATACATTCATCTGTGTTGTCCATTTTCATTCTTCCTCAACTCCCCACCCACCAACCCCCAACCTTTGTCACGTTGGACTTCTGGAAGATTGAGAGATTATAAGGACACCACTGTGCCTTATGTTGAGCTCTAGATAATGGCTTCTTCTCTCAGGGATATTGTATTAATATTTCTTTCTTTGTGTCATCTAGCAAACAATATCTGAGTTATGTTATGGGTTGGTGCGTTATGGGTAGGGAGCAGCTCAAGAGCTTTTAGGTGACCACGAGCTTTAGTAATGGCTGAGTCTGATCTGGACCCAGTAGTTGAAAAATGAAAATTGACAACACAGATGGAACATTATGGCAGGTACATAACTTTTTTTCCCATATGAACCAGTTCATCAGGCTGACTTTTGAGGTTCTTAGCATGAAAGTCTGTCCTACCCATTACTCTGTCTGCTTGAAATAGTATCTGAGTTATAAGCCATTGTGAGTCCACCCTTCCTCATTTTCCACAAGGGCAGTGTTTCTTTCAGAGCTGATGCTGCTATTATGCTTGAAGTGGTTTCAGAGTTTACCTTGAGCCTATCTGTTAAGCATCCTTTACTCTTTCCAGAACCTAAAAACAAAGGAGAAACAATCCAGAATACTCCTACATGTCCATGGGAGCTCATTTACTACTTGGACAAAACTTTAATCAGCTACATGTTCCCTCTGAAAGTAAGAATAAAGGACAACTAGTGTCAAAGCAGACAATTTCTAGATGGTTGTCCCACTCATTTCTTTTTGCTATTCTCAACATATCAAGCCACTTCAGGCAGGGTTAGGGCCCCACTCCAGGGATTTAAGCTTCTTGGAAATGGGTGGACTCTTGACATATTCTTCAGGCAGCAACTTGGTCCTTTACATCATTTTGTAAGGCACTACAAATGGGTTTCTTTTTCTTGGTCCAAAACCAGCTTTGTTTTGACCATTGTCCAGGGGCTCTTTCCTCCCCCGTATTTGTTGTTAAGCTGTGGTAATGTACATAAATAGCTTAGACTAATGCAACAGTGATCTAATGGTGAGCGTACTGCACTGCAGTTGTGTAAGTAAATGTACCATAACAGTAAATGTTTGAATATATCACTGTTGCATTAGCCATCCCTTATCTTCTTTATGTATTGCCAGGGTGAGGATATACGTCTCCTTGTGTATATAGTTTCATTAGTTCTTGTTTGATTATTTTTCCTAGCTTTTTCGTTTCAGGGTTTTAGCTTCACTTCTAGAGACAAGAAAATTCTGAAGTGTTTGATGCCCAAACTTCATTATGTAGCTCTGCTTGCACGCATCTGGTAGTTTGAGCACGTGGAAGATGCCATAAAGCTTTGAAAGCTGGAGGGTGGTCATATCCAAAGCAAGAATTTAACCAAAAAGCCTTGGCTGCTACAACAGTGACCTATTAGAACGTCTACTTTTATGGTAAGTTTACTTACACAACTGTACTTTTTACAGCTTTAGAAAGCTGTAACACACTGTACCCGCTGTCACATAGAGCGTGTCCATCAAAGAAGAGCATCAGGACTTGCAAAAAAAAAAAAAATAAAGTTTCCTCGCCACTCTACTTTGCTGCCTGCTGTCCACTGTTAATGCACAAGACTAGTGTTTAACAGCATTGAAGGGGTTTTGAACCATTAAGTGGCTTTCTGACAACAAAAAGATGTCTGATAAGCCAGTCTTTTCTTAGATTTTGGGGTGTTTTCAAGGCACTCCATGCCCTTAGAGAATCATTGAAAGAGGGTCAAAAGATGCTGCTGAGTTGTTTTACAGCCTCTTGTTCTTGTGAATTCATATGGCTGCTGACGGCAAATGCCTTGAAAAAACTCTGCCAATTAGCAGGGTTTATGCTTTGTCTTGGTAATTGAACATTTAAGGTGCTATTTACTTTAAGGCTTTTCAGACATTTTTATTTTTAACTTTTTTTTTTGTAGACGTAACTTGATGATGGAAGGGGCTGCATCCAGTGCTGGTGAGCAGCTGGTAGATCTTACCTCCAGAGATGGAGCATGGTTCTTAGAAGAGTTGTGCAGCATGAGTGGAAATGTTACTTGTCTAGTCCAGTTACTGCAGCAATGTCAGCTTCTTCCCCAAGATCTGGATATTCCTAATCCACTGGAGGCATCTGAGGCTGTTTACTTGGCAAATGGTGTCTATACTTCACTACAGGTATGTATGTTACATGATTTTTTGGTTGTATGTTTTGTGCAACAACTTCTGCACATTAAGAATTAGCAAGTATGAAGTATAACATTTGACAGATAAATTAACTAAGATTCTCCACTTTTCTGGTTTACAGTGATCAAAAAAAGTACATCCAATCAATGAAGAATCCTTTCACCTTTGTTTTGAGGGTCATGATAGAAAACATAATGCTATATAGATTGATAAGAGCAAATTTAGATAGAACTGTAGGCATAAAGGAAGGGCTGTTTGAAACTCACTCTGACCTTGTGAAACACTAATACTATGCTGACTTAGACGTAAGGGCCTGTAATTCAGAAACCTGTCTGGCAGAATCAGTGTTACCAGCCAGGCAGTCTTCCAGGTTAAAAACTTTAGAGAATTGCCTGCAGGTTCAGAGGATGGTAGAATTAATTTTCCTAGTACAAAATTCAAAAGCCAAGAAAGAACCACATTTTTGTCTTGCTGGTTTAATATGCAAAAGTTCTTTAGAAATTGTTTTACTTGAAGCAAAGAGAGAGTCTGATTCGGCAGCAGACATGCTGAAGTAGCAGTGAGGCCTACATTTATTGAAGTGTACACGCAAGTCGGATCCTCTGCCTAAGGCAACCCGATCATCCAGCTCATATACCAAAGCTTAAGCCTGGCTGCTGTAAGGTGCATGGGACGTCACACTAGTGGTCTATAAACCACACTCGGGGGGCCATAAACAGTGAGCCCTAAATGTCACGTCTGCAAACAGACCTCAGAACTTCTGTGTCACAGTCAACCATCAGCTAGCTCGTTCTGCTCAGTTGGGGAATCTTCTTTATTCTGGCTGAGCTTAGGCTGCTGTTTATCCGATGTTAGCCAGTGTCATCTAGGAAGGGAAAGTGTAAGTGCAGTCAGCAAATTCCACACAGATACACATGACCTCTGCTTGTTGTGCTTAGGGGCGTTCCATGACCATATGGTGTGTAAAGTCTGTCAGTAGTTTGTCCCTAAGACCTTGCGCAGCCATCCGGCAGCCCTTAAATTGTTCGTAGAAAACAAACATCTGAAGCGCCTGGTCCTCTGTATGGATCCTGAGCAGGCCATCGAGGTGGAGCTGCCTAAAAAGAAGGCCAAGGTCTCTAGTCCTGATTCTTCTCCTCTGACTACGGACGTCCCCCCAGCTACCGGTCTAGGGGCTGAGGAACATCCGAAAGAACTGGCGACTTTGGCGGGTACCATATCGGAAGCCGCTCTAGCTTCTCCAGTCTACACGTCTGCAGAGGTTTCTGCAACATCAGCCTCTGTCAATGTTGGGGTGGAACTAGGCTCACCTGTATAGCCGCCTTTAGTTTCCAAGGAAGTCACTTCGACCCCAGGCCTAACATCTGACACCAGGCCTTCAGCCTGTCAGACTACTCAAAAGATGACTCTCCTCAAGAGCAAACAAAAGAACAGGCATTTATCTGCCCTAGCGGACCACCAGCCTGACTGGCAGGTATTCTCCCAGTCACTTTTTCAGGCTTTTATGGCCCTGAGGCGTACTGCCTCCCAATCTCCTGCACTACCTTCAGTCCCAGGCCTGCCTCTGCTAGCTCCATCCCACCTCCTCAGACTCGGGAGGAAGAGACTTCCTCTGATGAGCCTCTCACTTATACTTCTCAGCTGGCATCTCCCCGGAATACTGTTCCCCAGATGAGGACTCCTTGGAAGGAGTCTTCCCACCAGAAGACATTACCTTTGGGGAGACTATTTCCAAAATGAGAGAATATTTCAAGTGGGACTCCACCCAAATGACTGAGGTACAGAAAAGATACTTTGAGCTACTACAGATGGAGTCCCCCTCTCCCTCTGCTATTCTTAGTGATTCCTGCTTACTTGGATGCCTTTGTCTCTGCCTCCAAGACCCCAGAATCTCAGCCTCCAGCCCCAAAAAGGCCAAACAGGTTCTACAAAGTTCCTGATGATTACAAATATCTCAACAAACCTCCCATGGTAGGACCCGGCTGTGCTTGCGACACCAGCCAAGTAATCTAGGCGGATTCCATCCTTTCTCTACTGCTATCAGATAAGGATAGTAAGGTGATGGACAGGCTGGGGAAAAAAATATACACTTCTTCGACCCTGGCCTTTAGGGCCATCAATTACCAGACTCGTATGGTAAAGTATGCCCTAGATCTAAATTCCCAGGCCTCTACTCTGCTCTCCTGTATGCCTGACTCCCCCACAAAGCTTTAAAGTTGCCGCAAAACTTTCTTTAGCAGCACAAGTAGCCAGGCATTCCATAAAATGCAGCTACAATGGTGCTGAATCCTCATCCAGGTCAGCTGCATCTGCCTCAGTCTTATGCAGGTATTCCTGGGTCAGACTTCAACTTCTGCCAGATGACTTCAAGAACAAGATCCTGGACGTCCACCTGGACAGCAAGTTCCTCTTTGGCAAACAATCTGCAGAAATTTTCAAAAATTTGCAAGAAAAAAGTAAGGAGCTGCAGGACTTGAAGCATCTACTGGTATCTCCAGTTCCCATATTCTACAGGAAGCTACCCAGCTAAACCAAGCTTTGTTAGAAGGGCACCTGCTCCCTCTTCAAACCATAGGAAAGGTGCCAGAAAACCCTCGTCCCCCATCCCCCAGAACTAGTTCCTCTCACTCTACCCTCAGGCAGCCCTTTCCAGACAGACCACACTATGCAACTTCCTAAGTACCGTCCACAATCTCCCCCTTTCTGCCCGCCTCTCTCACCATCCTCACCTGTGGCAACAAATCATGTCAGACCGCTGAGTCCTATCAGTAGTGGAAAAAAGGATACTTTATCACCTGGCAGGAAAAGCCTTCACCAAAAATAATGTCCCTCCCTCCAAAAAACCAAATCCACCCGATACCCCAAGTCATTCAGGATTTACTATCCCAAGGGACCATACAAAGTGTTCCACCAGGGCTAAGAGGGTCAAGGGTTTTACTCAGACTCTTCCTGGTCCCAGAAATGGCGACCCCTTGGAGGCCAGTACTGGACCTGTCCCTATTAAACCCCTTCCTGCATGTACCTTCCTTCCGCATGCTATCCCTACAAACCCTTCTTCCACTTTTGACACACCTGGGGCCTTCATGGCCACTTTAGACCTGGAGGAGTCACCCACATGTCAGCCAGGGAATTCCTTCACCTTCTGGGCTTAATGGCAGCCACGCTTCCCATGCTGCCCCTTGCCAGGTTATACATGAGGAAGTTCCAGTGGTACTTGAAGAATGTCTGGTCCCAGCACAATCACCCTCTGGACTTTCAGGTGTCCTTCCTGCCCTGCCTGAAAGGACTCTCTACAGCCCCCCCCAAGGCAGTCCAACTCATGTACACACACACCTCAGATCTGGGATGGGGGGCTACTATGAACCGCCTCAAGGTACAAGCTCAGTAGGAGCCCTCCCTCCGGAAAAACACATCAATGTGAGGGAAATGACTGCTCTTCTCCTAGCTCTAAAGACTTTTCTGCCACTCCTACATCCTGGCTCCCTTCAAGTCTTCACAGACAACACCACAGTGTTGTGGTACATCAACAAGCAGGCGGGGACCAGATCCTATTTATGTTGCAGGCTTGGCCATACAGGCATGGGAGTTGGCCACTCAATACAATGTAACATTGCAAGCAGTCTACATCCCATCACAGGACAACCATCAAGGCAGATGCCTTCAGCAGTTTGTCTCAAAATCACAAATGGATGTTGCACAGAGATATTTTCTTAGACATTGTTGACCAATGGGGCACTCCACAGAGCTATTTGCTTCCCCTCAGAACAGACAACTGCAGCTATTTTGCTCTAGACTCCCCTTGCCTTCTAAATCTCACGGAAGGGGCTGTCTTTGTATGCTTCCCCCTTCCATCTCATTTCAGAAGGTCCTGCTGAAAATTCAGCCGGACAAGCCAAAAATCTTGCTGGTGACTCCCTATTGGCCAAGCCAGCATTGGTTCCCAATTCTATCTTTTGCAAAGAGCAGTCACCATAACTTGCCTCACAGGGTGGACCTTCTCATACAACAGAAGGGATCCTTCATCCACCCTCATCTGCAAACCCTCAGCTTTTACCCTCTGAGTGATTAAACTTCTGATCCCTTTCAGACAGCTTTATTCAGAGGATGTGCTATCTGTCCTACAGGAGGCTAGGAAACTTACTACTAGGAGATCCTATTTATCAAAATGGAAAAGGTTCTCTAACTGGTGTCTTTAAAGGCAACTAGACCCCTTCCAAGCGAATGTACCTCTAGTGCTGGCCTGTGTATGAGCTCCTAAAATCAGCGCTTGCATACTGTTCACTGAAAGTCCATTTGTCAGTCATTTCAGCCTGCTTTACCTATTGATCCACTCCTATTTTCAAGATTGGAGGTGTTGCTTTTTCTTAAGGGTGTTCTTCACATCAGACCACCAAGGAAACCTTTTCCTCCTCCTTGGGATCTCAACTTTGTCCTTGAGAAACTTACTACTGCCCCCTTTGAACCTGCACCTTTCGCCACTTTAAAGATGTGCACCTGGAAAACTGTCTTGGTAGTAGCCCTTTCTTCAGCTAGAAGAGTCTGAGCTACAAGCACTCACGGCTACTCCACTGTAAACCATTTTTCACAAGGACAGGGTTTCTCTTTGTACTAACCCCTCCTTCATGCCCAAAGTGGTCGATGGAACTGTCTCTTAACCAATCTATCCATTTACCCACTTGCTTCCCTTCACCACAGTATGACAGTGTAAGCAAAAACAATGGCAGCAACCACCACGAAGTGAAGTCCAAGGTTTAATCACAATAAAAACAGCATAAAACAGCATACAAACAAAGCAAACATACTGATGTACAAGCGCTTTCAGGCTAATGCCCTTCTTCAGACATTTTACTAAAAATGAAGGCAGCTCTTATACAAATTTTCAACCAATCACAAATCAATAATTTACCTGCCTTTTCTTTAGGGCTGGCTTAAGGGGAATAGCATCTCTAAGTCCCGCAAATCTATGAGCTGTTAGCTCTATAATCCATCTAGATTCCTGATATCTAGTTTCATTAACCAAGTTCCCCCCCCCCCCCAAAAAAAAAATTTGTGTATATTCTGTATAACAGCAAACTTAAAATCATGTCCTGGGAATTGTTGAATGTGTTGACATAAAGCATTATGTTCATTATAATGTAGCCTAATGGCAAACAGATGATTCAGTATTCTATTTTTTAACATGCAATTAGTCTTCCCTACATAAAAAACTTACACATGCTTTACATGTTGCTATATAAATCACATTCATTGTTTTACAGTTGGCATATGTATTGAAATCATACGTTTTCCAAGTAGTGGGATGTGTAAACCTTGCTCCTGTGTTTGTGAGTACATGCCTTGCATGACCCACAGAGTCTAGTCCCCTTTAACCTAGGTTTAAAATATGTTACTTTATTTCCTTCATGACATAAATCTTTAACATTTTTGTTTCTCCTGAAGCCAAATGTTGGCTCTTCCCCCACTACCTTCTTTATCTTATCTGTAAGAAGAATTTTCCAATTTCTTCTTACAATGTCACATACCCGCATGTATATTATTACTGTAAGTAAACATGAGCCTCATTTTATTCTCTTGAACTCAGATGTTATGTACCCTCATGTTCCTCATGATTATGAGTTAACCAAGGGCGGATCTTGTCCTTCCTTTCTCCCACTCTTCTCTGAATGACACCCTCTACCCTGTGTTTGTTGTATCCTCTTTCTATAAAGTTATGTTTCAAATTGTTTACTTCCATGGTAAACATATCCTCATCCATACATAGCCTTGATATCCTACCTAGCTGTCCTGCCACTATGTTGTCAAAGGTAAGTCTCAGATGGAGACTATCCTGTGTGAGCAAATTATTTCTCTAACATTCTTTTCTATAAAGAGTGGTAAGGTTATTTTCTGTATTTGCTTGGACTTCCATTGTTGCTTAAAACCTTGCACATGATGGGGGCGTCCTCTGGTGTATTTGGAGTTGTCCAACAAGGTACTCGTACCACTTGGGCTGAAAAAGTTAAAAGGAATCTTTATACAAATGGCAATCCTTTACTCAATTTTGATCTACAATCTCCAACAGCACAACATTTTGTGCCTGCAGTGAGTACAAAGAATAGTTTGGTTTTTGGAGCGTTATTGAATACTTTTAACAAAGTGACTAAATTAAAACAGCTGCAATGGCAGCGTTACCACTTTGAAGCTTGCCTGAAGTTTGGTTTGGTTCCAAGTGGCATGAGGGTATTATGCATGCCCACACAAGGGGCTATATATCCAGAACTAATGGCGAAATGGCAGCAAATTAACAGGTTTCTCATGTATGCAGTTGCTTTTAGACTTCTTTGCACCACAGGAGAAACGGTGGAAGAGATGGATGGTTTAAAATGGCGACTGGATGTGGAATATAATAAGATTTATACCAACAGAATGGATGAAGCCTTTTGCTCGCGTTGACAGTTTTGGACAATAAATTACAACAAACTAAGATGAAAAAACTTATGAGAGACCGCAATGATTTTTCAACAGGTCTGATATTTGTCTGGGCAAAGGAAAATCATACCAACACAGATAACAGAACTGCTGACTTAACACGGACTGAAGAAAGGTTTCCACCCACTTGGAAACCAAGGCGAAACAGCTTCAGGGTCAACAAGGAATCAGCCAGTGATGTCAGACTGCACAATGTAGCGTTCAACCATTCGGGTTCAACCAATGTCAACCAGGAAGATGGCGGAAACCGAACAGCAGTTATATCTACTGGTTCAGGGAGAATAGATGGTAATGACACAAATACTAACTTAACTGATATTCGTCAGAAAGAAATAAGAGATAATAGTTGTGTTAAGGTGACCTCAATGGCTTCACAGGATACCAGGTTCGAGACAACAGACAATACAGTGACAGGGGAAGATTCCATACATATGGGGGCGAGACCTATAACTGTTCAGTTAACAGAGAATAGCCAGCATTCTTTTCCTTTTTTACCAGCACCAGTGAAGTAAAACGAGTGGAGGAGGCCACAGCAGAAAATGTGAGAAGCAAAGAAACGAAGGACTTCTCAATGACTGATGACAGTACTAGCATTATATATAATTTATCTGATTGTCTTATCTGAAACTGAGATGTGTTGAACGAAGGGCTCACCTTTGTTCCTAGTTGCAACAGCAACTTTAGTGATATAATATTGGATTTAATGATGTTTGGTAGGAATGTCATGTTAAAAGATGTTTGGTAACGATATTTCTAACTGACAAACATTTTTAAGGCAACCTAGCTCGTTTGTTCCTTTAATTCCATCATGAACACGTTTATAAAGGTGTGTGAACAGGAGATAGGAGTTTATTTACAAAGTAATTACAATAAAAAGTTTTATAACTTAACACAGACACAGAAAGAATCTTTGCTGGCTTTACAAAAAAATACGCAAATCATTATTAAATCTGTTGACAAAGGAAGAGCGGTAGTCATTATGAATAAGGATTTCTAGCATACAAAATTGATAGAGATGTTATCAGACACATCCACTTTTGTACAAATATCCCCCATTATTAACATTCTGATTTCTAGAATCAGATGTCGGTTAGGAGAATTGAAAGATAGAGGACTAATGGATATGGACCTATACAAGTTCTTGTGGATAGAACACCCTGTCATTCCTATTTTAAGGACTCGCCAAAAATACATCAGGACATCAGTAATCCCCCATTAAGGACAATAGTATCGGGTAGGTGGTGGATGACAGAAAATATCTCCATTTGCGTGGAAAGTACTTTATGACCCGTAGTGACACACATTACACATATTTTGAAGGATACATGTCACTTCTTAAGCTTAAGTGAGTGTATTAGGGTCAAAGACGACAGGGAAACATATATTATGGTAACCTTAGATGTAAAAAAAATCTTTTTACTGTGATAAGTAATGAATGTGGACTAACCACTCTATCCAATTTAGTTATTTACGTTTATTTGATACTAATAAGGTTAGACTCATTATAGAGTTACTTAAGTTAGTTATAGAATGTAATGTATTTTCATGTCAAGGTAGTAAACATTATCGTCAGGTACAAGGGGTGGCCATGGGCATCTCTTGTGCCAATACATATGCCAACTTAGTTGTGGCATTTTGGGAAAAAACATCATGTACTAGGACAACATCATGAATGGTTTAATAGCATACGTTTCCCCAAGCACTTTGTAGATGATATTTTCTTGTTGTGGGAAGGCGAATTACAAGAATTAGTGGCCTTTGTAGATTAGAGTCCACTACATCTTTTTTTTTAAGATTCTCCATGAAGTTCTCTAGAACTGAGTTGGATTTTTTGGATGTAAGAATTATGCTAGACCATCATGGTTTTAAAACCACTGTTTATAGAAAAGAATGTTGACGAAATAATATGCTCACACAGGATAGTATGCATCCGTGATTTTCCTTTGACAACATAGTGGCAGGACAGCTAGGTAGGATATCAAGGCTATGTACGGATGAGGATATGTTTGCCATGGAAGTAAACAATTTGAAACATAACTTTATAGAAAGCAGGTACAACAAACACAGGGTAGAGGGTGTCATTCAAAGAAGAGTGGGACAAAGGAAGGCCAAGATCCGCCCTTGGTTAGCTCATGAGGAACATATGAGGGTACATAGCCAAGTTTAAGAGAATAAAATGAGGCTCATGTTTACTTACAATGTCACATACCCCATGTATATTACTGTAAGAAGAAATTGGAAAACTGTTCTTAAAGATGCGAAGATAAAGAAGGTAGTGGGGGGAAGAGCCAACATTTGGCTTTAGGAGAAATCAAAATGTAAAAGAGTTATGTCGTGAAGGAAATAAGAACATTTAAACCTAGGTTAAAGGGGACTAGACCCTGTGGGTCATGCAAGGCCATGTACTCAAACACAGGAGCAATGTTTATACATCCCACTACTAGAAAAACTTATTTCAATACATATACCAACTGTAAAACAATGATTGTGATTTATATAGCTACATGTAAATCATGCGCAAGTTTTTATGTAGGGAAGATGAATTGCATGTTAAAAAATTGAATATTGAATCATTTGTCTGCCATTAGGCTACATAATGATTTATATCAATACATTCAACAATTCCCAGGACATGATTTTAAGTTTGCTGTTGTACAGAACATACACAAAATTTTTTTTGGGGGGGGACTTGGTTAATGAAACCCGAGTATCAGGTATCTAGATGGATTATAGAGCTAACAGCTCATAGATTCCCGGGACTTAATGATGCAATTCCCCTTAAGCCAGCCCTTAAGAAAAGGCAGGTAAATTATTGATTTGTGATTGGTTGAAAATTTGTATACGAACTGCCTTCATTTTTAGTAAAATGTCTGAAGAAGGGCATTAGCCTGAAAGCGCTTGTACATCAGTATGTTTACTTTGTTTTTATGCTGTTTTTATTGTGGTTAAACCTTGGACTTCACTTTGTGGTGGTTGTTGCCATTGTTTCTGCTTATCCTCATTTCGTGTGGGTAGCATTACCTTTGGTAAGATTATCTTCTGTATTTGCTTGGACAGTGAGAGCGTGATGATAAATTGTCCAAATGACAAGCAGGTAACCTGAGAATTCAAATTAGATTATACTGAAAAAGAACTATGCAAACTGAATCCAAACAAAACACAGGAAGGAGATGCAATTAGTAATGACCCGAGAACACTTCACCATTAACTTACAGTATCATTACATCTGTTACTTACTAGGTTGTATAAATATGGAGAGATTTCCTCTTGATTGGAGACCTGCACTTTTTAAACCTATCTTTAAGGGAAAGGGAAGTATGACACTCCCTAGATGTTCACAGGCAACTGAGGTTTTATCTGGATAAGACTAAGGACATTAGAAACTCCTACCACCTCTATATCCTTTCACCTCAGGGCCCTGGGGAAAGCTGTATCCAAACGGACAATATCCTCCTGGAGCTGCAAAAACGATATCCTTCTGTTACTCTTTCTATGGTAAATAGTTAACCCATGCAATTAGAGCCCACTCCACCAGAGCAGTAGCCTCTTCATGGGCCTTTCTCAAGGGTTTGGATACAGCCACTGTCTAAGAGGCAGGTACATGGTCATCTGAAGTCGTTAATCTTCTTCCTGTTCATCACTGATGGGTTCGGTTCCGAGCCCTCGGAACCGAGTCTGCCTTATACCAAGCTTGCGTGCACCAAAAACTCTCAAGCTAAGCTGCTACCCACAATGCCCTTTGCTCAGTTACGTCAGATCTCGTTTGCCACGCAGCCATGTAGCTGCGTTTCACCGAGCTCTCCAGCTAAGTGCTTTTCTCATAAATATTTACTAGTTTGAAAAAGTTTTCTCCTTTTCTAACTTTTTCTATGTTGCTTCAGCTCTACCCACTGGTATTTCTAACTTTCTACCTTTACGGTATCTTGATGTTCATCGTGCATACAGCTGCAGTAATCCAGATGGGTTTTCAGCCGTCAGGCGGTCCCTCGGTCGGACGAATTCCAAAGTCTTGGTCCGGCGTCGGTTGTCGTCGCTTACTCTTCTGACGTCAGTAAGGCCAGAGTATATAAGACACAGCCGACGCCATGTTCTTCGGTCTTTTTTGCCGCGCGGTGCCCGAAGCAGAAGCAGTTCGCAAGTGCCGGTCGGCCAGCTCCTGAATTACGAAAAAATTGGAACCGAAGTCTTCTTTAAAGCTAAGTACCCAGTTGGGGAAACTTTTCTTGCCTCAGACCGATGTCAGAAAAAGAATTGGCATTTGTTTTTGCCATTGGCAATTGGCATTGTTGGTATTTGCTTTCTCTCTCCTTCATTTCCTCTCTTTCCTCACTCTTTCCCTTGTGTGCGAGTGTGTGTTCTGGGATGTCTGTAAAGGGAACTACGGGGTTTGAACACTGCTCTTGCAGTGGTAAACTGCTGAATAGTGACCTCCATGAAGAATGTGTATACTGTTATGGGGTTCTGCATTTTTCAGTGAAACCCCAGTGTGATATCTGTGCTAGTTTGTAAGCCGATGCTGACTGAATGCCGTAACAAACTTAGTTTTAAAGGGCCTGCTTGCTTTGCCTTTTTCGGAGGCCATTTCTGCAATGGAGGTCTCACCCCCTCCTTCGGACAAGAAACGTCCTCGATCGAGCCCCTCTTCACTGGCCGGTGACAGAGGTAAAGGTCACAAGCACAATGCCCATAAGTCCTCATGTGAGTACCATTCTGCCTCCTTGGTGCCGACTACCACATCGGCTCCGAGCTCGGCTCCAATGAAGTTTACTGAGGTAGCCTCGTCGACGCCCACCCCGGCACCGACAATTACGGCACTGCCTACAGCCTCGGTACCGACCAGTGTATCGATTTCTTTATCGGCATCGACTTTGCCCGTTTCGACTCAGATATCTGTTCCGACAGCTACCTCGGAAACGTTCCTGTCATCCACCCCTATAGTGACTTCTGCTCCGAGCCCATTCACGGCTCTGACCATACCTTTATTACCTGTTGCAAAACTGGAATCATCTGTCCCATTCTGCGACACACCACAGACCCGGTACTCATCCAATGTGGACCAGTTTGCCGGACAAGTCTGCAGCCCCTTTTTGGACCGGCCTGACTCCCCTTCAGGGGCATTGGTGAGATCCACCAGCAGCCTTTCAGAATTGGATGTGGTGCGCCTTTTTGATCAGCTGCTGACTGCTAGATGAATGTCAAATTCACATAGACCCTATCTCACTCCTGGCTTTGGGTCTGTTTCTCCAGCAACCCCTACTTACTCTACTCCCTTGGACCCCTCGGTTCCAAGGCTCATCTCTCCAAGTTTTACTAGAGGAATTCCTTCCTCAGCGCTGACAACAACTCTGTCTGAGGCTGTGAGATCCCTTTGGGTGCCGGTTCCATTGGAACTCACCCTTCCTCAGTCTCATGCTTTGGGGAGGGTGGAGCCCCCGGTTCCAGTGTCTGTTCCGACGGTTGTCTGCCCTGACTTCAGATCAGAGGGTGGCTACCGCTCTGAGCTTGATTGAGGCTCCATCCCCAGGGGCAGACCGTCTGGAGCAGAGTGTGACCCTGGTTACGATTTTGTCTTCTTCGGTTCTGGGCTCCCATTCCTCTTTGGGCGGGCCAGCTTTTTGGGTGATGGAGAGGGTACTTGCTAGCAATCCTCCACAGTTGGTTATTCCCCCAGTTCCCTCTGAGCCACAGCTGTCAAAGGCCACCACCCCAGGACTCCGAGAGTACAAGGCCCAGGAGACCCCTGTCCAGGGCATTTCACTTTGAGTCTTCTTCGGATGCTCCCACCGAAGATCCCACTCGGAAACGGGTGTGTAAGAGGAAACGCACGGACTCTCCCCGGAGGAGTCCCTTACAGAGGATACGGACTACGATGATGGGGAAGGGTCCCCACGATCACCCCCTGACGATGTGCCCTTCGGCGACATCATGGAAATCTTGAAACAGAGGGGTGACTGGAAGTCCTCAACCCCTTCCTCAGAAGAATCCATATTCCTGCAGGCATTTCGCTGTCGGCCCTCTACTTCTTGAGTGACACCCCCCCACCTGCCGATGAGTTGGTTAAACTCATCATGCAACGGGCTTGTAAGAACCTCGACTCCATTGAGGCTATCCCCAGGAGATCAGACAAAGTACTCTTCCCTCCAGAGGATCTTCCCCATTGGTCCAGAAGCTTGCCAGTGGGTGCTATGGTGGTAGCGGCTGCCATGAAAAAGGTCCTTGCAGAAGAGAGTCCTGCTTTTCACCCGCCCAACAGAGAGTCCCAGGCAGTGGGCAGGTTTGGGAAGCAAGTCTTTGTGTCAGCGACCTTCGCAGTTAGGTCTCTGAATTTTCTGGCACATTTTATGAGGCTCCAGAGAGATCTTATTTCCGAACTCTCTGGAACCCTCGCGGGTCAAGTATCAGATGGAGCATGGGATAAAGTTGCTTCCCAACTTGCCACCCTAGAATCCATATCTAATTCATCCATGAAGTTGCTGTCACACGCAACCGAAGGAGCAGCTAGAGCTGCAGGTGCTGGCGTAGTCATGAGACGTCATGCCTGGATGCGCATCTGTGACCTCACTGACTCCTTCAAGTCTTCCTTTCTAAATGCCCCTGTCGAGCCTTTGGCTTTGTTTGGTGCTAAGGTCAAGGATACACTAGCCAGGTGCGAGCAAGACTGGAAGACCTTGTCTGCCGTTGGCCTACACTTTTCCAAACCTCAGCGTTTCTTCTCCAGGAGTCAGAGGAGTGGAAAGATGTGGCACAAGAAGTCTCAAGGTCCTTTCCGAGATGCACGTGGTGAGGACTCCTCCAAAGGCAGACTGGGTTCCAATAATGAAAGACCTTTCGGGGCAGAGGGGGTCCCGGGAACCAGGGCTCCAGAGATTCCTTCTCTAGTAGACCACATCAGCCCTCCAGAGGTGCTGCCCGATTGCTTTCCTCTGGAAGCAGTCGGGGCGCGTTTCTCTCTGCACCAAGTTGCCTGGCTATCCATTACGAACTATCAGTGGGTGCAGAGAATCATTACCAGAGGCTACCATATTCCACTAATATCCTATTCAAGACCTCCGAAATCCCTTCCAGATGTTCCACCCAGTCAAAGGGAGGAAGCAGCTTCCGAAATACGAAAGCTACTTCAAAAACGAGCCATCCAACAGGTCCCCTCAGATCAGGGTTCTACTCAAGATTCTTTTTGGTGCCAAAGAAAACAGGGGACTGGAGGCCCATCCTGGATCTCAGTCATCTAAACAAATCAGTAGTTCAGACAAAGTTCCACATGGTAACGATTCAAGCCATCCTCGCCTTTCTACAGGAGGGTGTGTGGATGTGCTCATTAGATCTCCGGGATGCGTATTACCATATCAAAATGGATAAATGCTCCAGGAGCCTCTTTTGCTTCTGGTTGGGAGCCAGTCACCCTCAATTCAGAGCCCTGTCTCTCGACAGCCCCCAGAGTGCTTACAAAATGTCTTGCAGTGGGAAAAGGTCATCTGAGACTTCAGGGATTCCAGGTGTTTCTATATCTGAATGATTGGCTCCTCTCCACCCCCACCAAACATCTTCTGGTCAGGGCCCTCCGCTACACATTGGTTCCAGTGGAGTCATTAGGCATCACCATACAGTGGGAAAAATCAAACCTTCAACCATCGCAACAACTGGAATTCATAGGGGTAGTATTCAACACGCAGTCAAGCCTAATCTCACTTCCTCTCCACAGGCTTCAGAGACTCAGGGCAGAAGTTCAGGTGATACTCTGTCAAACCAAGGTGTCTGCAAGGGAGATTCTTCAAGCCTTGGGATCTGTGGCTGCAGCCATCCCCATAGTCCCCTTAGACTACACATGAGATTACTGCAATGGCTACTTCAGGCCCAGTGGATACCTAACCTCCACCCACTGAGCTCAAAGATTCTCATCACCAGCATTTGCAAACAAGATGATCTCTGGTGGACGAGTACAGACAAAAATCTTTGGTGTCGTCCCTTCTAGGTTCCACAGCCCAATGCCACGGTGACCACGGATGCTTCCCTGATTAGGTGGGGGGGGCACTTCCAGGGAAGGTCAGTCCAAGGCATGTGGTCCGATGTAGAAGTCAATTTGCATATCAGTGTCCTGGAGTTGAGTGGCGCTGTTGGCGTTGCAAGCTCTTCATCCGCTTCTTCCATCCGGAATGATTGCTGTCCAGTCGGACATGTCTGTGATCTGGTACATAAACAAGGAGGAAACAAGTCTTACCCCCTTTGTTGCGAAGCCATGAGAATCTGGCAGTGGACGATAGCCTCCAGCCACTTCCTGATTGCAACGCATATCCTGGGGAGCTCCAACGTGATTGCGGACAGACTGAGCAGATGCATCCTTTATCCTCACGAGTGCTCTCTCAACCAGAGTGTGATGATGGAAATTCAGCCACTGGGGCTAGCCATGCTGCGACTTTTCACTTTCCCTTCAAATACAAAATACGGCAGCTACTTCGCCATCTTTCCCCCTCTCGGGGAGTCACCGAGAGACGCTCTGGTCCACGAGTCTTTATGCTTATCCTCCGATTCCCCTTGTTTTACAGAAGGCTTATTCGGTTGAGAAGCAAAGTGATGCTCATCGCTCCTTTCTGGCCTCGTCAAGTGTGGTTCCCCTTCCTTCGACCTCATCTGTTACAACCTCCTTGGATCCTAGACACTCGTCGGGACCTAATTTCCCACCCACAAGGGCTGACTCTTCCGAATCTGTCCACCCTCAAGCAGTCAGCTTGGTTTCTCCACTTCCATTAGTTGCCAGGCAGGAAACCCTCTCTTCACCTGTCCAGGATATTATTTTGGCTTCTCATAAACCATCCACCAGAAAACTTTACAGGGATAAATGGAAATGATTCTCTATTTGGTCATGTAATCAGGAGCTAGACCTGTTCTTAGCCCCCGTAGCCACTATTCTTCACTATTTGGCTGAGCTGTTTGACAAAGTGGCCTCGGCTTCTGCCATTCGAGTCCAACTAGCAGCTATTTCCAACTTACATAATGGGTCTGAAGGAGTACCACTTACCTCCTCAAGGGTATTTTTCACAGCAGACCTCCCATCAGGCAGCCGGTGGAGGCATGGAATTTGTCTTGGGTTCTCCAGGCTCTCTCCCCGCCACCGTTTGAGCCGGCTGCCACCTTATTCCTAGTGGCTATAACTTCAGCAAGACGAATTTCTGAATTACAGACATTGTGTATCAAGAGCCCTTATCTGATCTTTCATAAAGACAGAGTATCACTTTGAACTAACCCATCCTTTCTCCCCAAAGTGGTTTCTGACTTTTCGATTAACCAGTCCATCAAACTCCTTGTATTTTCCCAAATTATTCTAATGAGGAAGAATACTGCCTACATTCCCTGGATGTTCATAGACAATTGCTCTTTTATCTGGGCAGAACTAAATCATTTTGCAAGTTAGACCAGCTTTTCGTTTCCTTTGCGGGCCCTAGAATGGGAGGTGTAGTATCAAAGGTTACTTTGCCTAAATGGCTCAGGGATTGCATTGTCTTCACATGTTCACTTACGGAGGCATCTAAGCCTGGCCAAATCAAAGCTCACTCAACTAGGGCTATTGCAGCATCTATTTCCTTCCACTCTAGGGCCTCCATGGATGACATTTGTGCAGCTGCCATTTGGGTGAAGCCCTACACTTTTATCAAGCATTACAAATTGGATCTGATCTCCAGGGGAAGAGCGGCCTTTGGTTCAGTGGTTCTCAGGAATGTTGTTCCATAAGGGCCACCAAGGTTCTCCAAGTGGCTGGGGACTCGGTCCTGTCAGTGATGAATAGGAAGAAGATTAACGACTTCAGATAAAGAAGTTATGTCTTACCATAACGTTCCATCTGAGTTGTTGATCTTCTTCCAGGTATCACACCCTCCACCGACCCCCTCCTAAGGTACCTGGCAGATCTTCTGGGTCTTTGTGGTGTATTAGGGGTTCTGTGCAGTGATGGCCTCTGACTTTGTCTTTCTCTATATGTTGCATGCAAACTTGGTCTGAGGTAACTGAGCAAAGGGCATTGTGGGTAGCAGCTTAGCTTGAGAGTTTTTGGTAAGGCATAACTTCTTTTTCTGTACACACTTTCACTAAACATTATAAATTGGATACCATCTCCAGAGCTAGGGTAAGGGCAGGATTTGCAAAAGCTAGCCCCTATGGATTCCTGGAGACTGATACCTCTTCCTCCACCCATTTCTCTGCATGAGCTGTGGTACTGTCCCAAATATGAGAATACTGCAACATGAGAATAGGACATAGATTAGTTGTGTAAAATCTTACCATAACCATAGATGTCCTTCTCTTCCATGTTGCAGTATTTCTTCCCTCCCTCGTACCCCCAGAGAGGGCCTTTTCCCCATCTGAATAGCGTCCTTCAGCTACCCTTAGACTGTTGTCCGACTGGGTATTTATTTCTGAGGTCTGTGCCTGCAGATGTCACATTTATGGCCCCTGCGGGTTACATCCCATGGACCTAACAGCAGCCAGGCTTAAGCTTTGCCATACGAACCGGACGTTCAGATGACCTGAGGTGGAGGATCCCACATACAAGAATACTGCAACATGGAAGAGAAGGACATGTATGGTTATGGTAAGATTTTTACAGTACTAATCTTTTCCAATAATAGGTTTTAATGCCTCCTTGAAAATCTTTTGCACCTCCTGAGAAACAAGCAGTCTAAAAGGGATCAAAACGTATCATCCCAACTGTGATGCCCGTGCCCTGGCCCAGCAATCAAGGAGCCTCAATCCTCACCACTAACACCAGAGAGGGCGTCTCATATATGAGGAAAGGATAACAAATACACACAGTTAAGTGCAATTGCCCTTAAGAGCACACAGAGATCATAGTTAGTCCGGGGCTGGTCCTGTCTCTTGCTCCCCAGGTCCCCAATAAGACTCCCCACTGCCACAGCTATAGGGTACAGATCTCAACCTAGTGGGCAAGCTAAAATCTCCAGCACCCTCTCTGTCCAACCAGTGCTTTTATGTCCCTGCCCAAGTAGCCGACACACACACACACACTTTGAGATAAGAGTTTACACAACCACACAGACACTTCTGGGGAAAGCTGGCACAGGTTCTCCAGCTGTGCCCCTTTTTCCCCAGACTATACGGTAGTACCAGCTGCCACCACCCACTAATATTTATCAGCTACTCAAAGGCCCTTAAAAGGGTGCCCAGTTATTACTGTGCAATATTATTATCCAATTGGTAGATGTGACTAAATTGAGTGGCTTTGTACAGTTTTACCAAAGGCATACAAGTACTCTTAAGAGCTTAAATTATCTCTACACAAACCAGCCAGTGTTAAAAGGTTTTAAAATATTTAATAATGAATAATTAAAACCACAAGACAGTACTTACTACTACACAGACAGTGCTAGTAAAGAGTTCAGAGATCACACATAAATACTTAAAATAAATCAGTAGTACAGTTCTGACATCACAGAAAAAAACACCTAGTCTAATCTTTATAGTCCTGGCTATTTCTACAAGAAAACACACTTCTAAGATAACTTACTTAAGAAAACAGGCAGAGTGCCGAGTTGGATAGTCAAGACAAAAATGCTTAATCTCTGGTTCTCACTGTTTAAATTGAAACTTCAGTTCTGCTAAAATAGTACATCATCTTTACACTTTCATGGTGTTCTCAGGCTACACATTAACTATATTTACATTCTTAACATCTCCCTTTTGTTATCTTGCAGCTGGTCAGGAACAGAGTAGTAAAAATACATTTGCATGTTTAAATCTAACAATTTAACTCTTGTTTAAAACAATAGAATTTCTTCATCTAGACTTTTTGGCACCACTGTCCACGTCAAAGGGTCACCACATGCTTTACTTTGGTCAGCAGAGTGCACTGTTGTCACATTTATTTCTAGTTCCACATGTAACAGTATTTCTTTACATTTAAGACAACAACCGTGTAGTTTACATTCATATTTACAAATGATAGAATTAGCTGCATAATTCTATCTGGCTAGCAGCCTTCACTCATCTCTACCAGTCTTCACCCCCCCCCCCCCGAGAGAACTCGAGCTAGTTTTTCAAGTGTCCCTTGAGAAATGCCACTTGAGAGGGTCAGGTCTATTTAAGTATACCTACCCCATTCCCTGTCTTGAGAGCCCATCTGCATTGGCATTGCTACTCCCACTGCGGTGCTGAATTGACATGACATATATGCTTGCAACCCTAGGCTCCATCTTAGCAACTTAGCATTTTGCTGGCTGGGTCTGTTAACCATATTAGGGGGTTGTGAGCTGTCATAACAGTGAATTTCCTTCCATACAGATAAGGCTGCAGTTTCTGCAGTGCCCACACTATGGCTAGACATTCCTTTCCTACAGCTGCATAGCCTTCTTCCCTGGGTTGGAGCCTACGGCCGAGATAAACCGCTGGGTGCTCTTCCCACTCTGAAGAAATCTGGCTAAGTACAGCCCCCACCCCATGGTTTGAAGCGTCCACCTGCACAACAGATTCTTTGCTGTAATTTGGATTGGCTAACACAGGGTGTCCTCCCAAAGCTTCTTTAAGCTTCTGGAATGCCTGCTCACATGCTGGGGTCCACACTATCTTATCTAGCCTGTTCTTCCTTGTCAGGTCTGTGAGGGTAGCAGCTATCTTACTATAACTGGAGACCAACTTTCTGTAGTACCCTGCTGTTCCTAAAAATGCCCTTGCCTGCTTTTTAGTAACAGGTGCAGGCCATGCCTGAATGGCTTCTACTTTGGCAGGTTCTGGCCTTATCTTACCACTCCCCACTCTGTCCTAGGTAGGAGACCTCTGCTATACCCACCTGATATTTGCTGAGCTTAATGGTCAGCCCTGCCCTCTGTAGTCTGCCCAGAGATGCTGAAGGTGCTCTGGCCAGAAATGGCTGTAGATGGCAATATCATCTAGGTAAGCAAGGGTAAACTCTCCAGCTCCTACTTGGATATGATCTACCAGCCTCTGGAAAGTTGCTGAGGCATTCTTCATCCCAAAGGGCATCTTTGTGAACTCATACAAGCCAAAAGGAGCCACAAAGGCTGACTTCTCTCTAGCACTGGGAGTGTAGGGCACCTGCCAGTAACCCTTTGTAAGATCAGTGGTTGTAAGATACTTAGCCCCACCCAGCTGCTCTAGGGCCTCATCTGTCCTAGGCATGGGGTAAACTTCCAACTCTGTGTGACTTTAATTTCATGTAGTCCACACAGAACCTGGTGCTGCCATCCTTCTTTGGCACCAGCACCACTGAGGAGGCCCAGGGACTGTTGGACTTTTGAATCACCCCTAGTTCCAACATCTCCTGTACCTCCTCCCTCAGGGCCTGTCTGACTCTCTCAGGCACCCTATAAGGGGCCTGGGCTTTTGGGGTCCTGTATCCACCTGGTGCTGCACTAGGTGGGTACACCCTGGTTTCCCAGTGAACATATCCCCAAATTCCTGTCACACTGCTCAGATTTCTCGAACCTGGGTACGAGATAGCTGCTGGGACATTGCTACCCCTTCCACTGAGGTGTCAGCCCGAGCCTCACTTAGGAGATCAGTCCCCAGATCTCCCTCAGAATTTTCCTGCAATCCACTGCAAATGCTCAGCACAAGGGACTCCCTATCA
The DNA here is from genome assembly GCF_019279795.1 of Protopterus annectens. Classification (NCBI taxonomy): domain Eukaryota; kingdom Metazoa; phylum Chordata; order Ceratodontiformes; family Protopteridae; genus Protopterus; species Protopterus annectens. The sequence goes on from NC_056746.1 coordinate 4,690,697, forward strand.
TGGTAAGGATGTTCATCGTGTTTCCCTGTTGCATTCATTACTCAAGAGTTATCCTGCTAGCAGGCTGCCCGCAGTCGGCCTGAATTCCAAAGTTCTGGTCCGGCGTCGGTTGCTGTCGCCTCTTGCCTGACATCAGTGTGCCAGGGGGTATAAAATATGCAGCCGACGCCATTTTCTTCAGTCTTTCTTGCCGCTCGGTGCCTGAAGCAAAAGCAGTTCGCAAGTGCTGGTCGGCCGACTCCTGACATTTTCAAATCCGAATTTCAGAACCAAAGTCTTCATTAAAGCGAAGTACCCCGTTGGGGAAACTTTTTTCTTGCTCCAGACCGATGTCAGAAAAAGTTAACAATTGTATTTCTTGTCGGAAGCAAATACCTCATAAGGATTTTCACTCATACTGTATTCCTTGCCTAGGCCCTGATTACAACATTGCTAGTTGTCGGTTTTGTGCTAGATTTAACCAACGCAGTATCAAGCGTCAGTTCGGTTTTGCATTTCATTACTTTGGATGAAGATTTAATTAATGCCATCGGAACAGCTGACCGGAGTTTACCAAAAACGCAAGGACAAGGAAAAGGATAGGCATCCGAGGTCCAAAACTGACGATGAGTCCTCCGTTAGGCCAGTCGCTGGTTCTCAGTGAGGTGCTTTCGCAGCCTCTGCCGCCTGCTACCTCAGAGCCACAGGCCGCTTCCGACTCCCACATGGAGCCGACTGGGCCTCTGGATACTCAAGGTATTGGACACTCGGAAATCATTCCCTCAGATGGGTCCGGAGCCACTGAGCAGGCATCTGCTTCTAAGGGTGTCTTCAGGCCTACACAATTATATGTTAAACTATCTTCAGCTTCAAAGACTAAAGCAGCTCTCAAGACAAAGAAACAAGTACAGCATTCTCCTACTCAGACTTCCATGCCTAAAAAACAGATGCTTAAAATGGCCGAAGACTTTATTACTTTCATCAGGGGTTCCCATCCCCCTCCTGATAAGAGGCCTAGGCAAGAGACAGAATATGATTCTTATGATCAGCTTTCCATTTCCTCTGATTCCTCTTCTGAACAGGATTATTCTATGCCTCCCTATGAGGACTCTGATACTTGAAGAATCCATTCCTTCAGCCTCTCCTCCTGAGGAATATTCTTTTGGTGAAACCCTGCATACCATGAGGGAGCATTTCCACTGGGAGAGCCAAGATTACTCTGAATCTAAGAAAAGGCTCAGAGACTTTCTGCTACTTCCTCAGCACAGACCCCTTGCTATTCCACCTGTTCTAGAGATTGTAGATGTATTTTCAGAGTCCGGCCTGTCCCCTGACTCTTTACCCCCTGCACCTGCTAAGCCAAACAGATACTACAGGGTCCCAGATTCTCATAAATTCCTATATAAAAACCCCGCTGCTGACCCAGAAACTATATCTCAGGGTCCCAAATGGGTCAAGGCTTCCACTGCAAAAAACCCTGTACCCTCTGGTAGAGGTTCTAGGGCACTGGACAGATGGGGGAAAAAAGTTTACACTTCTGCTACCTTGGCTGTAAGAGCTTTAAATTGTCAGTTTCATATGCTTAAATATCAGCAATACTTAATGTCACTGCTTAAACAGAAAATGTTGACAAATACTGAATGTTCAGAGAACAAGGAAATGCAGGATTTATTGCATGCAGCTGAACAAGTGGGAAAGCATACTTTGCAATGTGGTTATGATTCACTGGAGGCCTCTTGCAGGGCCGCTGTTACAGGTTCTGTTATTAGAAGGCATGCTTGGTTAAAGGAACAGAATCTGCCTGATCATGTTAAAGCAAAATTATTAGATGCCCCATTACAGCATGATACTTTGCTTGGTGCTAAAGCAGAAGAGGTGTTGAAGAAAATGGAGGATAAAGCGAAATCCATGCAGACAGTTAAGGATTTCTTACAGGTACAGCCACCCAGATTTAGCAGGAACTGGCCTTCTAGAAATTGGTCCTTTCCAGTGTCAGACAGACCACGAAGAGGCAGATACAGGCATCCCAGAGGCAGATCTCAGCCCCAAGGCTCATACAGGCCTAAACAATGGGGTGCTCCTACCTCCAAAAGCGGAGAAGACAAATCGCAACCTTACAGGAGAGTCCCAATGACTTTCCTCTGCCAGATCCAAGCACTTTTCTTTTGGAAGCCCCCTTGGGGGGAAAACTAGCACTTTTTTCATCAAATTGGCAAATGGTTACCCAAGACAAATGGGTCTTGAACATAGTGTCCCAAGGCTACAGGTTCCATTTTCACACCCTACCAAGGTCAAAAGGTATGCCAGACTTGTCACACAATCAATGGGCAGAGGCACAAAAGCAAATTACAGCCCTCATGGACATGAGGGCCATTCAACAAGTACCACAACAAGAGCAGGGGCAAGGATTTTACTCCAGACATTTCTTAGTGCCCAGAAAGGACAAAACCTGGAGACCAATACTGGACCTGTCTATACTAAACACGTTTCTGGAGGTTCCAAAATTCAAAATGTTGACTCTACAGCAGCTACTGCCCATGCTGGGCAAGAAGGCTTGGCTCGTAATTTTAGGCCTAAAAGAGGCATACCTGCATGTCCCAATCAGACAGTCTTGCAGAAGATACCTCAGATTCATAGCTGGCTCAATGCACTACCAATTCTCTGCACTGCACTGCCTTTTGGCTTATCTACTGTGCCCAGGGTCTTCACAAAATGCCTGGTACCAGTAATTGCATTTTGCAGACAGAGGAATTCAAATATATCCCTACTTGGATGACTGCCTTATTCAAGCAGAGAACAAAGACATTCTTCTAAAGCATATGGCGTTTGTAAAAAGATTACTAATTTGCCTAGGGTACACAGTAAACGAAAAGAAATCAAAACTAGTGCCCTCTCGAGATAATATTCCTGGGTGCAAGCTTAAATACAACTGCCCAGATGGCTTATCTCACGCCAGACAAACAAAAGCAACTGACTTCTTACTTCAAAAAATTGGCAACAAAGACCCAGTTATCTGCAAGGAAAATCCTGCAGGCCTTGGGTTTCATGGCATCCTGCATTCTACTAATTCCATATGCCAGACTGCATATGAGGAAACTACAATGGTATCTAAAAAGTGTTTGGACTCAGCATTGCCACAGCCTGGAGATAGTAATTACCCTCATTCCCTGCCTGCAATACGAGTTTCGATGATGGGCAGAGGCCTGTCACCACATCAAGGGTCTGCCATTCAGTTTGCCCACAGCCAGACAGACATTGACAACGGATGCATCAGATTATGCCTGGGGACCCATATGGCAGGAAAATGTATTCAGGGCACATGGCCTGCAAGCCAGATGCATCTTCACATCAATCAAAAAGAGATGCTAGCTGTTCAGAATGCCCTGACAGCTTTCAAGGGTCTACTTCATCCCGGACAGCTACTGATAAAGACAGACAATACTACGGTCATGTGGCACATAAACAAGCAGGGAGGTACACATTCCTACCCCCTCTGCAGACAAGCAGTGACCTTATGGGACACAGCATTGACTTAACAAGTTCACCTGCAAGCACAATTCCCGCCAGGAAAAACAAATACTCTGGCAGATGAACTAAGCAGAAACCTCATGGATCCCCACGAGTGGAAACTGGATCCACAAGTCTTCAGCATGATAACAAGGAAATGGGGATGCCCAGACATAGATCTATTTGCCTCCCCTCACAACTGCCAATTACAGAGATTTTGCAGAAGGATTTGTCACAAACAAGCATGGAGAGTGGACGCCCTATCCTTCAGCTGGAAAAATCTAACAGTATATGCCTTTCCTCCACTGCCTCTCCTTCCCAGGGTACTCCTAAAGGTCAGACAAGAGAAGCCAAAAATGATACTGATTGCATCAGACTGGCCATGCCAGCACTGGTACCCAATCCTAAAGGGCTTATCTCAAGGTCCAGCATGGATATTGCCTCAAACTTCTCACTTGCTGACCCAACAAAGCAATCTGATCCTGCACAGCCAACTCAGGACCTTAAATCTGGCAGCATGGCGGATAATGTAGCCATTCAGAACACTCCTCTTTCAAAAGCTGTTATGAATGTTATCTTGGAGGCCAGGAGGCCCAGTACCAGAAAATCTTATGCAGAAAAATGGAAGAGATTCTGTGCTTGGAACCCAGGAACAAGGCATTGACACGTATGTACCAAATATCCCTCAGATTTTACAATATCTAACTGAGATGCTGGACAGAGGCCTTTCCTTTTCATCAATTAAGATTCATGCCTCTGCCATTTCAGCCCATTACAATATGGAACCACCTATCTTTTCTCATTCTTTAATAAGGCAATACCTCAGAGGGGCCAAAAACATCAGACCTCCAAGGAGAGCACCATTTCCGGCATGGGACCTCAGTTATGTCTTGGAAAAACTCACACTGCCTCCTTTTGAGCCAGCCTCAACAGCGGATATAAAATTCTTATCCTGGAAAACAGCTCTGCTCCTAGCAATAACCTCTGCAAGACGAGTCTCTGAGTTACAGGCACTCATGGCTGTGGGACCTTTTATAATTTTTCATCCATACAGGGTTTCTCTGAGGACAAACCCAACATTTATGCCTAAGGTGGTGTCCATTGTGGCCCTCAACCAAACCATTCACTTACCCACCTTTTATCCAAACCCACAGAACAAGGGTGAGAAAATTCTGCATTCTTTGGACATACAGGCAGAACGAAGGCTTTCAGAAAGACTGCGCAACTTTTAGTGTCATATGCTGCAGGATCACAAGGAAAGGCTATCTCAAAACAGACTATTTCTAAATGGATAGGCCACTGCATTCGTTTCTGCTATTCACAACATGGCAAATCAGTGTCTAAGGGCATCAGGCCACATTCTACCAGAGCAGCAGCCACTTCAGCAGCCTTCCTCAGAGGAGTACCAACCAAAGACATCTTAGAGGCTGCAACTTGGAGTTCAGTGCACACTTTTACAAAGCACTACCACTTACCTCTTTACTCTAAATCCAGAGCAGGCTTTGCCACTGCAGTTCTGCAGGGCCTCATAGCCACTCCTAATTCTATTTAGGCCCAGCCACCCAACCTCAGCTTTGGGATTCAACCCAAGTGTAATGACTGCAGCAGTGAAACACGATGAACATAGTACAGTTGTGTACCTACCATAAATGTAGATGTTCGAGTGTATTCACTGTTGTAGTCCAGGTTACCCTCCCACCATCCCCCTTTCTTTGCTGGGACTTATCTGTACTTCTCTACTCTATACAACCTATGTGGTGTATTTGCTTATAGATGAAGGTAATGTTTGTTAGTGCATGCATTTTTATTGGCAAATTTTTTTTAGCCTACCCTTTTGGGGGCACCTGACATCTGGGGCAAGAAAAACTGAAGAAAATGGCATCGGCTGCATCTTTTATACCCCTGACACACTGACGTCAGGGAAGAGGCGACAGCAACTGACGCCGGACCAAGACTTTGGAATTCAGGCCGACTGCGGGTAGCCTGCCAGCAGGATAACCCAAGTGTAATGACTGCAACAGTGAATACACTCTAACATCTACATTTATGGTAGGTACACAACGGTACTTTTTGTCTGAATAAGAGTCAGACTACTCTGATGCATCTGAATATGAAGACATACAACCCATCTCTACTTATGAGGATTCTGATGCAGAGGATTCCATCCCTTCAGCCTCTTCCCCAGGGAATTTTTCCTTTGGGGAAACCCTTCATACCTTAAGGGAGCATTTCCAGTTGCAGAGTCAGGACTACCCTCAGTCTATAAAGAGACTCAGGGAATTCTTAGATCTTTCACAGCACAGATCCTTGGCCATCCCACCAGTTCTGGATGTTGTGGAGGATGTTTCCCTGGAATCCAGCTAGACTCCTGACACTCTTCCCTCCCTTCTGCACCCAGAAAATCAGACCGGTACTATAGATGTTCATCGTGTTACCCTGCTGCAGTCATCACACTTGGGTTATCCTGTCGTCAGGCGGTCCCGCAGTCGGCCGGATTTCCAAAGTCTTGGTCCCGACGTCTGTTGCTGTCGCCTCATCCCTGACGTCAGTGCGCCAGGGGTACATAAACTGCAACCAATGCCATTTTCTTCAGTCTTTCTTGCCGCGTGATGCCCGAAGCAGAAGCAGTTCGCAAGTGCTGGTCGGCCGACTCTTGAGATTTTCGAATTTGAGTTTCAGACCGAAGTCTTCTATACAGCTAAGTACCCCGTTGGGGAAACTTTTCTTGCCTCAGACCGATGTCAGAAAAAGTTAACAATTGTATTTCTTGTGGGAAGCAAATACCTCATAAGGATTTTCATTCTTATTGTATACCCTGCCAAGGCCCTGATCACGACGTCACTTCTTGTCGTTTTTGTGCTAGATTTAATAAACGCACTATTAAAAGACTATTTGATTTCGCACAACACTTTTTTGGCAGAAAATTTAATTATAACATGCCGTCGGAGCTACCGACTACCGGCGTGCACAAAAAGCGCAGGGATAAGGATCGACAGCCTAAGCCCGATTCCGAGGCCTCGGTTGATCCGGTCTCCGGTTATCAGTGAGGCTCTGACGCAGCCTCTGACTACCGCAGTTGAGGAACCCGAGACCTCTACGGATATTTTGACGGAATGTACTAGGCCGACGCAGCCTTTTACTTCAGGCCCTACCGACGACTTACCGCTCAAGGACACCGGTACTTCTGAAACACCTACGCTTTCTGAAGGCGTTTTTCAGACCGACGACTCTTACAGTCAAAACGTTTTCTAAACCGAAGACTCCTTCCAAATCGAAAAAAGCTTCACTTCAGTCTCCTGTTCAAGGCCCTATGCCTAAGAAACAGATGCTCAAGATGGCTGAAGATCTGATTTCTCTTATCAGGGGTTCCCAGCCTCCTCCTGAAAAAAGGCCTAGACAAGAGGAAGAATCTGCTTCCTCTGAACAACTGTCTATTTCTTTGGATTCCTCTGAAGACCAAGACTATTCCTTCTCTCCTTATGAAGATTCCATTGCTGAGGACTCTATTCCCTCAGCTTCCCCTCCAGAAGATTACTCTTTTGGGGAAACTTTACACACTGAGGGAACATTTTCACTGGGAAGGTCAGGATTACTCTGATTCCAAGAAAAGGCTCAGAGAGTTTCTTTACTCCCCCAACACAGACCTCTAGCCATCCCTCCTGTTTTGGACATTGTGGATGATGTTTACTTAGAATCCAGTTTCAACCCTGACTCTCTGCCTCCTGCCCCGGCCAAGCCTGACAGATACTACAGAGTACCTGATTCCCATAAATTCCTTTACAAAAGCCCAGTAGCTGACCCAGAGACTATCTGGCAGGGTCCCAAGAGGGCTAAGGCTTCCATGGCTAAAAATCCAGTACCTTCTGAAAGGGATTCAAGAGCACTAGACAGATGGGGGAAAAAGGTTTACACCTCAGCCACTTTAGCTATGAGAGCTCTAAACTGTCAATTTCATATGCTTAAGTATCAGCAATTTTTGATCTCTCAGTTAAAACAAAAGATAACAACCCTTCCTCAACGATCTGAATTGAAAGAAGTACAGGATTTGTTGCACACCACCGAGCAGGTGGGCAAACATACCTTACAATGTGGGTTTGATTCTTTGGAGGCCTCCAGCAGAGCAGCGGTCACTGGTTCAGTTATACGTAGGCATGCCTGGTTAAAGGAACAAAGTCTGCCTGAACATGTTAAAGCAAAACTACTAGATGCTCCCTTGCAGCAGGATGTTCTTTTTGGTGTTAAAGCAGAAAAAGTTTTAAAGAAAATGGAAGATAAGGCAAAATCAATGCACAGTCAAAGATTTCCTACAGGTACAACCCCCTCGCTTCAGCAGAAACTGGCCAACCAAAAATTGGTCCTTTCCAGCCACTGACAGGCCTCAGTGGGGTAAATACAGGCGCCCAAGGGGCAGAGGACAACCACAAGCTCAGTATAAACCTCGCCAATGGACCACTCCAACCCAGAAGGGAGGAGAAGACAGGTCTCAAGCCACCAGAAGGCAAACTCAATGACTTGCACCTCAACTGGCCAAACAAAACTCTCTTGTCAGCCCCCCTGGGGGGAAAACTAGCATTATTTGTAGACAACTGGCACATGGTCACAAAGGACAAATGGGTCCTAGACATAATTTTACGAGGATACAGATTCCACTTTCACACCTTGCCAATAAAAAGAGGAAACCTGCCACAAAATCAAAAGGGCAGAGGCTCAAAAACAAATTACAGCTCTCATGGCCATGAGAGCCATTCAAAGGGTGCCAACGCAAGAGCAAGGCCAAGGATTTTACTCAAGACTATTCCTAGTACCCAGGAAAGAAAATGCTTGGAGACCAATTCTGGACCTTTCAATTCTAAACACTTACTTACAAGTTCCCAAATTCAAGATGCTAACACTACAGCAGCTACTTCCCATGTTGGGCAAGGAAGCATGGCTGGTAACGTTGGACCTCAAGGAGGCATACCTGCATGTCCCTATCAGACAAAGTTGCAGAAGATACCTCAGTTTCATTGCAGGTTCAGCCCATTATCAATTCTCTGCATTGCCCTTTGGCTTATCTACTGCACCCAGAGTATTCACAAAATGCCTGGCACCAGTAATTGCATACTGCAGACAGAGGAATTCAAATATATCCATACCTGGACGACTGCTTCATCCAAGCAGAAAGAAAAGACATTCTCATACAACATCTGACTTTTGTGAAGCATCTACTAAATTGTCTGGGGTACACAGTAAACGAAAAGAAGTCAAAACTAGTACCCTCACAAAAAATGGCATTCCTGGGTGCCAGCTTGGACACAACGGCCCAGAAGGCTTATCTTACACCAGCCAAGCAATTACAACTGACTCAATATTTCAAGACAATGGCAACAAAGACCCAATTAACTGCAAGAAAAATTCTGCTGGCTTTGGGCTTCTTGGCATCTTGCATTCTGATAATACCATTTGCAAAACTGCATATGAGGAAATTACAATGGTACCTAAAAAGCGTATGGTCTCAACACAGCCACAGCTTGGACACAGTGATATCTCTCATTCCCTGCCTTCAACAGGAATTTCTATGGTGGGCACAGGCATGTCACCTCAACAAGGGTCAGCCTTTCACCTTGCCCCCACCCAGGCAAACTATCACAACCGATGCTTCAGACTACGCCTGGGGGGCTCACATGGCAGGGCAATGCATTCAAGGCCTATGGACTGCAGAACAAAGAAAACTGCACATAAACCAAAAAGAGATGCTAGCTGTGCAGAAAGCTCTGACAGCCTTCAAGGATCTACTACAACCTGGACAACTGGCAATAAAGACGGACAACACCACAGTAATGTGGTACATAAACAAACAAGGGGGCACACATTCCTACCCTCTTTGCAGGCAAGCAATAATCTTATGGAACACAGCTCTGACCTACCAAGTCCAGTTACAAGCTCACTTCCTGCCAGGACAGAAAAACACATTGGCAGATGACCTAAGCAGAAACATCAAAGATCCCCACGAGTGGAAGCTAGACCCACAAATATTTGCAATGATAACTCAGATGGGGCCTACCAAATATAGACCTGTTTGCCAGTCCTCAAAACTACCAGCTGACAAAATTTTGTACAAGGACATTCCACCAACAAGCTTGGAAAGTGGATGCTCTCTCCTTCAGCTGGAAAAACCTGACAGCATATGCCTTTCCTCCATTACCTCTTCTCACAAAGGTTCTTTTGAAGGTCAAAAAGGAGAAACCTCGAATGATTTTCATAGCATCAGACTGGCCACGCCAGCACTGGTACCCACTATTGAAGAATATGGCTCACAGTCCACCATGGATATTGCCTCAAATACCTCATTTGCTCACACAGCAAGACAAGCAGATTCTACACAGCCAGATCAAAACCTTAAACCTGGCTGCAAGGCAAATCAATTAAGCAGCCAACCAGCCCCTCTTTCACAAGCAGTACTGGATGTTATTCTAGAAGCCAGGAGGCCAAGCACCAGGAAGGCTTACTCGGACAAATGGAAAAGGTTTTCTGCTTGGAACCAAGCTAAAGGCCTAGATACAACTCAGCCTCATATGCCTCATTCTGCAGTATTTAGCTGAGATGTTGCATAAAGGACTTTCCTTCTCCTCAATTAAAATCCATGCTTCAGCTATTTCAGCTCACTACAACACGAATCAACCTTTATTTTCAAATCCACTCCTAAGACAGTTCCTCAGAGGGGCAAAAAACATTAGACCACCTAGAAGAGCTCCTACACCTACATGGGACCTCAACTTTGTTCTGGAAAAACTAACATTGCCTCCCTTTGAACCAGCTTTTTCTGCAGACCTTCAGTTCCTATCTTGGAAGACTGCCCTCCTCCTGGCAATAACTTCTGCAAGGAGAGTTTCAGAATTACAGGCACTTATGGCAGTGGAACCTTTCCTCATTTTTCATCAGGACAGAGTTTCTCTATGAACTAATCCTTCCTTCATGCCTAAGGTGGTTTCCAGCATAGCTTTAAATCAAACCATCCATCTACCCACTTTCTTCCCCAATCCACAGAACAAAGGTGAGAGACTCCTACATTCCTTGGACATTCACAGGCAGCTTCAATATTACTTGGATAAAACTAAAGCTTTCAGAAAAACTGACCAGCTCTTTGTTTCCTATGCTACAGCTTCTCAAGGGAGGGCCATTTCCAAGCAAACCATTTCTAAATGGATAGGCCATTGCATACAATTCTGCTATACCCATCATGGGAAACCAGTTCCTCCTACCATTAGATCCCACTCTACCAGGGCAACAGCTACCTCTACAGCCTTTCTCAGGGGGGTTCCTACCAAGGAAATTTAAGAAGCTGCAACTTGGAGTTCTGTACACACCTTCACCAAACACGATCACTTACCTCTTTATTCCAAGTCCAGGGCAGGTTTCGCCACTGCAGTTCTGCAGGGACTCATTGCCTCCTCTAACCCTCTATAATGCCTCTACCCTATCTTAGCTTTGGGACTCAACCCAAATGTGATGACTGCAGCAGGGTAACACGATGAACATAGTACAGTTTTGTACCTACCATAAATGTAGATGTTCGAATGTTCACTCTGCTGCAGTCCAGGTTACCCTCCCTCCAACCCCTCTGGTCTACTGGCTAAACCTATGCTATGCCTTACTGATGCATTTGCTTATAGCTGAAGGGTTTTTGTGTCTATACAGTGTTCTCACTTTTTGGTTCTGATTTGGATCACCCTTTTGGGGGCACCTGACATCTGGGGCAAGAAAAACTGAAGAAAATGGCGTCGGTTGCAGTATATGTACCCCTGGCGCACTGACGTCAGGGATGAGGCGACAGCAACCGATGTCGGACCAAGACTTTGGAAATCCGGCCGACTGCGGGACCGCCTGACGACAGGCTAACCCAAGTGTGATGACTGCAGCAGGGTGAACACTCGAACATCTACATTTATGGTAGGTACAAAACTGTACTATTACCTGACTCTCAAATTTATTTTTAAAAATCCTACTGCTGACCCTGAGATAATTCCTCAAGGGCCAGAAGGGATACCTCTGCTAAGAATCCCACCCCGTCAGGGATTCCCGAGCACTAGACAGATTGAGTAAAAAAGTATACACCTCCGCTACTCTTGCTGTCAGGGCACTAAAAACTGTCAGTTCCATATGCTACAATTTCAGTAATATACCCTGGAACTCCTCAAACAAAAAATGTGTCTTCCTTTCCTGTTTGTGCAGAATCTAAAGAGTTACAAGAGTTAATGCATTCTGCAAGTCAAATAACTAAACACGCATTGCACTGTGGTATTGACGCCCTAGAAGCTTCTTGCAGGGCAGCAGTCACCAGATCTGTCATTAGAAGGCATGCATAGCTTAAGGAACAGCCCCTGCCAGACCATGTCAAATCTAAATTCTTGGATTCCCCCTTGCACCAAGACAACTTATTTGGCACTAAGGCAGAAGCGGTCTTAGACAGAAGAAAAAGCAAAATTTATGTGAACAGTTAAGGATTGCTTACAGGTCCAGCCACCCAGATTCAGCAGGCATTGTCCCACTAAGCACTGGTCCTTTCCTGCTTCCCACTAAGCCAGTCCAGCCCAGACCACGGGGAACCAGACCCCCATGCCCCCCCCCCCCAGACAGCAGCCACAGGGGAATGCAGAGATCTAAGCAGTGGACTACCTCTACTTCACTTCAAAACCAGGGAGTTTTAAGCCACCCCCTTATGGTAAGAACTCACAATGATTGTCCAGTACCAAGGAGGGTAGAAGAATATTGAATCCTTTATTGTGGCAACTCCAAAAATATAAGCAAATCGGTTTCGGCAACAGTAATGCCTTCTTCAGTGCTATAACACACAAAAATGATTGTTCATTTAAATAATAAAACACTTAAGAGTCATCTTCCTATTAGTTCATACCAAATTTAACCAAGCTCATTAAGGCCAGACTTAAACAAAGCCCTGGACTTTATTATAGTGAAATGGTTTTGAAGACTAAAGAATTCACCAGCAGTAACACCACTAAGATAGATCAGGTCTTTTGGAAATTGTAGCAGTGAGTGGGTCATATACATAGCAACCTGTTTTTGTTCCGCTTTCTATGTGAGACAAACATCTCGACCACTGAGGTTTGGTGTAACTGAACACATCAGTGACATTAGAAATAAAAGAATGTCCAATTCATTATTTAAGCATACAATGACCCATACCTCTGCACGATTTAATTAGACTATAATAAATAATGTCCAGAGCAACAAGATGTGTAAAGCAGGATGGCATACCATTTTGAATAAAAAAGAATCTAGTTGGATTGTTAGGCTGGGGGTTTTGTTTAAGTCTGGCCTTAATGAGCTTGGTTAAATTTGGTATGAACCAATAGGAAGATGACTATCAAGTGTTTTATTATTTAAATGAACAATCATTTTTGTGTGTTTATAGCACTGAAGAGAAGACATTACTATTGCTGAAACCGGTTTTCTTATATTTTTGGAGTTGCCACAATAAAGGATTCAATATTCTTCTAACCTCCTTGGTGGCTGACAATTTTTGTGTTTATTATTCAGTTGGTTTAGTCCGTGCACCTTGTCGTACTTGCATGCCTTTTGTGTTTCTCTCAAGAACTCACAATGACTCACCTCCCCCACCCCCTCCCTCTGCCCACCTTCACTTACCCCTAGGAGGAAAATCTCTCCTTTCACGCAAGCACCTGGGCCACCATTACCAACGACCCCTGGGACTCAACATAGTGTCCCAAGGATACAAGTTTTCTTTCCACACCCTTCCAACCCCAAAAGGGTTCCCAGAGCTACCTCCAAACCAGTGGGCAGAGGCTCAAAAACAAGTCCTTTCCCTGCTCTCTATGAGGGTAGTACAGCACTTTCCTACAGAACAGATAGGCCATGGTTTCTACTCTAGACTTTTTCTGGTACTCAGAAAAGAGGCCACCTGGCCCCCCATCCTTGATCTATCCATTCTGAACACCTTCCTGGTAATCCCAAAGTTCAAAATGCTCTCCCTCCAGCAGCTGCTACCCATGCTCTCCAAGAATGCTTGGCTAGCCACCCTAGATCTTAGAGGCCTACCTCCACATTCCTATCATGGGGTCATGCAGGAAATATCTCCGTTTCAGGTCAGGATCTCAGCAGTTCAGTTCTCTACGCTTCCCTTTGGCTTATCTACTGCTTCCAGAGTTTTCACAAACTGTCTGGCTCCGGCCATTGCCTTTTACAGACAAAGGAATATCCAGATTTACCCATACTTAGATGACTGCCTAATTCAGGCAGACAGGCAGGAAAAGCTGCTTAAGCACCTGGCCTTTGTAAAGTCCCTACTAACCTCCTTAGGCTATACCATCAACGAAAAGAAATCTAAACAGGGGTCCTCCCTAAGGATTATATTCCTGGGAGCAAGCCTGGACACAGCATCCCAGATGGCATTCCTTACACCAGAAAAGCAAATTTTCCTGGCAGCCTGCTTCTCTCAACTAGCCACCAGACCCCATCTGCAAGGAAGATCCTGCAAGCTTTGGGGTTCATGGCATCTTGCATACTAATTCCATATGCCAGAGTGCATATGAGGAAACTTCAATGGTACCTAAAAAGCCTTTGGTGTCAATACTCTCAAGACCTGGAGACTCTTATACTTATAATTCCTTGCCTCAGAAAATAATTTTTTTGGTGGGCAACAGCTTGCTCCCACAACAAGGGACTAAATTTCTCACCACAGATGCATCAGCTTATGTCTGGGCTGCACACCTGGATGGCAGGTGCTTACAGGGCCAATGGGAGCTCACAACAAATCATCTGCACATCAGCCAAAAAGAGATGATTGCTGTCCAGCACGCCTTGATACCTTACAAGCCCCTTCTCTCCCCAGGGGCTCTCCTGATCAAAATGGACGACACCAGTGTGATGTGGTATATCAACAAGCAGGGAGAGACTCGCTCCTACCGACTATGCAGGCTGGCTATGACCCTTTGGCACACAGCCCCTGCCATGCAACTCCACCTGTTAGCACAATTCCTACCAGGTTCTCTCAACTCTCTGGCAGACCAATTGAGCAGAAATCTTCTGGACCCACACAAGTGGCAGCTCAACAGAAGAAACTTCACCCTAATAACTCAGAAATGGGGAACCCCGAAGGTCGACCTCTTTGCCTTCCAAACCAACCATCAACTCAGCATATTCTGCAGTAGGGAGCATCACTACATGGCTTGGAAAGGGATGCCCTGTCCTTCCCCTGGGTCAATCTGTCAGTCTTTGCCTTTCCTCCACTACCTCTCATCCCCAGGGTACTACTCAAAATAAAGGAGGAAAAACCAAGGACAATTCTTATAGCTCCAGACTGCCCTTGCCAGCACTGGTACCCCTTGCTGCTCAGTCTATCCCCACTACCACCATGGCATCTTCCTCAGATTCCAAACCTCCTGACCCAGAGGGAGTGGGAATTCATGCATCACTAATTGCAAACACTTAGTTTGGCGGCTTGGCTTATTCTCTAATGTCCAATCAATCTGCCAACCTCATTAAACAGGTTCTAGATGTTATACGTGAGGCCAGATGCCCTAGCACCAGAAAGTCTTATGCTAGCAAATAGAAAAGGTTCTGCACCTGGATTCGGGCTAGGGGAGCCAATATGGTACAGCCCTCCCTCCCTCTTATCCTGGATTACTTAGCTGACCTGCTACACAGGGCCTCTCATTTACCTCTATAAAAATTCATGCCTCTGCTATCTCTGCTCATTTCCCCGCTGAGCAGCCCCTTTTTCTCACACCCCTTGATCAAACAGTTTCTAAGAGGGGCTAGCAACTCGAGGCCACCCAGAAGAGCACCAACCCCAGCTTGGGACCTTAACTTTGTGTTGGAAAAGCTCACCCTGCCCGCTTCGTACCAGCTTCTTCTGCAGAGCTAAAATTTCTCTCCTGGAAGACTGCTTTCCTTTTGGCCATCACTTCAGCCAGAAGAGTCTTCGAGCTGCAAGCACTCATTCATGGCTGTCGAACCCTTCATTATTTTCCATGCTGATAGGGTATCTTTCAGAACTAATCCATCCTTCATGCCCAAGGTGGTGTCCACTGTGGCTCTCAACCAATCCATTCATTTGCCCACCTTTTTTCCTAATCCACAGAATGAGGGGGAAAGGTTCTTGCACTGTCTTGTTGTGCACAGATAGCTCAGATTCTATCTAGACAGACAGGACTAAATCCTTCAGAAAGTCATCTATTGCTGGTTAGCTTCACTACAGGGGCAGAAGACAAAGCCATCTCCAAATAAACCATTTCCATATGGATAGCACACTGCATCCATTTCTGCTCCAAACAACATTTAAAGCCTCCCCCCAGGGGGATCAGGACTCGCTCCACCAGAGCAGCCTCCACCTCTGCAGCTTTCCTCAAAGGAGCACCCACCAGGGACATCCTGGAGGCTGCCACCTGGACATTTGTTCACACTTTTACCAAACATTACCACATGCCTCTCTTCTCCAAATCCAGGGCAGGGTTTGCCTCTGCAGTCTTGCAGGGCATCCTAGCCAGCCCCTAGTTTCCTTGACTGCATCCACCCATTTCCTCAGTTTTGAGAATCAACCCAAATGTGATGACTGCAACAGTGAAAGATGAAGAACGTAGTACAGTTGTGTACACTTACCATAAATATAGATGTTAGAGTGTGTTCACTGTTGCAGGCCTGGTTTCCCTCCCTCCATCCCCCTTTTTCTTCTCTTTCCTTGCAAGGGGCATATTGGTATTTGCTTTCTACTGATGGGGTTCCTCCACCAGAACCTGGCTGCAACTTGGGGGGCTCCTGATAGTTTAGGATAAGAAAAACTGATGTAATGGCGTCGGCTGCCTTACTTTATACTAATGACCTGACGTCAGTCCTGAAGCGACAAGAACCGGAGCAGAAATACTAAGCCTCTGGTATTGGAGCCGGCCGAGGGCTACCCTGGCAGGGATAACCCAAATGTGATGACTGCAACAGTGAATACACTTGAACATCTGCATTTATGGTAAGCGTACACAACTGTACTTTATGTATACAGCGACAGTGAATGCACTCGAACATCTACATTTATGGTAAGTGTACACAACTGTACTTTATGTATACTGCGACAGTGAATACACTCTAACATCTCCATTTATCATAAGTGTACACAGCTCTACTTTTGTTTTTCTTCCTTATTTGCTGTGAATTTCTTCCTTTTTCATTTATTTTCTAATGCATTCTCTGAATCCTCATATTTCTGAGTAGTTGTATCCAGATTTCCAGAGTTGTCCGTAGTATTTTGCTCAGTAGGTGTTAGTGATCTTTACTGACAAGACATTTCCTTTCAGTCCAGTCATTAATGTATGTAAGTGCAGTTCTCCAGCTCTGCCAGTTGCCCAAGTGCAATCTTCATCAGTAAGTCTAGATCTACTACTGATGGTATGCAAGTCATCCAACTTTTGACATGAGCACAGATCGCCAGTGTTAAGTGTTGCATTTAAATATACGTAGCTTTTAGTATACTCTACAAGATAATTGTGCTTTAGCAAATCATTAATGGCATATTCATTTAAGGAATCCATTTTCAACTGCAAATGAAAAAAAAAATTCTAAAAGAAAAGGATAATCAAAATCAGTTGCCACAGAATTCAGATTTTAAATCTGCTTCTCTGGGAAGAATCACACAAACAGTATACAACTAAATATTAAATTACGAAGAATAAAGTTATTGCTCAGATGGTAGCAGTTGTGAAATCACTCAAAAGCTGGAATTCCTTTACATCATGTGTGAATGTGCAGTAGCTTCTGCTCACTATCACTCAGACACACCTCTTTTTTTAATAGTAAAGGTAAATAAATTGCAAACCAACACTGGTAGTTCATGTTTACAAGCTATCCTTTCTTCCTATAAACAGTGGAAAACAGTGGTTAAAAAATAAAATTTAAATCAAAATAAATCTCTTGCCTGGTAACTGCACAGTCCATCACAAACCAACGTGTGATTGTTTAGATAAGCTCCGGATTGTTTCCTCTGCATGCTGTGAATTTATAACTGACTAGGCCCGTTTGGATGGTTAGTTTGCCTGTCTAAAACCGTTCCCTTTCTAATAACAAACAGTGAAAATTAAAGATGAAACAAAATGTAAATCAAAATAAATCTTTCATACAAGCTACCCCTTTCTTCCTCAGACATTGAAAAACAGTGGTAAAAAATAAAATATAAATCGAAGAAAATCTCTTGCCTCTCTTACCAGTCAGCTGCACTATCAGTCACAAACTAATAAGATTGTTTAGATGAGTTCTGGATCTCATAGTATACCTTTAAACCTGCAATGAACTGTTACTGGAGTAAGGCATTTGTTGAAGACTTGGAGCAGTAAAGACCAGAGGGCACAGTAGTAACCGTCAAAGCAGTCTTAAGACACAGACCGTTAAAGGACCTGTGTTTTTTGGGAATGAGGATATGAAAATAAGCGTCTTTTTAGGTCTTAGATGGTCTGGAAATACTGAAGGGAAAGAGAGCTTGAAATATTAGCATTTTGAACTTTGGGATAAGAATAAAATTGTTTATATCTGATAGATTTAAAATGAGCCTGCATATTACTTCTTTTTTGGGAGCCAATAAAAGCCTTGTCGATCGATTGGTTCTTTGATCCCTTTCTAAACCAACTCTGCAGTGATTTTGAGGCATCAGATGTCTATCATTTGGAGGCAGAGGAATCCCCATTTGAATGGTTGGTGGATGCCTACTCAAGTCTTTCTCAGTATTCTATTATGCTTAGCTCCAAGAGTCTGTAGTTTTATGATTGCCATGCTGGAAGGGTTGGAGAAAGATTCCCTGCAATTTTCATAGGAATGCTGGAGAGGGAGGAGATTGGAGGCAAGGATAGTTGTACGTTTTTCTTTTGGGAAGAGGATCCCTGGGACTCAGATTTTTATTAGCTCCACCATCTATTTCTTTCTGAACTATTTGCCAGATTTTTGTTCACCGGACATGAAAGACTTGTGAAAGTAATGGTCCTAGATTAGATAGGTATTTTTTGTGTGTTGAGGATACCTTACTTAAATCAAACTCAGATCTTTTGAAGGCTTTTTAGAGAAAAATTTATTGCACCACTTTTAAATTTGAACTCTACCTCAGCTAACAAGAGTGCAGTACAGTTTTATATTCCATATTATCTTGAACAGTAGTGGGGAATGCAAAACATAATTTGTATATAATCCATAAATTGCAAATAAGTCAAAGATTGTACTTCACTTTGAGTCTACAAAGCACTTTTCTGTGCCAGCACCAAAGTATATATAAATCGGTGTAGCTGTGTCAGTAGAAAAGTATTGGAAAACATTGGAATGCTTACAGTGTATGTACATTAAAATCTGCCTTTCATTCACTTTTAAACAAAGTTGTTATCCTAATAGAAGCATTCAATTCTGAATATATGATGCAGTTTAAAGCACCCTGAGAACTTCATTAGAGAAAGTTTCTAAATAACCGATCCTTATCCAGAAGACCATTTAAAAGATGACTGTTGTTCTCTAGAAAAGTTTGAAGTCTAATCCAGGCGTGTCCTCTCATTACTGTCAGCAGCCCTGGAAACAGCATTACAGCATCATAGATGCATTTAATTGCATGTTTAGTCACCTGAGATGCTGAGTTAAACATTTCCATAGCAATCGATTTAACCTCCGAATTTGGAAGGTTAGATAAGGCTTGTGGTATATCACATAAAATGGAAAAGCAATACTTATACATATTAGTTTGTTTATAGGCCTGAAAGGTAAGTGGGAGAGAAATGCATACTTTTTACCAAACCTATCAAATGACTCGCTGCCTTTATTATTGAGGACTAGTTTAGAAGAAGAAGAAAAGGTTGTAATACCTCTGCCTCTAAAGAAGTAATGGCTGAGTCAGCAGAGTTTTTATAAAGGTATTTATGGGGTATCTGAGACCCTTTAAAACCTGTAAGGCTTCTTGTGAGCTAGAAGTTGGAAATTTGGTGAGGTAAATGCAGCTGAAAAAGTATCCTTAAAAGTTCCAAAAGCTAGAAGCATAGTCACAGACTTGGAGTCTGTATTGAGAAGTTTGTAGTACCACTTCTGGGAGCCTGGTATTCTTTCTCCTCTCACTTGGAAAAGTCTTCCATCTTGGTAATGGTGTCACTGAAGAAAATGTCTTCATTTGGAGAGTGTGAAGATAGGACATCATCTGTCTCAGATTTACAACCTGTGGGGTAAGGAATCTGAGAAGTGTAGTCTAATCATTATCAAAGTCTGATAGAACCATTAAGTACTTGAAATGTCAGGATTCAGAATGTTGAGTACTGTAATGTGAAGACCGAATGACTGAAAATCCAGACTTATACGTACAATGGCTATGTGGGCCATTTCTCATAATATTCCCCTTTTCTCTGAGGTTTGACTATATCAAAATTAATATACATAAGTATGGGGATGTGGGGGCTTGCATTGGGTGGAATTGCATAGGGGCTTGACATTTGGAAAATACAAGTTTAAAGAAGTAATGTTTAATATCTGATTTACTACTGCATTTTCTGTCTTTTTCTTTGCTTGTTTTGAGAGTTCCAACATTTCAGTAGAACCTTTTATTCATAAGATGAAGTGACTCTCTTCCTCTTAATTATGGAGGAGGAGAATCATGAAAAGGGAACTAAAATGACTGAATCCTCTTGTGCGAAGAAGGGGTAGCAACAATGGCAAATGCTTGGTCTTTTGAGTTTGCTTTTTGGGAGTATCCAGGTGTATGGTCTCGGGTGTTGAAGCCACAGGTTTGGTTTGATCTGTATGACTGACTTATCATTTTCCTTCACAAGAACCTGATGTATATTATCCTTGCCCTCAAAAAGAATAATTTGTAATTCTCCCTTCCCAGCTAACTTCACTAGAGAAGCAGTCTTTTGAGATGTGTGAAAGTGCCTGGCCTTTGTGGCCTCCAAAGGAGATGCACTAGAGGGCCCAGGAGTAGCCCAAGGATTGCTAATGCATCTCAATGGAGTAGTCCGCCATTGCTGATACAAGAGAGGCGGTCGTACTTGTATCACTCTTCTCTTTCAGCTTTTCTCTTACCTGTGGGAGAAGGTCTGCTGCAGGGGAATCTGTTAATATGGTCACTCACACGAAGTCCCTCAGACGTCTGTTTACAGAAATGCACAAAGGGAGCTCAGAGTACTTCTAAAGATTTCTAGAGTGAAAGGTAGGCAAGTAGAACACATGATGGCATTTTCAAATCCCAAACAAAAGATGCAATGAAAATGGGTGTGTATATATGGCATTTATCTCGCAGCATTTGCCCTTTGACAGACATTAGCCAAAGTTTTACACAGAGCTCTAGAGGAAAAGTCTCCAAAGTAGTTGAAACAGACTGTGTCAGTACTGCAAGGCGAAAAGCTTACAAGAGTCTGCATGAGTGTACTAACAACAATAAAATTCAGAATTTTGATGTGTCTGTACATTCCTCTCTGCCAACTCATCCTGTCATGGTAAGGATTGATGTACAGTGCAAAAAGAATGAGCCTGAAGCTATGTAGACTGGCCAGATGTATGGGGTGCATGGCAAAATATCCCATATTGCAGTGTCTACTGTAACAGTGATCTGATGAAGACCATTGCTTATTTCCACATTGCTCTCTGTTAGTAGTTAGGCCCCATTTGTCTTGGTTTGCTTGAAATTATATTTCCTTGGGGCCCTTTATGTGGAAGAATTCACTTAATTTGCATTAAAAAATGTTTCTTTGATCATGGAAGTAGTCAAGGCAGTCAAAAATTAGAATTGATTCCTTTTTCCATTCTGATCACCATAATTCTAAATGTAAGGTCAAGAGAAAATGTATTGCAAGCACATGCTAGTTTGTGTGATACTGAACCTATTTTCTATTTGTAATGCTGAATGATGTCTTTAACATTCAGAAGTTAGTTTTCTGTAATAGGGTCTCCAAGGCTACTTGCTTTTAGGCATTTTAGATCAAGCTCTGCTTTTTGTTGATTTTAGCATGTACTTTTCATCACACAGCAGAACTGGATACTGAAGTTTCCTCCTGTAAAGCAAATATTCAATTACTTTTTTAGTCTGTTAACCTGTACCTTTGAGTAATTTGGTAGCCTTCCAGTGTACGTCTAAAACTAGTTTTTGTTATATTATTCATGTGTCTAGGTGCTGCATGGTTAAAGCCACTGATATCAGCATAGTTAATCCAGAGTAACCTAATCTTTGGTCTGTCAGAGTGCTTAAATGTATTTTTGTCCCAGGTCATTACAATTAACACCAACTTTTTTACTGTCAGTACAGACAGGCTGAATTTATATTCTCTTTCTTATGGAGCACATTTATCACTCCACAGCATGAAAATATGACTACCTGACCTATATACCCCACCATGGCAATTTTGTCCTGCCTACTGGATAATTTGCAGATGCTGTTGAGCAAGCAGCCTTTGCCATCTCCATGGCAATAAATGATATCTGTGGTTGTGACCCAGACAGCCTTGGATTGACAAGCAGTCACAGCACTCTAGGATCCACCAGACTTCTGAGTGTGTGCAAGTAAGCACCCAGCACTTGCTTGCCTCTTCTGGAGGGAAGAGGTAGGCCATAACATTGCAGTTACTGCCAGCTAAGGGAGACTGGAGTATAAGATGGGCAGTGTGGTGATGTGGTGCTTCAGATCTGCAGTTATGCAGAGTAGCCAGGGTTGCCAGATTTTCAGCCCCCCAGGTAGGGACAAAAAAAAAAAAAGGTCTCTCGCGGGAAGTGAAGACAAAAAAAAAAAAAAAAGTCTTTAATGCGGAACACAGTTCCACATTAAAGAACGATAGCTCAGTAGCTCTGTACTAAACACGGAGCTTCTCGTGTTTAATGCATTGCAGTTCCGCATTCAACACAAGTAGCTCCGTGTTTAGCGATTTTTGATTGGCCCGTACACCGGCATATGGACCAATCAAAAATCGCTAAACACGGAGCTTCTCATGTTTAATGCGGAACACAAGAAACTCCGTGTTTAGCAATTTTTGATTGGCCCGTATGCCAGGTATACAGGACAATCAAAAAAAAAAAAAACAACAAAGCGGAGGCTGGCCAGGATTTAAACCGGCAGGGCGGGACTCTGGATCAGGCTGCTGATCTCGGGACAGTCCCGCCCAAATAGGGACGTCTGGCAACCCTGAGAGTAGCCCTGCAGCCCTGGGTGCAGAAAGCACATACCTGCAGGTGGATGGCATAGCAAGCCATATTGTGATGTGAACTTGCATTTCTTCTGCTCAAGGGGTGGATTAGGACTTAAAACATAAAGCACTTCCTTCCCACTAATGATGGATGCCAGCAGCTTGACTGTCTTCTCCAACCCATATTAGAGCACCTTGAGGCAACTTCCAGCTGGAAGGAGAAGACACTCTTGTGGGGTGATATAGGGTGCGAATATACATGGGAATTGTAAGATGCCAGGAAGGACTTGGTAAAGGAAAAAAATTCTCTACCATTCTAAAAGTTTTGCCTTATGTCTTCCTTAAGTCATCTCCAGCTGTTTGTGGTGTGAGAGCTGCCTTATACTTTACATGAGATAACCCTTTTTTTTAGATTGTGGTCTTTGTTCTGGTACATCGTACATCTGTTTTGGAATATTCTCTTTTTTGTTTTTGTTTTGTGTAAGAAGTGAGTGGCTTATTTTTTTTTAATATTCTTTTGTTTGTGTTGCTTTTATTTTCCCTTGTTTATACCCAAATTACTACGCTGCCTTAAAGATTCACTCTGACCTGCAGTATAAGAAATTGATCATAAAATTCTCAAAACGTCCTTTAAAAGATTTGAGGACCATTTTAACTCGTATAAAACATTGTACTGTGGGGTTTCAAAAGTGGATTGTGGAAAGAACTGTTTTGCTTTAAAAACAAAAGAAAACTGCATTATAATATCCATTTCCATCATGCCCTGTCAGGGTAGACAAAATTATAAGGTGTTACCTACCACCTATCAATGAGGAAGGAGGCATTTGTTCTTCGTGGGTCAAGATATGATCAGACAGATGTTTTTAATGTTGGTGGACCCTTTACCATGTAATTTAGAGAAACTGAGTGTAAATGCTCATAAATCGTGTTTAGGCTGTTCTTCACAGATGGATATTGAATACCGGAGATTTGATTGTGCCACCATGACCTCTGGCAGTGAGAGGTTCTGAGCTACTGTCATGGTTCATACAGTGGACTTAAGTTTGATTTCCTAATTATTCATTTCCGTACTTGTATGACTCTGAACAAATTTCTTAACTGGACAGTGTTTCTGGGTTGCTGCTAAAGAGGTGCTTGTGCATAATGAGTTTGCCCAGTTATAAATAAAATAAGTACCCCCCCTTTAAAAGTTTCCTTAGTTAAGTAACTGCTCTCCATTCAGTAATTTTTTAGGAAGGCAGCCATTCACTCATAAAATTCCTTTTATTGAGATTTAATACCAAGTTGTAAGCGTATATGCGACCAAATAACCAAAAGTGTATACCAAATATACGCTAAGACCGTAGCTCACTGTAAATGCTTACTTTCAAAAATCAATTTTAATAGAAAACAAACGAATAAAAACAAACCCCTGAGGGTTAGAACTATTTCACATACAGGTTAAGCTCTTTCATCTACTAACTGCAGAGTTCATCAGAACGATGAAATGTGCGTTTCTCCCCTATATAATACATTTTCAAAAAATCAAGATCCAATGGGAATGCTCAATCAATTGACCTTCTCATGAATAAAACATAACCTTATGAATATTCCTTAATTCTACTAATTCAGCCTACACAGTTTTGTATTACACTTTACCATACAGTTTCTAAATATACCTATAAAGCAATTGCGTGTGTGTGTGTGTGTGTATATATATATATATATATATATATATATATATATATATATATATATATTATTACATTTGGTATAAAAACACATTTATACATTTTTAAATTTATGCTATGTTAAAAAATATATGTACTACTTTAGAACGCAATATTGCACTTTGCTGTATAGTATAAGAACATAAAAAAAATGTATAACAAATTGATGCTCGTTTGTGCTATGCTAAAAAGTATATACATCTTTAACACTCAATATTACACTTTAGTTGTTTGGACATTATAACCTGACGTGTTGCCTCCTTTCTTATTGCACCAACTTTCTTTTTTATTTTTTTCTGTTCACTTGTTTCTAACTTTATTCTGTGCGTACATATACTCTACTGCAACATGTCATTCATATCCTTGCATCCAAGACTGGTTTGGTGGGAATATGCTCATTCAACTCCAGGTTCTTTGGTTGCATTAAGCCTGAGTTGCCATTTGACCTCTTTTTCTGCTAATTTGACCTTAACGTTTCCTCTCCTTAAATCCACCTTTACCTGATCTAAAATCCCAAATTTGAACTCATGGCTTGCATCATATTTAAGTACGTGTCTACAGAAAGCATTGTTTTTATCATTTTTCCTTATGCAGTAGGTATGATCATATATCCTGTTCCTCAGTTGTCTGTCCGTTTTCCCTCCCAGAAAGTCTGAATCTCCATTTGTCTCTTTGGCAACATATAGTTTCAGATACTCTGGTTGAGAAGATGGTTCACCAGGATGGCAGATAACAGTGGGAGGAAATCCCTCTTTTCCAAGGGGTAGTTACTCATCCATTGGACCGGACATCTTTATTTTCCCTAATCCTTCAACGCATGTCCCAGGGAGTGATAGAACCAGTCCTTTCTTCCCGGATTGGGAAAGGTTTTTATTCAAGGATATTTTTAGTACCAAAGAAAGATGATGCTTGGAGACTAGTTCTGGAATTTTCTTTCCTAAACCAGTTTCTGATGGCGCCCAGATTCAAAATGCCATTGCTCCACATCCTGATGCATCATTATTTAGGTTTCCTAGTAACACTAGATTTAAAAAATATACTTATTAAACATTCCTATGCATCCAGACTTAGTGTTTCTTAAAGTTCTGTGTGTTTGGATCACGTTATCAGTTCTCTTGCCTTAAACTTTGGATTATCTACTGCACTGGGTGTATTTACAAAGTGTCTAGCTCCATTTATAGCTCATTGCAGGCAACAGGGTATTCACATGTTGCCATGTTTAGACAACTTGCTTATCTTTGCAGAGATTTTTTTCTAAGTGTCAGGAATCTCACTTGGGTGAAAGATCTTGCACAAGCTGGAATTCCAAGAGAACATTCAGAAGTCTTTTTTTTTTTTTTTTTTTTTAACTACTTTGCACAGGATTGTGTTCCTGGGATGTCAGACACCTCAGTTCAAAGAGCTTTTCTTACACAGGAAAAAAAAATAGATCTATATCTATTCCTACGGTTTTCCACTCAGACTTTGGCTACTGTGTGGGATAAGTCAAGATTTTGGGTCTTATGGCATCTGTGATTCTCAACCACCACTAGCAAGTTTCCACATGAGAAAGATACAATCATATCTGAAGTCTTTTCAGTTCAAACAGCAGCATCCTTTGTCTTCTAGTGCTGGTGTTTGTCAGGAGAGAAATCACTTGGTGGGAGACTGCAAATATCTCTAAATTCAGGTATTCCCTTCTCGCTCCCTGCTCCAAAGCAGTCAGTCACCACAGATGCCTTGGACTTTGCTTGTGGAGCAGTTTCAGGAGGGGTAAAAATACAAAGTGTGTGGGACACCAAGGACAAATGCAAGTGCCAAAAATGAGAGATGCTTCCCTTGATCAATGTACTGAAATCTCTGAATCATATTTGGTCCCTGGGGCCTCTTTAAATTGTTACAAACAATAAACACAATCATCTGGTATATCAACAAGCAAAGGGGGGGCAAGTTGTACCCCCTTTGCTAACTAGCTATGTTAGTGTGGGATTTCTCTTTGCAGCACAGTCTCATTCTACAGACATCCTATGTTCCGTCAGAACAAAATTGTGTGGCAGACAGGTTGAGCAGGACAGAGGCAGACCTTCACGATTGGAAACTAGATCATGGGATCTGTCAGGATTTGAGCCATCTGTGGGGAGTTCCTCAAATAGAACTGTTTGCCTTCTCTCTGAACAGTCAGCTGGCAACATTATGCTTCAGGATTCCATGCAAGAAGGCCTGGAAGACGGATGTATTTTCCATCCATTGGACAGTATTGTTCCTGTATACTTTTCCACTGATACCCAGGGTACTTCTGAAGATTCAGAAGGAATTCCCCAAGATCATTGTGGTGACTCCCTTTTGGCCCAGGCAACAGTGGTTCTCCCTCCTTTTAGAAAGGGCTGGGACATTTACCACAAGCTTCTACGTAAACTGGATCTACTTAGACAAGATCATAGGTGTTTTATGCACCCTGACCCCAATCAACTTCAACTGACTGCTTAGACAATAGGGTCATAGTATCCTTTCCAGTAGGTACTAATGAAGGCAAGAAATCCTGCTACTAGAATATCATGTATTGGCAAATGGAAAAGGTTTTCTAGTTGGTGCCAACAACATAAACAACACCTATTTAACGCTAGTTGTTCCCTGGTTGTACAATATTTGTGAGTTCATATCCTCTGGACTTCTTACTCCTCCATGAAGGTTAATTGATCAGCCATTTCAGTGCGTCTGCCAATGGATGATGCTCTTTCAATGCATTATCATGTCAATGTTTTTGAAAAGGGGTTTTGCATAGAGGTCTCCCAGAAAAATGTTGGTCCCTTTTTGAGATTTTAATTTTGTGTTAGAGAAGCTAACAGGTTCTATATTTGAACCAGGTAATCTGTCTGACTTTGACCTTAACTTGGAAAACTGTTTACTGATTGCCATGACCTCTGCAAGAAGGGTATCTGAGTTGTAAGCTCTTACGATGAGTCAGCCATATCTCATTTTTCGCAGAAAAAAAAAACTATCCATCTCCCGGTTTTCTTTCTTGAACTTAAAGTGAGGGAGGATACTCCATACCCTGGATGTTCACTGACAACTTGGGTACTATCTTGACCGAACTAAATCTTTCAGATCTTCTAAAACAGTTCATTTCCTGTGAAGGTAAGAAGAGACCATCTGTGTCAAATGCAGACTATTCCTCAATGGTTGTCTCAGGCTGTTACCTTTTGTTATACTAACCACAGTAAAACTGTTCAGGCAAGGTCAAGGCCCTGTCTACCTCTGTTTCATCTATAGCTTTTCAGAAAGGGTTGTTCTAGTGTTCTAAAAGCAGCAACCTGGTCCTGTGTACACACATTTACAAGATAAGTAGGTAAGACCTTCCCTTAAAGCCAGACTGGAGGAGATCCAGTGTCTGCAGGTTGCCAATGTTCTGGTTGATTCATTTTCATGATTCATTCTATGTATTAGACTTGGAAGACTGATGGGTCTTTAGTTCCCTGGGTCAGTTGATGGTCCACCCTTATGAAGAGGGATGACTGTTGTGGCTCTCCATTCATCTGGCGCATAACCTGTTCTGAGGTTGTAGTTGAATAGTACCTTATGTGGTCCTACTAGGTCATGTTTTAGGCTATTTAGAAGGCAACTGGAGATATTTTCAGGGACCATTGAAGCAGTGGTGTTGGTCTTGAGGGCTTCCAGGACTTGCTCTCTGTTGATAGTGGGGGGGGGGGGTATGCTGAAATGGATTTCGCAGAGGGGAGTGGGAGGTGAAGTTAGAACTAAATTTATCAGCCTGTAGATGTGCTGTGTCACCCTGGTCAGTGAAGGTTGTGCCATTTACTACCAGCTCTGCATACTGATGAGTATTACCTTTAAGGTTCCTGACTTAGCTGAAAAAAAGGCTTTCTGATCCTCCTTAGTCTGGGAGGCTACCCTGACATCATAATTAGCCTTGTTGGACTTTCTAGACCTTTTAGTTTCTTGTTTAGTTGAATCAGAGAACTCTTGTCTCTGTGAGAATTGCTCTGTTTGGCCATGACTTTGGTTTGTTTTTGGTGTTAGGTCTGGGCTTACTTCTGGTAGGTACGACAGCCTCAATGCAGCCATTTGCATATTTGTACAGGGTTGCTGTAAATTATGCATAGGTAGCTGTGTTCTCTAGGTTTGGGGGAGCAGTTAATTCTGACATATCATCACTTAATAGGATGTAGTTTGCTTTAGAATAGTTCCTAACTGCCACGGATTTAGTTGGGTTTCCCAGGTTGATTTTTATTTTGAGGTAGACCGCTTTGTGGTCCAACTTCGCCAATGAGGACGTGATACCATGGAGGGGGGGTGTAAAACTCTCCCATGTTGGGGAATGCTAGTCCAACATGTTTGATCTGTTTGGACAGTGCAGTATCTCTTTCAGGGTTTTTGTGTAAAGTCCAGGAAATGTGCATTTGAGTTATATGCAGTATACATTTTTCAGTCTATAGAGGGATAGTCTATCATGAATAGTGTATTTGGTTAGATGGTGAACTGCTCTAGTAGGTTAGGTAAGAGTTGTGAGCTTCATGGATCATAGAGGGCGACTTGTAGCTGGCCAGGGCATGGTAAGGAACCTTGTCTATGTAGACTTGATGTGTATGAACTCTAGGTTGGTTAAACAGGGTGATGCCCTAGAGTTGTATTTGCTGCTAAAGTAGATTGAGACACATCCACTTTTAGCACTTGTCTGTGCTGCTCTTGGTCTAAATCTGTGTAAAGCACTGTAGTACTTCCACTGCCGGAGTACTTTCTGCAGCTTTAAAACAAGTCTGAATAAAAGCACAGATGTCTACATCCACCACAGTGAGAGGAGAGCTTGTAGGGTGTGGAGATTTTGTTTTGGCTATGTTGGTAGTTGTCATCTTGGCATAGATAAAAAGAGGATCTAAGGGGATGGATAAAGTGTTAGCCAATATCCGAAAGCCTGAGGGGGGGGGGGGGGTACAGGTGCAGACCATCCTTGGCAAAGCAAACTGGTCTGTTAACCATGTACTCCCATGCTGATTGATATTGTATTACACTGGAGTGACACCAGAAACTAAGCCAGTTATTAAAAATCAATAATTTACTGTCCATACTATGGCATCATCCTTGGTGAAGGTTGAATGCTGCTCAAAGCAAAGCACGTACCAGTCTGTAACACATTCAGTGAGCTCCATATCATCTTTTCATGTAGTCCTTTGAGGTGCATCTCTGTTCATTTACACCCACATAGACTTTGGTAGAATCCTGTTTGTACCTGTGGTGCAGTGACTTGAGTGTGCATGATACTGCAGATCCTTGCTCCAAATAGGCAACTAACAGTTATCCTCTCCTTGTCCATCCTGGTCAGAGGAGTATTCTACATTGTAGAATAGAATCCCCTATGACAAGAGTACTAGATGGTGTTTGCTTGCCTTTAGGGCTTTGTTCTTGGGGACCTTTGTGTGTGGATTTGTGTGATGTTAGGTGTTGCTTTTGGAGTGTGCTTTAGTGATTGTCTGGGGTAGATGTTACCCTTGGATGGTTTAAGAGGTTATTGAGGTTTCGAGAGGTTTCTTTTAAGTGCCTTGGTGTAAGAAGGTCTGTGTGTTTGCCCAGTGTGTAAGAAGGATGCGTGAGTGTGTGTGCGTGTTCTTGACGACCTTGTTTGTGAGTTTCTGCATACTTGATAGCCAACTCTAACCAACCTGAGCAAAGGTAGAGTGAAAGTCTGTTGCTTCTCAGTTGCCAAAATGTATGATGTCACTAAGGTTCTTAAAGCTCTTCATGTCAGATAAGCATGTGATCTGGTTATACCATATGGAATAAACAACAATTACTTCTTCAGCTTGTATGACATGTGGGGGGGGGGGGGCATGGTTGAGCTGTTTTAGTTTCTTTGAGGCTGGGAATCAACTAGTTTAGAACAGTAACCAGCTTTCATCACTAATGTCAGTACAAACAACAAAAAATAGTTAATTCTGTGATTCTCACTAATTGGTGGTGTTCTGTCACAATGCAAACAAAAAATAATTGTCTGACAACTGGTGCCATTTCAGCTGGGTCCAGTGTTTGTCAGCCTAAAAGAAGATGGATGACATTCCTACCTGTCTTGCCGGGGATAGCTTGCACCACTCTTGTTGGAGCTTCCTGTTATTGTTGTGGATGACTTCTGCACCCAGATTGCCTTTTTTATGCAGATTTGCCTCAAGCACTTAACTTAGCAATTTCAAACTAGGCCTTTGTTATGTTCAGTTGTCAGTGCTGGAAGCCTAAACAAAAGTTGCCCACCTTCAAGACTTTCTTGACCCTTGAAAACATAGACATCTGTATAATTGCAGAACTGTGGTGCTTGTGTTATAATACCACTGCTCTACCTGGTTTTAATACGTAGTTGTTTAAACCCTCAGCTGAGTGAACTAGAACCCCTCCTTATCCTGGTAATTATAAGTAAGTCAAGCTTTCCATATCTTGCCCAGTTGTAGAGAACCCTTTCCATAACCCCTGCAACCCATAAAACTACTTCAACAAAGTAGAATCCCTAGCTGTTGAACATAGCATAACTAATTTCAACTGTCCATATTGGCTGACATACATGACAAATGTGTACAGTGGTTCCTGGGCAACATCAATGCCAATTCTCAGCTGTTGTAGATTTGGGCCCATTTGTGGACAGTGTTTTCTCCTTTGAACACCAAGTATCATCTGCCGTTATGAGAGTTCTTCCTAGGGTAACTGATTACTTAAGACATGTTTTCAAGTCCAAAAATGTATTTTCCCACACTTTTCCCATATCATGGCAATATTACTATATGATTCCATGTTTGGCATGTATTTGGCCAAACAGATTCCCTTCAGAAGCTCGAAATACTGAAATCTCGAATTTCACTATCTCAAAACCCAAGAAGCCGAATCCACAGAAAAGCAAAAGTTTAGAAGCGCAAAATTCAAAACCTTGAATACCGGATGTTTTGAATTTCGCGCTTCTGAACTTTCGCTGTGGTCATGTGTTCAGGTGTAAGTGTGTGTGTTAAGGAGTTTGGGTAGGGGCTGTGGTGTGTGTCAGTGTGTTTTGTTGCTGTAGTGTGTTCACGAGGAGAATGTAGCTTGTGTGGTGGTGGTTTGTGTGTGTATGTAGTGTGACCTGGGAGTGAGAATATTTAAGTAGGGGGGGTGGGGGGTGCAGCCCCCCACATGGGAGTGTGCAGGGGGTCTTGCCCCCCTGCTTTCATGTAGTAGACAGATTGTGTGTGTTTGTGTGGAGAGTGGTGTTTGTGTGTATAGTAGTACCGTGAAATTCAAAACCTCCGGTATTCGAGGTTTTGAATTTCACTGTTTTCAGTTTTCGTTTTTCTGTGGATTCGGCTTCTTAGTCTCAAGATACTGAAATTCGAAATTTCAGTATTTCGAGGTTCTGAAGTGAATCCGGCCAAACATATGATCAAAGTGGAAAACTACAATTTTTTTCATGAAAAAATTAATCACTGGTATGAACTCCCTACGCTATAGAAAGTATCTAAAAGTGCCATCATTATTCTGTCTGTTATAGACATCTGTATGGCAATCTGTGTGTGGCCTCCAGGGCTGCAAATAACACTGACCTGTGACGACCTGCATGTTCGTAAACTGGAAAAACTACAGATGCCCACTCTAGGGACCTAAAATTATATCATATTGTAAACAGGACCTGCTGTTGAGCTAGGTGTCACTCCTGCAGAATATCCTATCTTGGGCATAAGCTCCTACTCCCATGTCAAACTAAGGAGTCCCCACCACCACTACTGTCTTTAAGGTCTAACGTAAGCAAATAGTTGGATAGCCATAAACTGTCAGCCTCGTATGGAAAGAAGGTAAACTGCAGTAGCAAGG
The DNA here is from genome assembly GCF_019279795.1 of Protopterus annectens. Lineage (NCBI taxonomy): Eukaryota > Metazoa > Chordata > Ceratodontiformes > Protopteridae > Protopterus > Protopterus annectens. The sequence continues at coordinate 4,722,837 of NC_056746.1, forward strand.
CTTTTAATAGTCCTCTAGATAGATTTAGTTATGTATTGACATTTACTTACCTGGAAAGTCCAACTGGTTCTAGAGTTTCCATTTTCAGTGGAGTTCCATGTAGAAAAGTTCTCAGTACATCAAGAAAACTCCAGATACATTAAATATACAGTCAAAAAGACAGTGTCTACCATAAGATAATCTACAGTTTGTATTGGCTGTTAAGAATAAGAGCATGATTCGGGGGAAAAATGGGAGACTGGTATTACAGTATAGCAATAGGTGAGAGAGAAGCAAGAAGGTAGATATATGTACATTTACTTCAGAAAAAGAGAGGTTATTTGAAGGCCTAGAAGTATAATTGAATAGAGGAGTCCATTATCCAGAAATTATAGGAAATGGATTATAGAGAGAGGTAGTGGTATGGAGTACTAAGAATTGCTTTGGAAGCTGAGAGACAGGGGAATGTGTAAGAGATAAGTAAAGAAAAGGGAAAAAAGAGCACAAAAATATGATAGAATGTGATAAAATCTAAAGAATAGGGAATGAGTTGATGAGAAAGAAATAGACTAATGGAAAGACAGAGGTGCTATTTTTTTAACCAGGTTTAGAGCAGGAACAGATCCATGCTTCACTTAGACATTCTTTTAACCTGTTTAGATCTTGGTGAGATTTCAAGGTTAGTCAGAATAGGAGGTCCTTATAGGAATGAGGGTATAAGATAAGTATTGGCTGGTGTAATTTTAGAGAATGTTATACATGGTTTATGGGTCTGTATTAATTCATCAAATGACCACATTTTCGAATGGCATTTCATCGACCCCCCCCCCACACACACACACACACACACACACACACACACACACACACACACACACACACACACACACACACACCGACACACACACACGCGTGCTAATTATATATATATATATATATATATATATATATATATATATCAACTCCGAGATTGGGCTACAGTGGTGAAAGGACAAATTTCCTGATCCCTACTGTAACTCAGTCTGTAAGAATGATTCAATGAATGTCATTTCCGGTGTGGACGTTCAATGAATTAATAGAGACCTATATTTATACCTGTAGAGCATCCCCAGTTTTGATATGGTTTTTAGTGCTAGTTTGGCTATGGAAATATACTTTTAAAAGTTCATTTGTCACACCATGGAGTTTGGTATGTGAAACAACGTCAGTTACTGTATTTTGAGAGTGGATTTTAAAATCTGATTTAGGAGTAAAGAAAAGTTTGGTCTTTTTTTGATCAAGTAACAGGAGTCTAAGACTTGTTTCCAAGAGAAAGCTTTTTGGGTTATTTGGAGTAGGTCAGAGAGGTTGTTTGAGCAGGTGATAGTAGTCTCCATCTGTAAGAGCTTTGACAGGAGGCATTAAGTTTGTTACAAATTTTGAAAGTAGGGGGGACAAGGATAGAGCCTTGCGGGGGACATCAATGATAGCTGGAAACTAGGGTGCGAGAGAGCCTTGTCATTTTACTCATTGTTTGTTGGACAGATGGCTAGAAAACCAACTGATACAGGTTCATAGGAGGTTGCTAGACTAATGGCCATAGGGTCTTTACAACCCTAGCTATGTAAAAATCTAAGTATCTTTAATGACCATATTTAGATGGTCATCAGCAGAGCGATTCTGTGATCAGCACCGACTGCCCCTATCCATGAGGGACATCAGTGCCACCCCGGGATGAATTTATGGTCATCCATCCAGTTGTCAAGGTTGTGATTGAATAGGGTAATTGGGGAGCTCTGCTTCACGTGGAGTGGAAGCTTATTCCAGAGGAGCGGTAATCTCTGGGAGATGTATCTGTCTCTTCAGCACGTTCTGTTAATTTCACAGGCTAGGTTGAGATCCCTGGAGCGAGTTATTCTTGTCCCATTTGATTTGCAGATGTGCAGCTGTTCTATTAGGGCGGGGTACAAGACTGCAGTGGCAGAGCTTTGTCTTTCCATATATGTTGTGTTTTGGAGGCCCTGGATTTTCTTGGTAAACCTCTGTGGTCTCTACAGTTGCTGCAGGTTTCTGGTGAGGTACATACAGAGGGGGGAGCATTGTACTCAATTAGTGGTTTGATAAGGGTCAAGTACGGTGGAGCTATAACCTCCCTGATCCTGGATGCATTGTCCTTATGAGATCCACAATGTTGAATGCTTTTCTTACTACAGACACATGGGGATTGAAGATTAGATTGCCGTCAACCTGTGTTCCCAAGTCTGGCACCACTGAGTCTGAACTTAGAGGGGTGGTGCTATCCATATTATAATTAGCAGGGGCTGCTACTTTGCCAAAGGAGACAGAGGCATTTTTGTTGAGTTAAGTTTTAGTCCATGAGTTTGGCACCAATTATTTCTGTCTGCTCTTTCTGTAGTATGTTGACATCATTGGGGACTGTGTGATTTCGCCCAGTTTACAGTCATCTGCAAATTTGGTAAGCCACAGGCCATCTACCATCGCCTGGAATTCAGAGAAATAGATTTCAAACAGTAGAGGGCCCTGCACAGATCCTTGCGGTACCCACTGGTAACTGGGTCTTCTACGGAGGTGGACTCCCCAACTTTGACAAGTGTGCATTCTGTTGGTGTCAGTTGTGTACCCATCTAGTAATGTATGGATTACTCCCCTGCCGGGAACATTTCTCTGATAGCTGAATGGAAGATTGTGTCAAAAATCGTAGCTAAATCAAGATATGCAGTATGTACTGATGTTCTTCATACCACATTGCTGCAGTCCTAACACTTGGGTAGTCCGCTGTCCCAGTCGGCCCGAATACCAAAGTATATGGCTGACGTCGGTCAAGGCGCATTAGTCTGACGTCAGGGTACAAATGCGCATGACCGACGTCATATCCTCAGTCTTTTTTGCCGCATGGTCCGATGCAGAAGCAGTTTTGCAAGTGCAGGTTGGCGTTCTGAGATTTTCCAAAGTCGGAGTTTCAGACCGAATCCAAGTTGGCTAAGTACCCCGTTGGGGATTATTTTGGTTTTAGCTTGCCTCAGTATTTTACCGGATGTCAGAAAAAGTGAATAACTGTATTTCTTGTGGGAAACAGATACCTCATAGGGATTACCATACCTTGTGTATACCTTGCTTAGGGCCTGAGCACGGCGTTGTTGGCTGTCGCTCTTGTGCTAGATTTAACAAACGCACTATAAAGAGAAGATTAGATTGTGCCAGGTTAGTTTTTGGGAAGCGGTGTAATTATAAAATGCCGTCGGATGCTCCGGCGCCCGCTTCGTCAAAGCGCAAGGACAAAACAGCAAAACCTAGGCTGGAAGAACCGTCCGTCCCGGACGTCGGTTCTTTAGAGGGCTCGGTGGAGCCAGGGGTTCAGCCAGAAATTTCTTTGGAATCCCAGGGAGAGACTTTATTACTGCAAGATGTGACCTCTCAGGAGGTAGGCCAGGCGGAAGGGGCTTCTCAGGTAGCTGTTCTTCCCTCCCTTCCTAAGGTGGTTAGGCCCTCCTGCTGTTTCCAAGGCTTCTCCCAGGGGCAGGCCAGGTTTTGTTTCAGGAGTTACCCCTAGTTCTTCAGGGTCTGTATCTAAGAAGCATATGCTTAAGATGGCAGAAGATTTGATTACAATGATTAGAGGTTCTATGCCCCCTCCTGATAAGAGGCCTAGGGTGGAACCTGAGCTTGGGAGTTTTGAGCAGTGTTCGGATGCTTCTGAGTCTTGGCTGAAGACTTGCAGGAGTATTCCCCTTACTCTGATTCTGATGTAGATGATTCTACTCCTTCTGCTTCTCCTCCTGAGGATTTTTCATTTTCAGAGACGCTTCATTCCATGAGGGAGCATTTTAAATGGGAAGGTCAGGATTTCTCTGATTCCAGGAAAAGGCTTAGGGAATTTTTGTTTCTACCCCAGCATAGGCCTTTAGCTATACCTCCTGTTCTAGATGTGGTAGAGGATGTTTTGCAGAGGCTTCTCTGAACCCTGACTCTTTGCCTCCTGCTCCAGTTAAACCGGATAGATATTATAGGGTGCCTGAAGCTCATAAGTATCTTTTTAAGAGTCCTAGGGCAGACCCAGAAACTGTTTCACAGGGGCCTAAAGGTGTTAAGGCTTCTGTTGTTAGAAATCCTGTTCCTCCAGATAAAGAGGCTAGGGCTTTGGATAGATGGGGAAAGAAAGTGTATACTTCTTCCACTTTGGCCATGAGAGCTTTGAATTGTCAGTTTCACATGTTGAAATACCAAAATTATCTCCTTTCACAATTAAAGTCTAAGGTAGATGCTTTGGCGGAAGGTATTGAGTGTAAAGAGTTGCAGGATTTAGTTCATGTTTCTGAACAGGTGGGTAAGCATTCTTTACAATGTGGTTTTGATGCTGTGCAGGCCTCTTCGAGGGTGGCTGCCACTGGTTCGGTTCTTCGCAGGCACGCCTGGTTGAGGGATCAGAATTTAGCTGAGCATGTGAAAACAAGGATTTTAGATGCTCCTTTACAATCTGATGTGTTGTTTGGATCGCCTGTGGAAGCAGTTCTAAAGAAAATGGAAGACAAGGCTAAGTCTATGCAGACTGTTAAAGATTTTTTGCAGGTTCAGCCTCCGAAGTTTAGTAGAAATTGGCCTACCAAGGGGTGGACTTATCCTGCTTATGATTCCCAGTCTAGGGGTAGGTCTAGACGTGGTAGAGGCAGAGCTCAAGGTTCTTTTAGGCCTAGAACAGGGAGTTCACCTGCTCAGTCTTCTGGTGAGGGCAGGGGTCAGTCCTTTCGTAAACAGACACAATGACCTGCCTTTTCAGCTGCCAGAATCTTCTCGTCTGGCAGCACCTTTGGGAGGAAGGTTGGCACTTTTCAAAGAAAACTGGAGTTTAATTACCCAAGACAGATGGGTATTGGATATCATTCACCACGGTTACAGGTTTTATTTCCATACCTTGCCTCCTTTCAAAGGCATGCCAGACATTCCTCCTCAACAAAGGAAAGAGGCTCACAAGCAAATTTCTCTGTTGCTCCAAATAGGGGCCATTCAGCCGGTTCCTGTGCCAGAAAGGGGCCTAGGATTTTATTCTCGCCTGTTCCTAGTACCAAAAAAGGGGAACACGTGGAGACCAATTTTGGATCTGTCTATTCTCAACACTTATCTGGACATTCCCAAGTTCAAAATGTTGACGTTACAACAGCTTTTACCTCTGCTGGGCAAAGAACACTGGATGGTAACTTTGGATCTCAAGGAAGCTTACCTTCATGTTCCTATCAGACTAATTTGCAGGAAGTATCTGCGTTTTCGAGCTGGGAATTCTCATGATCAGTTCTCTGCATTGCCCTTTGGCTTATCTACTGCGCCCAGAGTATTCACAAAGGTTCTGGCTCCAGTGATAGCTTTCTTCAGGCTAAAAGGAATACAAATCTATCCTTATTTGGACGATTGCCTGATTCTGGCTCAAGGAAGGGGCGTGCTTCTTCAGCATTTGGAATATGTGATAGCAGTGCTAAGATGCCTAGGGTATTCTGTGAACGAAATAAAGTCCAGTCTAGTACCCTCTCAAGACATGTGCTTTCTGGGTGTGAGACTGAATACAGCAGCCCAGATGGCCTTTTTAACCCCGGACAAACAAAAGAATCTTTCTCTTTACTTCCATCAACTATCTCATCAGTCCGGGCTGACTGCAAGGACAGTCCTTCAAGCCTTAGGGTTCATGGCATCTTGTATTCTGGTACTTCCCAATGCCAAACTGCATATGAGGAAGCTACAATGGTATCTCAAAATGTATGGACACAGCACTGCCAGGATTTGGACACTGTCATTCAAATAATACCTTGCATTCAAAAGGAATTTTTGTGGTGGGCTCAGGAATGTCACCTAAACAAGGGACTCTCTGTGACCCGGCCAGAGGCGAGTCAGATTCTAACGACAGATGCCTCAGACACAGCTTGGGGAGCTCATCTGAATGGAAAGTGGATACAAGACAAGTGGCCTGCCAGACTGCAGCATCTACATATCAACATGAAGGAGATGTTAGCAGTCCAGTTTGCATTACTGGCTTTCAAGGATTTACTTCTTCCAGGGCAGGTGTTGATTCTAACAGACAACACAACTGTCATGTGGTACATCAACAAACAAGGGGGAACACATTCTTATCCTCTATGCAGGCAAGCAATGATTTTGTGGGAGACTGCGTTAAGCTTGCAGCTGAATCTTCAAGCAAGGTTTCTGCCAGGAGCACAGAACTCCTTAGCAGATGTGTTAAGCAGGCAAATCATGGATCCCCACGAGTGGAAACTGGATCTTCATGTATTTCAGACATTGACAGTGTCATGGGGAACTCCAGACATAGATCTGTTCGCTTCTCCACTAAACCACCAGCTGCCAAAGTTTTGCACGAAAAGGTTTCATCACACAGCCTGGAAAGTGGATGCTCTTTCTTTCAGTTGGAAAACTCTTCATGTGTATGCCTTTCCACCTCTGCCTCTCCTCCCAAAGGTACTTCTAAAGGTCAGACAAGACAAGCCAAGGATGATTTTAATAGCTCCAGATTGGCCTCGGCAGCACTGGTACCCATTGCTGAGGAGTCTGGTAAGGAAGCCTCCATGGCCCTTACCTTTGATTCCACACCTATTGTCTCAGAAGGACGGGCATCTGCTCAATGTCAAGCTTCACTCTCTTCATCTAACAGCTTGGCATATTCTGTTTTGAACCATAGCAGGTCTCAGCTTCCTCAGCAAGTTTTGAATGTGATTATGGAAGCCAGAAGACCTAGTACAAGGAAAGTGTACGCAGGAAAATGGAAGAGATTTTTATTTTGGTGTGCAGCAAAGGATTTGGATGTTTCTGAGCCAAATTTGAGTGTGGCTCTTCAATATCTTACTGAGTTATTGGACAAAGGTTTGTCTTTCTCTTCCATTAAGATTCATGCTGCAGCAATTTCAGCTCACTATGATTGTGACCCACCATTGTTTTCTCATCCTTTGTTCAAGCAATTTCTTAGAGGGGCAAAGAATATAAGACCCCACGTAGAGCTCCTACTCCTGCTTGGGACCTCAATTTTGTGTTGGAGAAACTCACTCTACAACCTTTTGAGCCTGCAGCTACTGCTGAATTGAAATATTTGTCATGGAAGACTGTTTTTTTGTTAGCCATTACATCTGCAAGAAGGGTGTCTGAATTGCAGGCCCTTATGGCGGTTGAGCCTTTCCTGATTTTTCATAAGGATAGGGTATCTTTACGTACTAATCCTTCCTTTATGCCTAAAGTGGTTTCTAGTGTGGCTTTAAACCAAACTATTCATTTGCCTATTTTTTATGCAGATCCCCAAAATAAGGGGGAAAAGATTTTGCACACTTTAGATGTACACAGGCAGTTGCGTTATTATTTAAGCAGGACTAAGGATTTTAGGCAGTCTCAGCAGTTGTTTGTTTCTTTTGCTTTGAGTTCTCAGGGCAAGCCTGTGTCAAAACAAACTATTTCTAAGTGGATTGGGTTTTGCATTGCATTTTGTTATTCCCATCATGGCAAGGAGATTCCAGCTGGGATTAGGCCTCATTCCACTAGGGCTCCTGCCACTTCAACAGCATTTCTAAGGGGGTGGCAACTAAGGATATTTTGGAGGCAGCTACTTGGAGTTCAGTGCATACTTTCTCTAAGCATTACCACCTTCCTCTCTACTCTAAATCTAGGGCTGGTTTTGCCACGGCTATTTTGCAGGGCATGTTGTCAGCTCCTGCTTCCTTATGATTTGCCAGCCTCCCTTTCCTCTGCTTTGGGATTCTACCCAAGTGTTAGGACTGCAGCAATGTGGTATGAAGAACATAGTACAGTTTTGTACCTACCATAAATGTAGATGTTCAAGATCCACATTGCTGCAGTCCAATACCCTCCCTCCTTCCCCTCTGTGTTTAGGGGTGGTTGTGTGGGTGAGGTTATACTCTTGTAAATTTGTATATATTGTATATATATTTGGTGCAGGAGTGTGTGGTGTTTTTTGGTTTTAGCCTTATCTTTTTAGGGTCTTCTGACATCTGGGGCAAGAAAAGACTGAGGATATGACGTCGGTCATGCGCATTTGTACCCTGACGTCCTGACGTCAGACTAATGCGCCTTGACCGACGTCAGCCATATACTTTGGTATTCGGGCCGACTGGGACAGCGGACTACCCAAGTGTTAGGACTGCAGCAATGTGGATCTTCGAACATCTACATTTATGGTAGGTACAAAACTGTACTTTTTGCCCTCATCCAGGGCTTTGGTGGCATTCTAAAAGAAGTCCATCAGGTTTAATAAGCAAGGATCTCCCCTTGACAAAGCCAAACTGGGTTGGTTTAAGAGTTTTGAAGGTTGCCTGTTTCCTGGATAAGGTCCGTTTGATTCATGGCCTTGCATATATGGCTGGTAGGCTTTTGGGTTGATAGTTGCCAGGGTCAGTTGATGAACCCCCTTTGTGCAAGGGGATTACTGTTGCTGTGCTGTACTCTGCCAGGACAAAGCTGTGGTTAACGAGAGTGCCGAATGGTTCTGCTAGGTCGTGTTTCAGATTGTTTAGTAAGCAGCCTGGTATGTTATCTGGTCCCATGGAAGCTGTGTTTTTGGCCTTGGAGAGTGCTTGTATGACTTGTTCTTTGGAGGTGCTCTGTAGAAGATAGGTGTCGAGAATGCTTTGGGGTATGTCAGGTAGGTGAAGTTATTGCCAGATCTGTCAGCTAGCAGGTTGGCAATTTCCTCAGGTTCAGTGCAAGTGGTACCGCCCACTATAAGTTCAGCACACAGCTGGGCATTCCCTCTTGGGTTTCGGATGTAGCTAAAGAATGCCTTATTATCTTTAGCTAGGTATGCTAATTTAGACTCGTAGCTAGCCTTGGAGGACTTAAGATATCTGATTTGCTTATTCACGCTGTGGAGGGTATTCTTCCTGTGAGTTATTTCTCTCCTGTTGTTAGATATTTGTTTCTTTCTTTTGTTGTATAACTTATTTATACTTAGTCCACCAGGGTGGCGCTTTTTTTTTTGGGGGGGGGGGGGCCTGGTTTTGTTCCTGTTGGGTACAGCTGAGTCCATGCATTTAAGTTGCTATATAGGGGCAGTTGTATATTCCTCTGCATAGGAAACATTGTCTATTTTGGCAGGGGCTTTAAAACTGTTTATGCCATTGCTTAGTAGGTAGTAATTTGCTTTGGAGAATTTTTTTATTTGTACTCCTGTGGAGGTGTCAGGTCTGATCTTTACTTCAAACAAAACAGATTTATGGTCTGACCTTAACCAGGGAGGGTAGCACACGGGGGGGGGGGTAGTGAAGTGACGCCCCATATTGGTGAGCACAAGGTCTAGGACATTTGGGCCCCTTATGGTTGTGCAGACAAACTGTTCTGGGGCATTTAAATTAACAAAATCCAGAAACTTTGTACCAATCATGCTATGTAGTCGCCCATTTGATGGAAGGATAGTTGAAATCTCCCATGATCAAGGTGTTTGGCTGTATGCTGAGTGACTCTAGTAAGTCCGGGTAGGCAGTGCACTTCTGGTTCATGGTAGAGGACCTGTAGCGTGTGATGATGTGGAAGGGTATTTTTCCTATAGTTAATTGGACCTGGAGTAGATCAAGAGAGTCGTACTGTTTCAGCAGTCTAGAGGTGTATTTGGATACAATGAAGATGGCTGCACCCCCCACCTTTGTTTTTGTTTTCACACTTTTTGGGTCTGAATGTGTGAAAGGCATTGTAGCTTTGTACAGCCAAGGTCCTCTCAACGGCCTTAAACCATGTTTTTGTGACTGCACAAACATCAGTATCTTCCAAGGTTAAGGGTGCTTCCAGGGAGTGCAGTTTACTGTTTAAACTCTTAGCATTAAGCAGCATGACCTTGAGTTTGTCTTTAGTGGATTTGTTTACATTGGAATTTGTGTTGTTCAGACATTGCCTAAAAAAGACAGTATGGGGAAGGCAAACATCTTTGCCAATATCCAAAAGCTTTGAGACCGGTGAAGGCCATCTGTGCCAAGGCAGGGTGAACTATCAACCATGTATTCATAGGCAGACCGGTACTGGATCCCCCTGGAGTGACACCATAAGCTAAGCCAATTGTTGAAATTTTTTGTCTGTATTGTGGCATATCCACAGTGAAAATAGAATGCTGCTTAGGGCTTGGACATACCTACCTGGGGAACACAATCTGAGAGTTTGGTCATCTCTCTCTTCATATAGTCCAGAGAGGTACATCTCAAGTCATTCACTCCAGCATGTACTATGACAGAGTCTTAAAGGTAATTGTTGCTGAGCAACTTGAGTCATGCATGATTTGACGGATCCTGGCACCTGACGGGCAGCTGACCATGACCCCGCCTTGTTCAACAAGGTGAAGGGGACATCTGTGTCTCTCTATTGAGTCGCCTGTAATCAGAATATTTAGTTTTGAGGTGTTTTGCTTTAGGAGCTTAATTGTTTTATTTATGTATGTATTTATTTAATATTTGTTTACCAGGAAAGTCCAGCTTGGAACAAAGCCAATTTTCAGCGGAGGCCTGGGGAGAAACGCTCCAGATGCATGTCTTTGCAATCTGGGAGGAAACCGGAGCACCCGGAGGAAAGCCGCATAAATGGAGGGAGGACATGCAGACTCCGCACAGAAGGACCCCCAGCTGAGAATCGAACCGGAGAACCTCTTGCTGTGAGGCAACAATGCTACCGCTGCACCATTGCGCCGTCCATGTTTTTTCTATGAACACATTTATTGAGTTATCACTTGTGACAGATTTATATTTATACAAAAGTAATTAAACTGTATTAAATTAACATTAACAAACATCATACTTCACATATTCTGTATATTACATAACTTAAGCAACATTGCATAAATTATTCAATTCCTGCTCCTTTTTTTTTAAAAACAAGAAACATTTGTTAAACCATCGCTTACAACATAAGCAATCATACATTTATGTAAATGGAAACGAATCACACCAACACAATCCTAGTTGCAAGCATTTTACATCACAAACCATACTGACATACTCCCAGTTGCAAACTTTATACATCACTTATAATCCACCCAAACATTACCTTGCTCATTTAAGTCCTGCCTTCTTTTAAACCTCATTCCTCCCCTGTATGTATTGTTGCCACAATTCCCATTTTTAGATAGGGGCTTAATTGTTGAGACACTCGTGTGTGTTGTGTGGTGGTGGATTCTGCTCGTCTACCAGTATATGTGTTCGTGCTTGGGAGGTCTTTGGTCTTTTGGGAGGCTCTTGGTGAGTACCTCTGCTTATGTGAGTTTGTGTCTTGATCTTCTCTTGTGTGAGAGGGAAGGTGTGTGTGCTGACAACCTGTTGCATGTCTTGTTTATGTGAGAGGACTTATTCTAATTTATGATATAATTACATCTGTCACATACTGTATTTGCTTTAGGAGCAGGTGGGTATCTGTATACATGAGGCAATTTCTACATTGCCTCAGGAAGTCCATGTCAATCACGTTGACTGAAGAAATGGTGGGAAACTGTCCATCCATTATGGCAGGTGCATATTGTAGTGACCAGTGGAGATGGGCTAGATGGACCAGGATTTCCTTGTGATACTAACAAGGGCGGCTATTCTGTGAAAGGTTAAGTGTGGAAGACTGTGTCAATTCTTCAGAATGAGCAGCTGAGTTGCTTGCTAGGTATCAATGTGCAACTGCATTGTGAACAGAGGGGCAGTGGAGGTAAGGATGGTTCTGTAGCATATAATCAAGGGAAAATTGTTTCTGAGAGTTTGCTTCTGTACACGGCAGCGCTAAACCCTTTTGCGCAGTGCGCAGCTACATGCAAATGCAGTGCTTAAATACAAGCAAAGTTAAACAGTTTTAACACAAATTAGCCAGTGGGAGATCCCAAAACTTAGCCTTATTCCAACAATCCCCAATTCAGATGGGTCCTGGGCTGTACACTTCTGCCACAAGGGTGCAGGAGGGCCTTCTTAATGTAGAATGGCTGGTTTTAGAGGAAGAGGAGAGACCGAGGTTAGAGAGCCAGTGTAGGAGTTTAAAATGAGAAACGTTATCAAAAGTTTGAGAAGTCTATAAATAATGAGGGAATTTTGCCAGAGTCTTTAGCAATGTTTACTTTCTCCATGAAAGAAAGTAGATCCATTGTACTACACGCTGGACTAAAGTCATGTTGAGTAGTGGTGAGAAGTTCATTTTGGAAAACATAATTAAGAAGTTGCTGATGGACACATTTCTGTAATATTATGGAGAGAGGGGGAAGGTATGGCAGTGGGATGAAAATTGGATACTTTAATGGAGTTTCCTTCTTTGTGCAATGGAAAGATGAATTACTTTTTCATAGTGTTGGGTCACATGTTTCAGTAATTGATCTGTTTAAGAATGACAGCTAGCTAAGCTGTGTCAACTTCTGGTCATTTAAGATATTTAGCTAGAATGTTCTCTGCCAATGACCTCGGTTTGAACTTACATAAGTTTTTTTTTTTTTTTTTTTTTTTTTTATTTAATTTGTTGACATTGGTTGCAGACAAAACTTTGGGTTATTTGAACTGGGAGTTGAGATTGGACTCCAGTTGGGGAGAAGATAAGAATTTGAAGACATGTCTTGATGGGGGAGTTCTGTAGGAGTGGAATTTGGAGGATACCGAGTATATTCTGCCTATGGGTTAGTATTGGTCTGGGTTAGATTGGCTATGCTATCAGTAAAATAGTGAGTTTGAAGAGGTGATTTATAAGGATGTGGGTCAGGGTTGCTTTTAGTTCCCCAGTTTAGAAGTGAATTATATGTTTACTAGCATTATTTGGAATTATTGTCAGCTTTAGGTTGGTATGAAAGAGATTTTTTTGTATGGTGACTTTTTAACCTGGTTGTGGAGGTGCCTAACATTTTGTAATTTAGAGATAGTTTTATTGTTTAGCCATTCTGTCCATGCCTTATTCCTGTATGACATTAGTTGCTTGGTTGACTTTAACCATGAAGCATTATTGATTTTAATTGACGGGCATCTGCATTGTCAGGATATTCAGAAAAGTAGTATTGAAGTGGATTACTGCGTCATCAAGAGGGTAGGGGGTCTGTAGGATAGACCAGTTGATAGATTGCAGTGCATTAAGAATGCAGAAAGCTGGTTAAATTTAGTTTGCAGTACAGCTCGAGGTGATGTTCCTTGAAGATGTGGGAAATATTTCTATGAGAATATAGTAGTAGGTGATCACTTAGGGTACTTGAGGGGGGGCATCTGCTAGAATAATTTGTATCCACTCTGAATGCAGCCATGAGTAAAGTTTTTTTTGTCATTATCTAGTAGGTGTTGTAATTAGTTGTGAAAAAAACAGAGATTTATGCCCTTCATTAGGGAGTCAGATTTTTAGGTTTTGCCAGTTGATATTGACCTCTAGTATAATGGTTTTATTGGAAATTGTGGTTGATATCTAGGATCAGATGCCCACTAGTACTGTGATACTTTGACCTGGAGAATATGTATATGCTGCTGTTGTGTCTTTTGGCTTTTCCCGGTTAGGGGTCGCCACAGTGGAACTCTGGTCCGCTAATGATTGGCAGTTTATTTTTACGTGCTGAGTTGCCGTCCCTAACGCACAACCTTCAACGAAGGTACGCCCATTCACGCATGCCTTCACACAGAAGACGCTCTAGCTGAGAATCGAACGGGACAACGTCTTGCTGTGAGGCGACAACACTACCGCAGCACCACCACCACCGCGGTATGTATATGTATTTATATTTATATTAATGTGATGCAAAGGCATTTTGTATTTATTTTTAAGAAGGAAATGAGTAGTTCAGCATGTCCACGTTTTGAAATAGTGTTTGAGTCAGTTGCGAAGTTGAAGTGGTTAGAGTAAAATCATGATATTCCACCAGCTTTTTAAAGAGTTCATCTGCCCTGATTATATTATACCCAAGATGGAGAATTTCGGAGTCTTTTATATTGTGTTTAAGCCATGTTTCTGTGGCAGTTAAGACATCAGGAGCTTATTGTGCAACCTAGGCTTGGAAATCAGCTACTTTATTGCAGATACTCTGAAGTTAAGTGTAACTAATTTTAGTTTTTCTGTTTGGCGTTTGGTTGTTTGTAAATGGGAGGGACCTGTGTTGGGGTAGATGTCTCCAGAAAGGGGTATGAGAGAAGTAGGTAGAGAGCTGTTGAGGGAGGATAGTTATTTTTAGAGAAATTTGAAAGTTGAAAGTAAGGGCATTAGAGTTGGTAGGCAGAGAGAAGCTTGATTTATTTTGGAAGTTTAAGATAGTAATTACTCCCTGGCTCTCCAAAGACTCCATAACCCTGCTGCATCTCTGAGATGTAGCCTGGAAACACCACCAAAAATACAAAACATCTAACTCCCTAACCAAATACAAACAACTCTGCAATAAAGTAAAAAAAAATAGCTGCTGATAGAAAATCCTACTACTTGAAACTACAAAACAATCTCAAATCCAGTCCCAAAATGTTTTGTAGTAGTATCTCTGCCCTCCTCAGTCCTGGTCGAAACAATCATTGCCCAGATCCTAGCTGTCCAGATCATATTACTGTCTCTCAATTCAACTTCTTTTTTTATAGACTCTATACCCAAGCCCACCACATCTTTCCCCAACAATGTTTTAGCCACTACCTCACCACCCTCCCAAACCCCCCTCCCTCTTCTCCAACTAATTCCAGTCACCTCATTCAAACCCATCACAGTTAATACCATATAAAAACTCCTACAAAAATTAAAACCATGTTCTAATGCCCCAAATAATCTACCCTCCAACTTCCTCATGCTTGCTGCTCATGGCATAGCTCTGCCCATCTGCATTCTTATCAGTCGCGCTATTCAAGAATTATATGTACCCCTCCTCTGGAAGAAAGCCTTTATTATTCCCCTTCACAGAGGTGGCACCAATACCAACATCTCAAATTTCCATCTGATAGCCCTTCTCTCTCCTATATCCAAGATTCTTGAAAAGTGAATTCATCTGCAACTCTTACCCTACTTAATCGGCAGTCACTTGGTGACCCCCACTTAACATGGATTTAGACACAGCACCATCACTGCCCTTCTATCCTCCTTTGATGTCATCAACCGTGCTTGTGACTCAGGCAGTATAGTAACCACCCTTCTCATTGATTTATCCAAAGCTTTTGACACAGCCTCCCATCACTTACTCCTGTCCCAGCTGTCCCATTTCAACATTTCCCTCTCTACCATAAACTAACCATCTCTCAAACTGTCAACAAGCTGTCAAGTGGAACAATTCTACCTCTTCCTACCTCCTTACTCCCAACAGGCATGCCCCAAGGCTTTATATTGGATCCCCTTCTATTAAACATCTTTATTAACTTCCATCACTGTCTCCCAAATGCCAAGCTTGTCCCATATGCCGATGACTCTACCATTATCTGTTCTGCTAAATCACTCCCCAAACTTGTACAAATAACTCAGGACGCCTTCGCTAGTACCGAAACCTGGATGCTAAACAATCACCTAGTTCTCAATGCAACCAAAACTGAAATCATGTTATTTACTCCATCAAAAAACACCAAAATTGACATAAACTCCTTCACTATAGTCAGCCAAAACAAGACTCCCATCGATATAGTCCCCCATCCCAAGTTACTAGGTGCCCTTATCGATGAGCAACTAACGCTTGACATCCACATACATACTAATATCAAGACGACTCACCAGAAGTGTATGCTCTATTGACATAATCGTTGCCTCACCCCTCAACCAAGAGTGCTGTCGCTGTCACTTATCTCTTTTCCTCTCTCATGTATGGTGCTCCTCTCCTAATTAACCTGCAATCCTCCCTAAAGACAAAACTTGAGTCCTGTCATAATAAAATCTCTTAGTCTGCTACTGGCTCCAAGTCCTATGCTCACCACTGTGATGCACTACACTCCTTGAATTGGCTAGAACTCCCCAACTATCTTGTCTTACATTCAACTCTCAGCTGTCCATAATATCATATTCAGGCCCACTAACTGCCCCTTCCTCTCCTCTGTACTCTCCCTGCATATACCTGATAGATCACTCGGATCCAGAAATCAGAATGTCCTTGAAGTATACAAACCCTCACGTACACCTGGGCAATTCCTACTGTCATTCTCCCTAGCACGCAAATGGAACTCACTCCCACCCCACATCTGAATTACCCAGAACCACTCTCGTTTTGAGTTTTCTGCATTCTTATCTCTCGTCTAAATGGGAATGCTCCTGCTCTCACCCTTTCTAACTTACACCGCACCTCACCCCCACCCCTTCTAGAGTTCTCACTAATCTAAATCTAACAGCTGTTGCACTCTCTTGACTTCCTCCTTACTATTTTCCCACTATAGCACCTCCGTGTTTGTCTTGTTACTGTAGGCAACAGCATACCTTGAACTACAAAATGCTTTATCCCATGTACCCACTGAAAAGTATGTCATGCCATTTAGTGCAACAAGTTTTTATTTTTCAATATCTGTCTTTGTATAATGTAATATTTTTGTGAGCTTTTATACTTTTTAATTTTTGTAAGATTGTTTCTGGAGCTTTTCTCCCCGGGCCTCCATTGAAAAAGGGCTCTCTTAAGCCCAATGGACTTCACCGGTTAGCAAACTGCAAATAAAATAATAAATAATGTTAAATAAGCTAGGTGAGATGTTGGCATAACTTGCAGTACTTTTAGGAATAGATGTAATGAATGTGTATTATAAATGAAAGTCATTTGTGAGAGAATAGAAAGGGATATTTCTAAGGAAAAGAGTAGTAGGAAAGGTCTGAGAGTATATCATTATGATCTAAGCTGAGAGAAGGTCAGCTAGGTACCTGGAAAAGTAAAAGGCAGAGTGTTTTAACCTACAGATATAGTATATAAGGTGTTTGAGGGGAGGAACAATTGTAGGGGTAGAGAGGAGCAGTAGAACACTAGGATGAGAGATTTGTGTTGATAGGTTAGATGAGTGGATGAAGAAAGGGTAGGTAGAAGTATAGTTGATGTGGGGACATGTGGGAATTTGGGGGGGGGGGTAGGATAGGCAATCTGGGTGAGCCCATGTGCAGCAGGTTTAACCAGGCTACCAAAGTGAGTGCAAAGAGAAAAAATAGTAAGGTATTAGATATGCTTCATTTGTTTGTGTGTATGCTGCTGCAATTGAAATATATAGCTGTTTTAACTACTAAGAGTTTTTTTCTTTATTAATGATATTTACTATTTAATTGCACAGTAGTCTGCCTTTAAAAAATAGGGCACAGACTTGCATGAAATATTTTTTTTAATTTTAATTGGAAGTGCAATTTAAGATAATGGCAATGTGTATATGTTAAAAAATATATATGGTAAAATCCAGAAGAAAAAGCAGGTTTTCAGAAAGATAATAGTGATTTAAGCCCTTTGGAAAAGGTTGAGCCCATGTGGGTTAAGGGTGTGAACAAAACAGAAGAAATTGCCTATAAAATGACTAGTTATCTTAGCTTGTGGTTAAATAGTTATTTAGAGGCAAAAATTAGCCTTGTCAGATGCCCTACTACTGTGAGCTAGTCAGTTATAGATTTTGCTTGAGAATAAAGGTAGTTCTTGTCTAGCTTTACTTGGTGCTATTGATAACACTGTATGTAATGTGTATTTGCATGGATACACCTTTTAAACTGTGAACATTAGCAGAAAGAGTGTCACTTTGCAATTATTGTGTGTCATAGAAATTGTGAATATGATTTCTTAGGGCTTTTGTATTACTACCCGTTTGCTTTTCATTGCTTTGTGTTTAGGAACTGCCTGGAAACCCTGTTGTACATAACACCCGTTCACCTTGCTTTGTTTAAGTATTAAGATGGTCATCTCTTGAGCTGTACTTGTCTCTCTACTGTTTTTGTACTGTTTCTTTGAAGAAAGAAAGCTCACTTTTTTAATTGGCAAGATCCAGTGATGATGTAGAAAGGGTTTGCTTCAGGTAAACCAGAAATACCACTGTTTTAGTTCTAGTGACATTCACACTGTTGAGGCTAAAGCATTACTTGAAGTGCAGTGATTTATGGGGCATATGAATTTGCAAGGTCTTTTTAAGTAAGTGAAAGTAGAGACCCCCTTCTGCAATTTCTAGCAGGACATTTTTAAATGCTACATCCATAAATCTGTGCCACAGTCCCCCCCCCCCAAAAAAAAAAAAAGCATTAGTAAGAAGAGAAACATGCAAAAATCATGAATTTCTATCACATTATTGCAAGCAGACTGAAAGCAACTGCCTTTGTGCCTTGAATTTGCAGATTTTGTGAACTAATTTAGAAATTAATAGTCTTAATGCCTGAAAACATTTGATCTGATATTGTTAATCTTCATTCATTACTGATGGATTATCGGTTCTGTCCTCTGAACCAAGGTGGCCTAATACCAAGCTCTCGTCAGCCAAAAACTCTCGAACCAAGATCCTACCCAGAATGCTCTGCTCCTTGTTAACTCAGATCTTGTTCACCGTATTGCTGTACAGCCATGTCAAGCCACTCTCTCTCAGCTAAGTGAATAATTTTTTGAAAGTTTCTATATTGTTAGTGCTTTCAAAGTTTTCAGTCAGTTACTATTTCTATACTCCTACCCTATCGTATCTTTAACACTCTCTCCCTATAGTTTCTTTCCCTTTATTACCCTTTCTTACCTTTGAGGTAATTCTTCATTACCATCGTTGGTAATCCTTCCTTTCTCTCTTCTTACCCTTCTGGGTAGCCTTCTTAACTCTGTGGTACTGTCATTCTTCTCCACATCATTATGTCAGACAAAAAAATTAGTGTTGGTTTCAAACAGTGTAAGGATTGCGGCCATAAGTTATCATTTACTGATGGCCATGACTTGTGTCTATTGCTTGAATGTCTCCCACCTTTCAGTGGATCCCCGTGTGGGATTTGTAGAAATTTTTCGACCAGGACGCAATGAAAGAAAGAAAGAACAAGTTAATTCTGAAAGGCTTCCTTAAAACTCCTTTCTGTGAGGCTATCTCTGGGTTGGAGGACTCACCCCCTCCTGCTAAACCCCGTAAGAGGCATTCTTCTTCCTCCTCCTTGTGGTCGCTCACTTCATCTCCCTCTGGAGATCACAGGGAGTCGACTCATAAGAAGGTTAAAATTTCCAGTCCGGTGCTGCCACCTGTGACCCTTTGGACTCCAGGCTCAGCACCGCCCCAGTTGATTCTTGCTCCATCTATGTCCTCTTTATGCCACTGGCACCAGAGTTCCCAGTGCAGACACTTAACGGCTCTGATAGTTTCATCGCAGCATTTACCGGCACCGTCTCTGCAGGTATAGTCTCCTTTGGCACCATTGGTACAATCTCCTTTGGCCCTGAGTTTGACAATATTGTCCTCTATGGTGCAGACACCTTCGGCACAGACCTGCTCTTTGGTGCAGTCCTGTTCGGCACCATCATTACTACCGGTGCAGACACCTTCCTCGATGGCATCGTACTTATCGGTGCAGACACTTGCCTTTGTGGTGCAGACACCTTCCTCGACGGCATCATACTCCTTGGTGCAGACACTTGCCTTTTATGGTGCATACACCTTCGACTTCTATGGGGCTGCCTTTGTCAGCACAGACTGCCTCGACACCATTCTCCTCAGTGCAGACACCCTCTGTTCTGGACTCTGCACCTCTCGAACTAGCAAGGACCAAGTACTCTCCTCCTTTGGATCGGTTTGTTGGTAGCCAATATAGCCCTTTTCTAGGAAGGCCAGAATCGCCTTCAGGTTTATCTGAGGTCGACCAGGAGCTTCTCTGAACAAGATGAGTTGCGGCTTGTTGACCGGTTCCTTGTGGCCAGGGGTCTCTCTGAACCGTCTAAAGCTACGTTCCGTCTTTCAGGTGAATGTATTTCTCCACAGACTCCAACATACATTCCTCCTTTGACTTCCATGCAAGCATTGAAGCCCATTCCTCTGACAGCCGCTTCCCTTCCTCCGACCCCAATAGTGGGCCTCACTTTGGAGCCGGAGTCGTCCTTGTGGCCCTCTGTGCACTGGGCATCGGGCTCTTCTCAGGCTAGTGGCTGTGCCGTGGGGGAGGGCATTCTTGGTTCGACTCCGATTTTTTTCTATAGCACCTTCCAGGATTCTTTGTTCCCTCACACTCCACAGCCCTCTTGAGACTCCTAGTCTAGGGGTCGGCTTGTCGGAGCAGGGTGTGACCCCCAGTTCCGAGGTTGTCATGCTCTGTTCCAGGCTCCCATCCCTCTTTGGGCGGTTCGGCTTTCCAGGCCATGGAGAGGGTGCTTGCTTCCGCTGGCAAACCCCCTATGTCAGAGTCCTCTCCCCCCTCTGTGCCGCAACTGTCACAAGCCACAACCACTGAACACCAGGCACAAGGGCCTCCGGTTTCTTCCCCTCAGGAGACCCCCTCTTTGCAATCTTCCCCAGAACTCCACACTGAGGAAATACCTCGCAAGGTTTCATGCAAGAGGAAGAACATGGACTCCACTGAGGAGTGTCTGACCAAAGATAAGGACTTTGACGTGGAAGGGTCCCCACGGTCACCCTCTGATGAGGTGTCCTTTGGTGACATCCTCGAGATCCTGAGACAGAGGGGTGAGTGGAAGTCCTCCAATCCTTCCTCAGAGGAATCCGTATTCCTGCAGGCCTTTCGTGCCCCCCCCCCCCCACGCTTGTCGAGCTCATCGTCCAGCGTGCATGGAAGGCTCCTGGCAGCTGTACTGCGGAGGCCTGACAAGATGTTATCTCCTCCAGCTGAGCATCCCTGTTGGTCAAAAGGTCTTCCAGTAGCTGCCATGATGGTGGCGACTGCAACCAAGAAAGACTTGGCAGACGAGAGCCAGACTGTCCATCCACCCAACAAGGAGTCCCGGGCAATGGACAGACTCTGGAAGCGTGTGTTTGCTTCATCAAACTTTGCTGTAAGGTCCTTGAACTACTTGGCACACTTTACAAGGCTCCAAAGGGATCTTATCAACCATCTCTCTGAAACCTTGGCATGAGCTTTTTCTGATGAGGTCTGTGACAATGTAGCTTCCCAGATAGCGACCCTAAATCCATATCCAATTCTTCCATGCGTCTTACTTCACACGCAACAGAAGGAGCAGCAGTCGCACGTATAGTCACGAGACGACATGCCTGGATGCGCCTTTGCGACTTTGGGGACTCCTTTAAGGCTTCCTTTATGGACACCCCCATCCAGGCCGCTTCTTTGTTTGGCCCTAAAGTTAAAGATATGCTGGCAAGGTGCAAACAAGACGGCAAGACCCTATCTGCCGTTGGTGTCAGACACTCCACTCTTCAATGATTCTACTACAGAAATCAGAGGAGCGGGAAGATGTGGCACAGAAAATCACGTGACTCTTTCTGTGACGCATGTGCCGAGTTCTCCCCTAGAGGCAGAGGGAGAAACTCCAATGGAAGACTCCCCTTTCGGGAGAGGAGGTCCACGAAACTGGGGTTTCAAAGATTCTTTCTCTGGCCAACACCATCAGCACTCCTGAAACTTTACCTGACTGCTCACCTCTGAAAGACATCGAGGGTCATTTTTCCGTGTACCCAACTGCCTAACGAAACATAACCATTGATTGTTGGGTACAACGGATAATGTCCAGAGGCTATTGCATCCCCTTCCATCTCTGTCAGCCTCATCCGGAGACTTGCCTGATGTTCCACCAAGTCAAAGGGAAGCAGCAGCACACGAAATCCAAAAGCTGCTACAAAAAAGTCATCCATATGGTCCCCCCAGACCAGATAGGATCTGTTTTTTATGCAAGGTTCTTTATGGTTCCAAAAAAGATGGGACTGGAGACTGATTCTGGATCTTAGAACACTGAACAAATTTGTAAAACCAGAGAGATTCAGGATGGTCACGGTTCAGTCTATCATTCCTATTCTGGAAGAAGACTATTGGATGTGCTGTGTAGATCTTCAAGATGCATATTACCATATAAAAATGGACACATGCTCAAGAAGATACCTCCACGTCCGCATAAGAGCCAGTCACTACCAATTTCGAGCACTGCCCTTCAGTCTCTCTACAGCCCCTGAGTGTTCAAATGCATGGCAGTGGTCATCGCTCACCTGCGACTTCAAGGATTCCAGGTGTTTCCATACCTAGACGACTGGCTCCTCACTGCCCCCAACAACCGTCTACTGGAAGAAGCCCTAGACTACACTTTCCTCACAGCACAATGCCTAGGAATCACTATAAACTGGAAAAAGTCCAACACGACCCCAGCTCAGTCTTTAGAATTTATCGGGGTACTGTTGGACACAAGGAATTTCACAGCGTCTCTTCCAGATCATAGACTTCAAAGAATAAGACAACAGGTTCAGCCGCTGCTCTGTCACCACAAGTCTGCTTAGTCCATACTCCAACTCTTGGAGTCAGTGGCAGCCTCGATCACCATTGTTCCTCTGGCCAAATTCCAC
Source organism: Protopterus annectens (assembly GCF_019279795.1). NCBI lineage: Eukaryota > Metazoa > Chordata > Ceratodontiformes > Protopteridae > Protopterus > Protopterus annectens. The sequence goes on from NC_056746.1 coordinate 4,745,150, forward strand.
ATGAGACTTCTCCAGTGGCTGCTCCTCACTCAGTGGTACTCTCTGCAGCACACTTTGTCTTTTTAGATAAGTGTAATTCAGAGATGCAAGCAAGATTTTCTCTGATGGACGTCTCGAAACCTCCTAACAATGGTCTTGCCCCTTCAACCCCCATCAACTGAAAGCTACGGTGACCACAGACGCCTCCCTGATGAGGTGGGGGGGCTATGTCAGGGAAACTCTGTCCAAGGTGCCTGGTCAGTGACAGAGGCCCTTTTGCATATCAGTGTCCTGGAACTGAGGGCAGTGCTAGTAGCATTGCAAGCATTCCATTCCATCCTTCCATCAGGGACTGTTGCGATCCAGTCAGACATGTCAGTGGTCTGGTACATCAACAAGCAAGGAGGCACCATATCTTATCCATTATGCCGAGAGGCCTTGAGAATGTGGCAATGGGCAATCGCTTCCAACCACTTTCTAATTGCAACACACATTCCCAGGAGCTTCAACATGACAGCGGACAAGTTGAGCAGGTGCATTTTGAAACGGGTGGTTCCTCAACCCTGTGATAGCGGCATAAATTTTCAACCGCTGGGGGCAGCCTTGCTGCGAGCTATTTGCCTCCCCAACCAACTACAAGTGCAACTATTTTAACCTGATCCCCCCTCGGGGACAGTCACAGAGAGATGCGCTCTAGTCCACGCTTGGCTCTCGGGTCTACTTTATGCTTATCCTGTTCTCCCCTTCATCTCTCAATTTCTGAAGAAAGCACAGCAGTTGAAAAGCTAAGTGATCCTCATTGCTTCGACAAGTCTGGTTTCCCTTCCTCTGGCCTCACCGTCTAGAGCGACCATGGATCCTCAATCCATCCCCAACGTTGATCTCCCATCCGCAGGTTCTGACTCACCCCAGTCTAACAACCCTGAAGCTGACAGCTTAGATGTTCATAGTGTTACCCTGCTGCAGTCATCACACTTGGGTTATCCTGTCATCAGGCGGTCCCGCAGTCGGCCGGAATTCCAAAGTCTTGGTCAGGCGTCGGTTGCTGTCGCTTCTTCCTTGACGTCAGTGCGCCAGGGGTATATATAATGCATCCGACGCCATTTTCTTCAGTTTTTCTTGCCGCGCGGTGCCCGAAGCAGAAGCAGTTTGCAAGTATCGGCTGACTCCTAAGATTTTCGAAGTCGAATTTCAGATCCGAAGTCTTCAATAAAGCTAAGTGCCCCATTGGGGAAATTTTTCTTGCCTCAGACCGATGTCAGAAAAAGTTAACAGTTGTATTTCTTGTGGGAAGCAAATACCTCATAAGGATTTTCATTCTTACTGCATACCTTGCCTAGGCCCAGACCACGTTTTTGTGCTAGGTTTAATAAGCGTACTATAAAAAGACGCTTTGATTTCGCATGACACTACTTCGGTAGAAAATTTAACTACACAATACCGTCGGAGCAACAGACTACCGGCGTGCACAAAAAACGCAAGGATAAGGACAGGCAACCTAGACCCAAGCCAGACTCCGTGGCCTCTGCTGGACCGGTCTCCGGTTCACCGGTCTTCAGTGAGGCTCCAACGTAGCCCCTGACTACCGCAGATCTGGAACCCGAGACCGCTTCGGAGCCTTTGGCGGAGAGTGCTAGGCCGACACAGCCATTTTGTTTAGCCCCTACAGACGGCACTGCTGAAAGAGATGTCGGTGCTACAGAAACACCTTCGGTTTCTGAAGGCGTCTTCAGACCGACGACTCTCACCATAAAAACGTATCCTAAGCTTAAGACTCCTATTAAACCTAAAAAGACTGCACTCCAGTTCAAGGCCCCATGCCTAAGAAACAGATGCTCAAAATGGCTGAAGATTTGATCTCTTTAATCAGGGGTTCCCAACCCCCAGCCGACAAAAGGCCTTGACAAGAGAAAGATTATGCCTCCTCTGATCAAGTGTCTATTTCCTCAGGCTCCTCTGAGGACCAAGATTACTCCTTCTCCGCTTATGAAGATTCTGATGCTGAGGATTCTATTCCCTCAGCTTCTCCTTCTGAAGACTATTCCTTTGGGGAAACTTTACACACTATGAGGGAACATTTTCACTGGGAAGGTCAGGTCTTCTCTGACTCAAAGAAAAGGCTTTGAGAGTTTATTTTACTCCCCCAGCACAGACCACTTGCCATCCCCCCAGTTTTAGACATTGTGGATGATGTTTACTTAGAATCCAGTTTGAACCCAGATTCTCTACCTCCTGCTCCAGCCAAACCTGACAGATACTATAGAGTGCCTGATTCCCACAAATTCCTTTATAAAAGCCCTGTTGCTGATCCAGAGACTATCTCCCAGGGTCCCAAAGGGGCTAAGGCTTCTATGGCAAAAAATCCTGTACCCTCTGAAAGGGACACCAGCGCACTAGACAGGTGGGGGAAAAAGGATTACACCTCAGCCACTCTAGATATGAGGGCACTTAATTGCCAATTTCACATGCTAAAATATCAGCAATTTCTAATGTCTCAGTTAAAACAAAAAATGAGCACACTCCCTCAACAGGTTGAATTGAAAGAAATGCAGGATCTGTTGCATGCAAATGATACACTTGTAATAGGTGACTCTATCGTCAGGCACACTGACGTCCTGCTCACCAGGCTGAACAAGGAGAGGGTCACGGTGAGCAGCCTGTCGGGCGCTAGGATCCGCCACATAACACAAGCACTCGGGTCACTCCAAGGCAAGTACAAATATGACTCAGTCATTGTCCATGCTGGTGTGAATGACCTGAGACGTACCTCCCTGGACTACATGAAAAGAGACATAAAGGAGCTCTCTGAGCATGTAGCCCAGGCCGGTATGACCCTGACCTTGAGTAGCATCTTACCCTCACCAAGAATGATGCCACAATATGAAGACAAGATGATCAATTTCAACAATTGGCTTAAGTACTGGTGTCATTCAAAGGGGATCCAATGCCTGTCAGCTTGGGATGATATGCTCGACAAGCCACGATGCTTCGCTAGGGACGGCTTGCACCTGTCACCCCTGGGCTTTCAGATATTGGCAAAGGCTCTTGCTACCCCCATAGTGCCTTTTTTAGGCAAGGCTCAAAAGACAAACCCACCTCCATAGGTATCACAAGGGATAAGAAACTAAGAGTAATGCTACTCAACGCCAGAAGTCTAAACCTCAAGATGCATGCACTCGAAACTCTCCTTAGCATGGAGTACATCGATATCTGTGCAGTAACAGAAACTTGGTTCAGGGCTCCCGAGAGCACCCTAGCACTACCAGGTTATACCTCATACCATGTTTTTCGGCCCCAAAACTTGGACCGAACCACAAAAGGAGGGGAGTATCGATATTCATCAAAGATAACCACACCTCCAGGTTGGTGGCAAAGCACGAAGCATCAGAGACTGTCCATGTGCAACTAACAGTGGGTAAAACTGCCTTCCAGTTTATAGCCTGCTACAGACCACCCTCCCAAACCCAGGAACCCCACTCGGCCTTTCTGAGAACACTGTAAAATATGAAGGTCTCTCCAAACACCATTATATTGGGTGACTTCAACTACCCAAACATAGACTGGGAGCATTACTCTAGCTCCAACACCCTAGCCCAAGGGTTCCTAGAAACTCAAATGCTGTGGAACAACTTGTTACCACTCCCACAAGAGGGGAAAACATACTGGACCTGATCATCACCAACATGGGGACTTTATGCTCCAGACCAGAAGTGTATCCCTCACTGGTAAGATCAGACCATAAACTAGTCTCACTGGATATTCACATCCCGACCCCACCCCCTGCCCAGAAAACCACAGTGAGAAACTTCTCTAAAGCAAATTTCACACTCCTCAAAACCGAGGTGGAATCCTTCAAAGCCCCCGGGCCTGTGGAAAATACGGCCCAGACCGCAGAATCCTTTATAAATGCATTCTATGAACACCTTCAGGAATGCATGGATCATGCGATCCCAAATAAAACCATGACCCAATCCTCCAAAGGCAGACGTCCTGTCTGGTGGACCCCAGCCCTAAACAAACTATACAATAGAAGGAGGAAGCTACTAAATGATAGAGCAAAATCCCAAAAAGGGAAGGCATCACTGATCAGTATTAGCAAAAAACTACGGGCACTCATAAAATTGTCTAAGGCCAGCTTCGAGAGAAAAATTGCACAGGACACTAAGGATAATCACAAGGCTTTCTTTAGTTATGTTAGGAACCTGGGTGGTAATTCCCAGATATGCTCAGAATTAGTCCAAAATGACAAAAAATACACTGAACCCACAGACATTGCCAACATCCTAGCTGACAGGTTCAGCGCAAACTTCTCCCCCCCCTACCCACCAAAAGGGCAAATATCTATCCCAGCAGAGTGCTGCCCCCCTGACATCTCAGATGCTCAGGTAAGAGCCGCCCTCCAAAGCAAAAAACACAGCATCAATGGGACCAGACGGTGTCCCGGGCTGCATCCTACATGAACTCCAAGAAGAGCTAAACCCAAACATAAAACTACTGTTCAATCTCGGCCTTACTACAGGATATGTGCCCAAAGAGTGGCGTACAGCAACAGTGGTCCCTCTCCATAAAGGTGGTGCCTCAACGGATCCTGGAAACTATCGCCCCATAAGCCTGACTAGCTTGGTCTGCAAAGCTATGGAAAGGATCATCATGGACCTCATAAATAAAGATATTGGGGACCTACAGACACTGGATCCTACCCAGTTTGGCTTTGTTAAGGGCAGATCCTGCCTCTTAAACCTGGTTGATTTCTTTGAAACGGTCACCAAGGCCATTGACGAGGGGAAGGTGGTCCATACAGCCTACCTGGACCTCGCAAAAGCCTTCGATACATTACCCCACTCGGGCATTATAGATAAGCTCACCAGCTTAAATATAAACCCCTATGTCACTAGATGGATTGCAAACTGGCTCAAGGACAGAACCCACATGGTTAGAATTGCTGGAGCCATGTCAGACTCCAAACCAGTTACAAGTGGTGTCCCACAAGGCTCAGTCCTGGGACCTGTCTTGTTCGGTATATATTTCTCGGAGGTACAGGCCAACACGGAAGGACTGTGGCTGACCAAGTTCGCAGATGACTGCAAACTGGGTACCATAATCGACTCTCCAGTCAACACAAGCATCCTCCAAAAGGGCCTCATAGAAACAGACAACTGGTGCCAGAGCCATGGCCTCAAGCTAAACGCCAAAAAGTGTATAGTCATCCCCTTTGGCAAAAACAAAGTGCCCACAAATTACCACATAGGTGGTAATCCGTTAAGTACAGAAGAAGTAATTAGGGACCTGGGGACCCAAGTTGATAGCAATCTCTCATTTGACAACCACGTGGCCAAAGTGGTTAGAAAAACATTTTATATAGCCCACCTAATCATGAAGGGATTCACATCTAGATCAGGGAGGTCATCGTGCCTCTTTACTCATCCCTCATCAGGCCCATAATTGAGTACAATGCCCCTTTTGGGATGTACCTTACCAGACACCTGCAGCAACTGGAAAGACCCCAAAAGTACCTCACCAAGAGGATCAAAGGGCTCAAACAGATGCCATATGCTGCCCAGTTAAAGAAACTCCAGCTCTACTCAGTGGCATACCGCCTGTTCAGAGGCGATCTGTGCCTGACGTATAAAGCCATGTCCAACCCGGAATTAATGGACATGCTGCACCTCAGAAAATCCAAATCCCATCGAGCCACGCTCGAGAGACTTGAACCTCAGCACTGAAATAAATAGGACATGCTGGAGGGACAGATTCATAACCCAGAGGCTCCCTTCACTCTGGAATAAAATCCCAGTCCAGGTTAGGCAGAGTCCCTCATTGACTCTCTTCAAGAGGAATCTTGATGAGTGGATGGGAGATCGTAGGTTTACCCCGGGTATCACTTCTGTGTCACTGTTAGACAGAGGCACAGTATACTAACCTCGAAAAAGGGCATAGCAAAATAAATTTAAAATGGGTGGCGAAAGCCAAACACATTCTGGCTAGGCTTATAAATGCCCTAGGGCAGATAGCCTAGTATGAACCTATGAACAGGTGGGCAAACGTACTTTACAATGTGGGTTTGATTCTTTGGAGGCTTCCTGCAGAGCAGCTCTCACTGGGTCTGTTATACGTAGGCATGCTTGGTTAAAGGAACAAACTCTGCCTGATCATGTTTAAGCAAAGCTTCTAGATGCTCCCTTACAGCAGGATGTTCTTTTTAGAGTTAAAGCAGAAGTCGTCTTAAAGAAAATGGCGGATAAGGCAAAATCTATGCAGACAGTCAAAGATTTTCTACAGGTACAGCCCCCTTGCTTCAGCAGAAATTGGCCAACAAAAAATTGGTCCTTTCCAGCTACTGACAGACCACAGAGGGGTAAATACAGACGTCGAAGAGGCAGAGGACAACCACAAGCCCAATACAAACCTCGACAATGGGGCACTGCAACACAGAAGGGAGGAGAAGACAGGTCCCAAACTACCAGAAGGCATACTCAATGACTTGCACCTCATCTGGCCAAGCAACACTCTCTTGGCAGCCCCCTTGGGAGGAAAACTCGCACTTTTTTCAGTCAACTGGCACATTGTCACAAAGGACAAATGGGTCCTAGACATAATTTCACGAGGATACAGATTCCATTTTCACACCTTGCCAATGAAAAGAGGAATGCCAAACCTGCCACAAAATCAATGGGCAGAGGCACAAAAACAAATTATACAGCTCTCATGGACATGAGCCATTCAACTGGTACCTACACGAGAGCAAGGCCAAGGATTTTACTCAAGACTCTTTCTAGTTCCCAGAAAGGACAATGCCTGGAGACCAATTCTGGACCTTTCAGTTCTAAACACCTTCTTACAAGTACCCAAATTCAAGATGCTAGCACTACAGCAGCTTCTTCCCATGTTGGGCAAGAAAGCATGGCTAGTAATGTTGGACCTCAAGGAGGCATACCTGCATGTCCCTATCAGACAAAGTTGCAGAATATACCTCCGTTTCATTGCAGGTCCAACCCATTACCAATTCTCGGCACTGCCCTTTGGCTTATCTACTGTGCCCAGGGTCTTCACAAAATGCCTGGCACCAGTAATTGCATACTGCAGACAAAGAGGAATTCAAATATACCTATACCTAGTATATAAATAGAATAGAACCAAAATGCTGTCATCCAAAAAAAGGAAGCCAATCTGGTGGTCCCCTGCCATAAACAAACTTTACAACAAAAGGAAGAAACTTTTGCAGAAAAGAGGAAAATCCCAGGATGCAAAAAACTCCCTTACTAGCCTCAGTAAGAAACTGAGATGCCTCATAAAATCCTCCAAAGCTAGTTACGAAAATAAAATTGCCAAAGATCCCAAAGACAACCACAAAGCATTCTATAACTATGTCAAGAATCTAAATGGCAATGCTCAGATCTGCTCTGAGTTAAAACAGAATGGCATTAAATATACTGATCCGAAGGATATTGCCAATATCCTGGCAGATCGATTCAGTGCCAACTTCACCCCCTCTCACCCCCTAAATGGCCCATCTCAATACCGGAAGATTGCCAAATTCCAGTAATAACGGCCACACAGGTACAAAACGCACTCTCTAAAGCCAAGAATACAGCATCCATGGGACCAGATGACATCCCGGCTGTGTACTACATGAACTACAATATGAACTGGCACCTCACCTAAGTGTCATGTTTAATCATAGCCTCACCTCAGGTTTCGTGCCCACTGAGTGGCGCAGAGCTACAGTTATCCCAATCCACAAGGGGGGATCCACCTTGGATCCCAGAAACTACCGTCCCATCAGTCTGACGAGCCTTATCTGCAAGGCCATGGAGCGTATTATCATGGAACTTATAAACAAAGACATTGGCAACCTTCAAACACTGGACCCCACCCAGTTTGGGTTTGTGAAGGGCCGATCTTGTCTCCTGAACCTGATTGACTTTTTTGAATCAGTCTCCAGAGCCATGGACAAGGGTAAGGTGGTCCACACAACCTATCTAGACCTTGCCAAGGCCTTTGACACCATCCCCCACTCTGGAATCATAGATAAACTTACTAAGTTGGGCATTAATCCCTATGTCACCCAATGGGTTGCTAAATGGCTTACTGATAGAACCCACACTGTAAAAGTAGCCGACTCCAAATCCAGCTCCAGACAAGTGACAAGTGGAGTACCTCAGGGTTCAGTCCTGGGGCCGCTCTTGTTTGGCATCTACTTCTCTGAAGTGCAGGTCAACACTAAGGAACTCTGGCTAACAAAGTTTGCAGATGACTGCAAACTGGGAGCCATTATTGAATCCCCAAATGATGTGGATACTCTACAAAAGGGCCTTACAGAAACAGATGCTTGGTGCCAGAGCCATGGGCTCAAGCTCAATGCCAAGAAATGTATCGTTATCCCCTTTGGGAAAAAACATGTATCCATGAATTACCATATAGGTGGCAGTACACTAAACACAGAAAATGTGATAAGAGACTTAGGGACACAGGTGGACAGTGGTCTCACCTTCGATAACCACATCGCCACAACAGTCAGGAAATCCTTCTGTGTGGCACACCTCATCACGAAGGGCTTTTCATCCAGAAAAAAGGAGGTCATTGTCCCACTGTACTCATCCCTCATTAGACCCATTATAGAATACAACGCCCCATTTGGTATGTACCTCTCAAGACATCTGCAACAACTGGAAAGGCCTCAGAAATACCTCACTAAAAGAATCACAGGCCTAAAGCAGATGCCCCACGCTGACCACCTTAAAAACTCCAGCTATACTCTGTCGCATATCGTCTACTCAGAGGCGATCTCTGCTTAACATACAAGGCCATGTCAAACCCAGAGCTGTTGGACATGCTACACTTAAAGAAATCCCAATCCCTCAGAGCTACACGCTCCAGGGATCTAAACCTTGTCATCACAATAAACAAAACATGCTGGAGGGATAGGTTCCTGACCCAGAGACTCCCCAGACTCTGGAATAGATTGCCCATACATGTCAAGCAGAGTGCCTCTTTGGACCTCTTCAAGAGGAACCTTGATGATTGGCTGGGAGAAAGGAAATTCACCCCAGGATCACATCAGTCGCCCTGCTAGACAGGGGTCCAGGAAAGTAAATAATGTGGGAAGAAATAGCCAGGGAATTGTTGTGGCTAGGCTTGTATAGGCCCTAGGGCTGATAGCCTAGTACCAACCTATGAACCTATGAACTGCCTCATCCAAGTAGAAAGCAAGGACATTCTCTTACAACCTCTGGCTTTTGTAAAACATCTTCTAAGTTGCCTGGGGTACACAGTAAACGAAAAGAAATCAAAACTAGTACCCTCATAAAATATGACATTCCTGGGTGCCAGCTTGAATACAACGGCCCAGAAGGCTTATCTGACGCCAGACAAACAACTACAACTGACTCAATATTTCAAAACAATGGCAACAAAGACCCAACTACCTGCAAGAAAAATTCTGCAGGCCTTGGGCTTCATGGCATCTTGCATACTACTAATACCATTTGCAAAGCTGCATATGAGGAAATTACAGTGGTACCTAAAAAGTGTATGGTCTCAACACAGCCACAGCTTGGACACAATGATATCTCTCATTCCCTGCCTACAACAGGAGTTTCTATGGTGGTCACAGGCATGTCACCTCAACAAGGGTCAGCCTTTCACCTTGCCCCCAGCCCGGCAAACTATGACAACAGATGCATTGGACTACGCCTGGGGGCACACATGGCAGGACAGTGCGTTCAAGGCGTATGGACTGCAGATCAAAGGAATCTGCACATCAATCAAAAAGAGATGCTAGCTGTACAGAATGCTCTGACAGCCTTCAAGAATCTATTACATCCAGGACAACTTACAATAAGGACGGATAACACCACAGTAATGTGGTACATAAACAAACAAGGGGGTACACACTCCTACCCTCTATGCAGGCAAGCAATGACCTTGTGGAACACAGCTCTGGCTTACCAAGTTCAGTTACAAGCTCAATTCCTGCCAGGAAAAAAGAACACATTGGCAGACGACCTCAGCAGAAACATCATGGATCCCCATGAGTGGAAACTGGATCCACAAGTATTTGCAATGATAACTCAAAAATGGGGCCTTCCAGACATAGATCTGTTTGCCAGTCCTCAAAACTATCGGCTAACAAAATTTTGTACAAGGACACTTCACCATCAAGCTTGGAAAGTGGGACGCACTCTCATTCAGTTGGAAAAACCTGACAGTATATGCCTTCCCTCCATTGCCTCTCCTCACAAAGGTGCTTCTGAAAGTCAGAAAGGGGAGACCACGACTGATACTCATAGCCCCAGACTGGCCACGCCAGCATTGGTACCCACTATTGAGGAATATGGCCCAGGGGCCCACCTTGGATTTTACCACAAATTGCCCATTTGCTCAAACAACAAAACAATCAGATTCTTCACAGCCAGCTCAAAACCTTAAATCTGGCTGCATGGCAAATCACCTAAACATCCAGCCAGCTCCTCTTTCCCAAGCAGTTATGGATGTTATTCTGGAAGCTAGGAGGCCCAGCACCAGGAAGGCCTACTCGGACAAATAGAAAAGGTTTTGTGCCTGGAACCAAGCTAAAGGCCAAAACCCACTTCAGCCTCACATGCCTCAGATTCTACATTATTTAACTGAGATGTTGCACAAAGGACTTTCTTTTTCTTCCATTAAAATCCATGCATCAGCTATTTCAGCCCACTACAACACGGATCCACCCTTATTTTCACATCCACTTCTAAGGCAGTTCGTCAGAGGGGCAAAAAACATTAGGCCCTCCAGGAGAGCACCTACACCAACATGGGACCTCAATTTTGTTCTGGAAAAACTTACACTACCTCCCTTTGAACCAGCTTTCTCTGCAGATCTTCAGTTTCTACCATGGAAGACTGCCCTGCTGCTGTCTCAGAGCTGCAGGCACTAATGGTAGTGGAACCTTTCCTCATTTTCCATCAAGACAGTTTCTCTACGAACTAATCCTTCCTTCATGCCTAAGGTGGTTTCCAGTGTGGCTTTAAATCAAACCATCCACTTACCCACCTTCTTCCCAAATCCACAGAACAAAGGAGAAAGACTCCTGCATTCCTTGGACATTCACAGGCAACTTCGTTACTACTTGGATAAAACTAAGGTTTTCAGAAAATCTGACCAGCTCTTTGTATCCTATGCTACAGCTTCACAAGGGAAGGCTATATCAAAACAAACCATTTCCAAATGGATAGGACATTGCATTCGTTTTTGCTATACCCATCATGGAAAATCAGTTCCTGCTACCATTAGGCCCCACTCTACCAGGACAACAGCTACATCTACAGCCTTCCTCAGGGGAGGGTTCCAACCAAGGAGATTTTGGAAGCTGCAACTTGGAGTTCAGTAGACACCTTTACCAAACACTATCACTTACCACTTTACTCTAAGACTAGAGCTGGCTTCACCACTGCAGTTCTGCAGGGCCTTCTAGCCTCCTCTAACCCTCTGTAACTCCTCCACCCATCCTTAGCTTTGGGATTCTACCAAAGTGTGATGACTGCAGCAGGGTAACACGATGAACATAGTACAGTTTTGTACCTACCATAAATGTAGATGTTCGAGTGTACACCCTGCTGCAGTCCAGGTTACCCTCCCTCCATCCCCTCTGATCTAACTGGCTAAATCTCTACAATACCTTCCTGATATATTTGCTTATAGCTGGAGGGATTTTGTGTTTGTGCAAAAATTGCTTAATTTGGTACTAATTACTGACCACCTTTTTGGGGGCACCTGACATCTGGGGCAAGAAAAACTGAAGAAAATGGCGTCTGATGCATTATATATACCCCTGGCGCACTGACGTCAGGGAAGAAGCGACAGCAACCGACGCCAGACCAAGACTTTGGAATTCTGGCCGACTGTGGGACCGCCTGACAACAGGATAACCCAAGTGTGATGACTGCAGCAGGGTGCACACTCGAACATCTATATTTATGGTAGGTACAAAACTGTACTTTTCTCCACTTCCTATGATTGCTAGGCAGGATAATATCTCATCCCCAGTGCGCAATATTCTTATCGCATCTCATAAATCGTCCACCAGACTAATCTATCTCAGTAAATGGAAAAGGTTTTCATTATGGGCAGCGAATAAACAATTAGACCCCTTCTCAGCCCCAGTTTCGGTGGTTTTAGATTACTTATCACATTTTTTCCAATCTGGGGTGTCACCCTCTACTATTGGTGTTCAATTAGCTGCCATTTCTGATTTCCACATTGGTTTTCAGGATTATTCACTCATGTCACATAGACTCTGTAAGACTTTCTTGAAGGGTGTTCTTCACCTAAAACCTCCCTTTAGAGAACCAGTACAACCTTGTGATTTGGCGTTGGTTCTACAAGCCCTAACAGCTCCCCCTTTGATCCTGCGTCTTCATGTGATTTAAAGTACCCCTTTTGGAAAACTTTGTTTCTGGTTGCAATTGCATCAGCCAGACGTTTGTCAGAACGTCAAGCCTTATGCAACCGACCTCCCTACCTTATCTTCCATAAGGATATAGTATCACTGAGAACCAATTCTTCCTTTTTCCAAAAGTGGTGTCAGAGTGGTCTATCAACCAGTCTATTGACTTCCCAGTATTTTTTCCTAACCATTCTAACAAGGGAGATTATTGCCTGCACTCTCTGGATGTTCATAGGCAAATACGATTTTATCTGGACAAAACAAAATCTACACATAAATCAGACCAACTATTTCTGGCCTTTTCTGGACCAAGACTAGGTCATCATGTCTCAAAAGTTACATTGGCATCATGGTTGAGAAATTGCATTACCTTTATGTTCAACAAGAACAATATCACCTTGCCTTAGAGTGAAAGCACATTCTACAAGGTCTATGGCAACTTCAGCAGCTTTCCATGCTAAGGCTTCCCTCAGTGATATTTGCTCAGCTGCGACTTGGGCCAAACTTCATACTTTTATCCTTCATTACAAATTGGATTTGGCCTCCAGAGGTAGAGCTTCTTTTGGCTCCATGGTGCTCAGGAATGTCCTTCCAGGAGGGCCACCCAGGGATACAGGTAGCTGGGGACTCTGTCCCATCAGTAAGGAATGAACGAAGATTAACAACATCAGATAAAGAAGTTATGTCTTGCCATAACGTTCCATCTGTGGTGGTGGTGTTCATTCATTCATTACTCCCCACCCTCTGTCCCCCTCAGCAGGTTCATGGTTGATGTCATGTACTCCTTTATTGTAGGTCTGTTATACCAGAGGTAGCCTCTACTTTTGTGTATCAACTTGCAAACTCGATCTGAGGTAACAGGGAGCAGAGCATTGTGGATAGGATCTTGGTTCGAGAGTTTTTGGCTGACGCGAGCTTGGTGTTGGGCCGGCTCAGTTCCGAGGACGGAACTGATAACCAATCAGTAATGAATGAATGAAGATCAGCAACACAGATGGAACATTATGGTAAGACATAACTTTTTCTGTAAAACAGATGTTGCTGAACTGTTGGAGGTGTTGGTGTAGATAATACCTTTTATTTAGCCATCCTATTTTCTTGCCATTTTTCATATGCCATATTTAAGTATAGCTCGTTTAAGTACAAGAGGATTTGTAAGGTCAGACCACTGTACTCTGAAATTTCTGTTTAACTGTCTTCCTAAAACAACCTGTTAACTGCATTTGACAGAATTGGTCATATTACAAAGGTTTATGGCAGTTACTGTTCTTCAGCAGTCTTCTGCCAGCAAATATGTACTGATTTTTTTTTTTTTTTTTTTTTAAGTCTTTTAATCTGCAAAAAAAAAAAAAAAAGTTTTCTGTCATGGTGATCTTAGTTCACAGCCTCCCCACATTCATTTTGTTATTGATTTATTAACATGGTAAGCCCATGAGACACAAATATTCCCTTTCAGGGAAGACCCAGGAGTCCTTTCTTGCTGAGTGACTTGCTCAGTCACCTAGTTGACAAATGGAGGCTGAGGAAATCAAATTGTGTACTACAGGGAGTTTATGCATTATAACATACAATCATAATCATCAATTCATTGAATTTTGTCAGTATTTTCACTTTATAGAGACTGCACTGTAACACACCATAGAAGACAAATAGCCAAGGTCTGAGTCCTTGTCTTTTTGTTATATGTAGACTTTCAGCTGCCTTAATACTTCCCTTTTAATGCTCGACTATGCAACATCATGTTCATCTGTATCTTAAAGCAGTTACCAATGTGAGGCCTTGTGCTGAATGCATTATTTAATGCAGTACAGTTGCATAATTCAGCTAATTTGATGGCCTTCATCAAAAAACACCCTTTACTAATCAGAAACAACCAGTCCCATCCTAAACTTCAGTAACTTTGCTACAAAGACATGCAACTTCAACATCCTCCAAAATGGTTAATTATGTCAACAAAGCTAATGCTAAATATTTAAAATGCCTAAAGTTCAACACACTATTAATATCTGCTTAATGGAATTACTTTTTTTTTTCTCTGTACTATAATCAAGTGCTAGTCATCCTTTCCCAGACACTAGCCATAACAGTGTGCTTATGATTACACTGACACCATGTTGGCCTTGGCTGTGCTGTCTAAAACTTGCCCATGTAAACATTTATAACATATGCACTAAGATACCTACTTCATATTTAGCTAATGCACTGCAGTTCCTTTATCCTAATAACTAAATCTTGGTAAAACGCTAGCTCTTTAAACATAACATTCTTTGACTAAATCAACAAAGGAGCAGTGGATATTGTTTTTTTTTTTTTTTTTTTTTTGACTTGGTATGCCCTTATTAAAAGTTAGAGAGGAAGATGAAACGTGTGCGTTTAAAGTGAAAAGATAGTATTGTGGAAACTTTCCTAAAAAGGGGTGGTTCTAGCAATGGAGTTTAGACCAGTTTCATGTTGTATTGAGGCGCACACATGGAATGAAGTGCCACAGGGAGTCCATTTCGTACACGGTCTCTTTGGTGGATTTGAGAGCTTCTTTTTATATTAGGATATAGGCATCCTAGAAAATGTATGCAAAAGGAAACTTGGGACTGTTGAGTAAGTGACTAATGGTAATTGAGACTTGACTATTTCAAAGTAGCTAGTAATATACATGTGTTGAATACATGAACAGGATACATGCTAAGGAAAGAAGGTGACTTGGAATACAAAAGCAATCTAAAGCTTTTGGTTTCCTGAAATCTCAAGGAACATTTGTGTTGCCATTTAATGGCAGGAATAGCCATTCACATACTGGTATGTTTAGGCAGGACCATTGCTAGTAGAATAAAGAAAAAATGTTTAGTACTGCTGTATAAAGCCATGGGGAATGCCTTCCAGTGGGAGAGAGAAACATCAACTGTATAACAAACTGTCTGTGTAGTGGAGACAGGATTTAAACTTTAAATATCCAAAGGGATGCAATATCACAGATGTCTTCGCAGCAATAGTACCATAATCCTGAAACCAGTTTCATGATTAGGATCGTGTTGAGGTATTGGCGAAGGAATTTGGTACTGTACTGGAGCAGCTAATTGGTTGTAGATATTGCGAATGGTTGGTGACTACAGTATGTCTGTGAGATGTAGTTTTCGTCTGGACTAAATGTTCTGAAAAGGTAATTTTGTAATGTCTTGACTCTTTACATTCTTAGGAATTAAACACAAACTTCAGGCAGATCATTTTTCCCGAAGCTCTTCGATGTTTGATGAAAGGAGAGTATACACTGGAGAGTATGCTTCATGAAATGGATAACATTACTGAGCAAACCACTGATGGAGTGGCCATTGAAACTTTGGTGGATTCTCTGCAGGATTATTTAAGAAATGCAGTAATGGGTCTGGAAGAAGAAACAAATGCTCAGTATGTTGATGTTGCCAGGTAATCATTCATTTTTTTATTTGAACAAAATAATTATATCTGCCCAAAAATGCCTAAGCCTTGTGTTGTAAGAAACAACTGTAGTGGATGAAAAGGGCTGCCCAGAATCCCATTCTTGGCTTTTTTAGAGCATTCTCGTGTCATTTATCTGCAGTTTTGATGTGATTTTTTTGTTTTGCTTTTGGAAGTTAATGTTTGTTGCGTGATGTGATAATGCAAGTATAGATTTGTATCCGTATGATATGTATGTAAACAAGTGAAGTTTTAGAGAGCATTAACTGAGGACAACTTGGACAGTCTGAGTCATTGTCTCTTTGTTATATGTAGACTTTCATCTGCCTACTTTTTTCATCCTTCACTGAGCTGCATTGTGGGGTCCCAAAAAGGCACAAATGATGTCAGTATAGCCTGCTTCTCCCCATGGATTTTCTTTTTCCTGCAAGATAAATCTTTTCTTTTTGACTTTGCATTCAGATGAATATGGCTGTAGATAGGTATACAGTATGTAAACAGTGGTTAAAAAAGTCAGATTGTATGGGAATAACACTTTTCCCATCACAAGAACACCAGATGTCCCAGCCTCAAACATAAAACTAAAAAGGTATAGGTGGCCCAGTGGCATAGAAGCGGGATGTTCATCTACCCCCAGCCATCCAGGTTCAGGAGTGGAGTCTGCCTGATTGTGGGCTTATCCAGTGGGGATAGAATGAAGATGCTGATTGCCAGCTCTGCCCTCCTGGGAGAGGAATAGAAAAGGATTTTTTCTGTGAAACATCTGGGTGAAGACCAAGAAGAATGACACAAAAATCTTTCAGTGAGTGGGCAGATGTTTGCACCAATGGTGATGTAATTTTATTTCATATCACTGATTTTGATCGGGACTTTAACTGGCCACTTCAGCATGACGGCTGCTGACGACCCTGTTCCCTCCTCACTCCACCACTTAAGTAATCTTTCCACAAGGCCTTTTGCACAGTAAGTCAGGTGGGGGGTGCCTGGTGAAGTGTAATGCCTGGCATTGTCCAGAAAGTAGCTGTATTGGCTCCAAAGGAGAGGTGGTGTGAGATGCCAGACACCAGTAGTATATCGGGTAGAGAATTGGGTTGTGTTTATAAAAATGTAAAAGGTGCAAGGGAGTCAGCAAAGAAAACAATTGTAACAAGGTAAATGTATGTACGTTTACGTCCTTGTTGCTTTTTAATGTAATTTTAATGTATTTGCTATATCTTTAAGGTTGCTTTTAAGGTGCATGTGTTAGTGAAACGGTGGCAGTTATGTTTTGAGAATGGCAGCAGCAGCACAAATGTTTCGGAAGCAAATCTGAGATGTCTGACTATCCTCAAGGAGAGGGGGGGTACCTCTCTGGAAGGTGGTAAATATTTTCAAAAGTCCTGGCAGGCACCCCTGTAGATTAGGGATGTAGATGAGCATGCAGGGTGTCTGTATGTTATAAAGCAGAGTTTACCTGCCCATTTTATTGTTATATCATTTTATATTAAAATGTTGGTAATTGATTGGTAAGGTATGCAGTAATATACTGTCTTACTTTGTTGTGTAATGTTGAAAGTGAATGAGAATGCACTGAAGCAGAATTGCTGCATTTTAAAACAAGAGCTAGTTTCTGCTGTTACTTGGGCTACAGTTTATCATGTTAGGTTATTGAAGCTGAAGCTTAAAGTTGATACCCTCACAGAGTATTACTTGCATTATTGTTTTCTTGATATGTTTTTCTTTTAATAAGCATCTTAAATTTTACATTCTTTATATTGTAGCGTTTCATACCACTTAACTGCTCTGCATATTTATTTTGGGCAAGTCTGTGTGTAAGCTTTCTGATGCCATAGCTCTACCTTTCAGCTGTCCCTGTTTTTGCTTTATTTTTTCCCTGTCCTTCATAAAAATGTTTAATTTTCTGATAAATCAGTGATGATTTAAATTTGCCAGTAATGCCAGTCCTTAAAGTTTCATACTTATTGATGTCCTTCCATATCACTGTTGTAGTATTCATCACCTCTTGGATCTCCTGCCAAGGACACCCCAACATCCAGCCAGTATGCCAAAGTCTTTATTACTTAGGAGCTTCGTACATCAGACGTATACTTCCTGTCCAAGTGTAGGGCATAAAGGTGATTGTACGTACGCTCTCAATCCACAACTTTGTTGTTGCTAGTCTAAACAAGATCTGTTGGTCTAAGTGCCCTTCACTTTGTTGGTTGTACTGCACCTATGTCTTCAAGATAAGTACCCTATATTGGAGTTCTTTTTTTTTCATGCATTTTTCAGTGGGTTACATGTCATCCAAGAAAGGGAAATGTTAGTGTGGGAGGCAGATTCCACATTAAGGGCTGCCACAATAGGTGCCTGTTTTGCTTAGGTGTGTGTCTGTCGACCACTCTGTGTTCCATCTGTCAGGCTTTTGTACCCAAAACTTTACGTAGCCATCCTTCCATTTCCACTTATCTTATAGGTTCATAGGTAGGTACTAGGCTTATCTGCCCAAGGGCATTTATAAGCCTAGCCAGAATGTGTTAGCTTTCACCTCCCTTTTAGATTAGTTTCCTGCGCCTCTGTCCAGCAGGGCCATTGAAGTGATCCCAGGGGTAAATTTACAATTTCGTATCCACTCGTCAAGATTTCTCTTGAAGAGTCAGTGAGGGGCTTTGCCTAACACAGACTGGGATTCTATTCCAGAGCGAGGAAGTCTCTGGGACAGGAATCTATCTCTCCAGCATGTCCTATTTATTGTTGTGCTGAGGTTTAAATCCCTAGATCGTGTGGCTCTAAGAGATTTGGTTTTCTTGAGGTGGAGCATGTCCATTAATTCAGGGTTAGACATGGCCTTGTACATCAGGCAGAGATCACCACTGAGTAGGTGGTAAGCAACCGAGTAGAGCTGGAGTTTCTTTAGTCGAGCTACATAGGGCATCTGTTGGTGAGGTACTTCTGTGGTCTTTCCAGCTGTTGCAGGTGTTGAGTAAGGTACATCCCAAATGTGGCAGTGTACTCTATTATGGGCCTGTTGAGCGATGAGTAGAGGGGCACAATGACCTCTCTTGATTTAGATGTGAACCCTTTCGTGATTAGGTGGGCTACATAGAAGGATTTTCTAACCACTTTGGCAATGTGATTATCAAAGGAGAGGTTGCGATCTACTTGGGTCCCCAGATCCCTAATTATATCTTCCGTACTTAGTGGATTACCACCTATGTGGTAGTTCGTGGGCACTTTGTTTTTCCCAAAGGGGATGACTATGCACTTTTTGGCATTTAGCTTGAGGCCATGGTTCTGACACCAGGTATTCGTCTCAGTGAGACCCTTCTGGAGGATGTCTGTGTCAGCTGGAGAGTTGATTATGGCCCCCAGTTTGCAGTCATCTGTGAACTTGGTCAGCCATAGTCCTCCCGTGCTTGCACCTCAGAGAAGTATATACCGAACAGGAGGGTTCCCTGGACTGAGCCCTTTGGGATGCCAGTTGTAACCGGTTTAGAGTCAGATATGGCACCCGCAACTCTGACTATGTGAGTTCTGTCCATGAGCCAGTTGGCAACCCATCTCGTGACATAGGGGTTAATATTCAAGCTGGTAAGCTTATCTATAATACCAGAGTGGGGAATGGTGTTGAAGGCCTTTGCGAGGTCCAGGTAGGCTGTGTGGACTACCTTTCCCTCATCTATGAACTTGGTGACTGTTTCAAAGAGATCAATTAGGTTTAGGAGGCAAGATTTGCCTTTAACAAAGCCAAATTGGGTAGGGTCCAGTGTCAGGAGGTTGCCAATTTCTCTGGTAATGAGTTCCATGATGACGCGCTCCATAGCTTTGCAGACCAGGCTAGTCAGGCTTATAGGGCGATAGTTCCCAGGATCCGTTGTGGCACCACCTTTGTGGTGCGGGATAACTGTTGCTGTATGCCATTCTTTGGGTACAGAGCCTGTGGTAAGGCTGAGTTTGAACAGTGAATTTAGGTGAGGGTTTAGTTCATTTTGGAGCTCGTGTAAGACGCAGTCTGGGATACCATCCGGTCCCATTGATGCTGTGTTTTTGGCTTTGGAAAGGGCTGTTTTCAACTGTGTGTCTGTGATGTCTGGGGCTCTACATTCTTCTGGAATGGACACAGGCCCTTTTGGGGGTGGGGTGGGGGGGCTGAAGTTTGCACTGAACCTGTCAGCCAGGATGTTGGCAATGTCAGTTGGTTCAGTGTATTTTTTGCCATTCTGCACTAGCTCAGAGCAGATCTGAGAGTTGCCACCTAGATTCTTGACATAGCTAAAGAAGGTTTTGTGATTATCTTTAGAGTCTTTGGCAATTTTTCTTTCGAAGCTGACCTTTGATGATTCGTGTAATAGTTTCCTCCTCCTGTTGTATAGCTCATTTATGACCGGGGTCCACCAGAATGGTTTCCTCTTTTTGGAGGTGTGAGTCTTGGTTTTACTTGTGATGGCTCGATCCATGCATTCCTGTAGGTGCTCATAGAATGCATTTGTAAAGGATTCTGCGGTTTGGGCAGCATTATCCTTTAGCAAGGGGGGGGGGGTTTGAAACTTTCCACCTCTGTCTTGAGAAGTGTGAAGTTTGCTTTTGAAAAGTTTTTCACAGTGGTTTCCTTGACTGGGGGTGGGGTCGGGATGTGGATGCCCAGTGTGATTAGTTTATGGTCTGATCTTACCAGCGACGGGTTTACCTCTGATGTGGAACATTGATCCCCATGTTGGTGATGATCAGGTCCAATATGTTGTCACCTCTTGTGGGAGTGGTGACCAGTTGTTCCAGGGGGTTTGAGTTTATAAACTCTAGGAAGTGTTGGGCAAAGGAGTTAGTACTTGAGTAGTTTTCCCAGTCAGTGTTTGGGTAGTTGAAATCACCCAATATCATGGTGTTTCCAATGTTCTCAGGAATGCTGAGTGGGGGTCCTGAGACAAGATTGGGTGATCTGTAGCAAACTACAATCTGAAAAGCAGCTTTGCCCACCGTTAGTTGCACATGGATGGTCTCAGAGGCCTCGTGCTGTGCCACTAACCTGGAGGTGTGGGTATCCTTGATGAAAATGGATACACCCCCACCTTTGGTATTTCGGTCCAGGTTCTGGGGCCAAAAGGTATGGTATGAGTTATAGCCTGCTAGTGCTGGGGTGCTCTCTGGAGCCTTGAACCAGGTTTCTGTTACTGCACAGATATAGATTCTCTCCATACTGAGGAGTGCCTTGAGTGCGTGCATTTTGAGGTTTAGACGTCTGGCATTGAGTAGCATTACCCTCAGTTTTTGGTTTCTTGTGTTGTTTATGGAGGTGGGTTTGTCTTTTGAGCCTTGCCTAAAAAAGGCACTATGGGGGTGGCAAGAACCTTGGCCAGTTTTCGAAAACCTAAGGGCAACAGGTGCAAGTCGTCTCTGGCAAAGCAACGTGGCTTGTCGAGCATGTCATCCCAGGCTGACAGACACTGGATCCCCTTTGAACGACACCATTAGCTTAGCCAATTGCTAAAATTGATCATTTTATCTTTATCCTGTGGCATCATTCTTAGTGAGGGCAAGATGCTACTCAGGGTCAGGGTCATACCGGCCTGGGCTACAGGATCAGAGAGCTCCTCTGTCTCTCTTCATGTAGTCCAGGGAGGTACGTCTCAGGTCGTTCACACCAACATGGACAATGACAGAGTCATATTTGTACCTGATTTGGAGTGACCTGAGTGCTTGTGTTATGTGGCGGATCCTGTCACCCGACAGGCAGCTTACAGTAGCTTGTTCAGTCTAGTGAGTAGGACGTCAGTGTGCCTGACAATAGAGTCGCCTATTACTAGTGTATTGGGTGTGTTATTTAACCTAAAGGGCTGTGATTGCGTGGCACACTGACTTTGTGAAATATGTGATACATGGTGGTTGTTGGGGGGGGGGGGTGGAGGTTGCTTGGATGTCTGCTTTGGAGGACTCTGCTGCTTTGGCAGATTTTTATTTAGAGCCTCCGAGTATGTTTTTGTATATTTGTGTGTGTTTGCTGGTGCAGATATGACTGGTCTATGTGAGACTGGTAGTGTGGTGCAAGTGATTCCCCCCTTCTCATGACAGACTGTTCCAGTCTTGGGTTGAGAGAGCTTGGCCTCCATTTTGGCTGTATAGTTGCATCTCTCACATACATTTGTGTTTATTGGAAGCAGGAGTGGGTTGTCTATGTACATGAGGCAATTGTAACATTGCCTCAAGTTGTCCAGATTCACCAGCTGGACTGGAGAGTACACCTGAAACTGCCCTTTGGACATGCCTGAAAAGATAAAGTGAACTGTTTTACTGATTGTCCGGTAGGGACGAATTGGGAGCCTTGTACTTCACTGTAGTATGGGGGGGGTGTAGTGCTAGCGTTTATTAGTGCTTACTAAGAGATTTGAGCATGTGCTGGACTGTAAAAGGAAAGGTTAGAGTGCTTAAGTTGAGAGTTTGACTAGTTTCAAGGGAAAAATTGAAGAGCAGACTTCGTGGAGCCGGGAATAGTTTAACCCTAGCTGCCCGGCACGCAAAACGGCGCAGATGCGGGTTTTATAGCAGGGAGATGAAAGACATAGAAATTAACCCAAAATGGCCAATAAACTACTAGTTGCTGGGCTGAGACCACTCCTCCAGTGACAGGCTGCTCAAAGCTCCCCACTCTCAGTGGTGAACAGAGAAACTTCCTTCTATCCAAGTAAGGTATGGGCAACACAGGAACCTGTACCACAGCCCTGAATTCAGCAGAACCTGAAAACTGGACTAGACTAGCTTAGAAAAGGTGGGAAACAAGAATATTTTTGTTTTTTTGTTTCCTTTTTTTCACAAAAAAATACAGTACTTTACTCTAAAACACTTTAAATGCTCAGAAAAGGCTAGCGCACTTGTGTGTAGCCTACAACAGTTAAACAGATGATTTGAACACAAAAACGACTAAAACGACGTAGACAAGTGCAATCAGAAAAACAAGTACAATTTGCAGCAAAAATAAACTTTTTAGAACACAAAAATGCTAGAAAATCGCGTTTTAGGCGAAATTAGCGATCAACAGCAAAGAAAATGCAGATAAATGATACTTAGTCAATCCAAAGTCTCTCTTTTGTCACTCTGCTGCTTGTAGGACTCTGCAGGACACCACAAGGAGCTTGCTGAGCTGTATACAGGTGCAAAACCGCGCAAATGCAGGTTTTATAGCAGGGAGATGAAAGAGAGAGAAATTAGCCCAAAATGGCCAATAAACTACTAGTTGCTTTGCTGAGACCACTCCTCCAGGGACAGATAGGCTGCTCAAAGCTCCCCACTCTCACTGGTGAACAGAGAAACTGCCTTCTATCCAAGTAAGGTATGGACAACACAGGAACCTGTACCACAGCCCTGAATTTTGCAGAACCTGAAAACTGGACTAGACTAGCTTAGAAAAGGTGGGAAACAAGAATATTTTTTTTCTTTTTTTTTCACAAAAATACAGTACTTTAAAACTTTTTTAATGCTCAGAAAAGGCTAGCGCACTTGAGTGTGTAGCCTACAACAGTTAAACAGATGATTTGAACACAAAAACGACAAAACGACTTAAACAAGTGCAATCAGAAAAATAAGTAAAATTTGCATTAAAAATAAGCTTTTTAGAACACAAAAACGCTAGAAAATCGCGTTTTAGGCGAAATTAGCGATCAACAGCAAAAAAAATGCAGAGAAATGATACTTAATCAATCCAAAGTCTCTCTCTTGTCACTCTGCAGGACACCACGAGGAGCTTGCTGAGCTGTATACGTTAGCCCCAGGTACCATGGCAGAATTCACTCACCACAAGGTAAAACCGCTGCTTAAGAAGGTGGCCAAGAAATCTAGGCTTGACCCTGCTGCTGTCCAGCCTCCACTGGACATCTGTTTTGGCGCATGACTACCTGTGTATACGATACCACCACAAAACTCCACCTGACTTCATGCTGAGCGTGGCGGAAGTAGGTCTACGATGATGGGGCTAAACCTGATACGCCTAAATAGTGTACAAGTCTGTATGAAAGTGAGAAATAATATTAAACCAAGGTTAAGGAATCAAATAGTTGGATTCAAAAGCTTGAAGGTGTGTTGCACCATTCTGAATGTAGTTTGTAGTTAATCGCTGCTTTGTTAATGTTAAGGAGTGTTTCGGAGAAGAATGCTGACCTTGCTATAAGGGGAAGTTCTGTTTGTCAGCATCACAGCTGCCAGAATTATCTGATTGTTTGAAAGGTATAGAATGGGAAACAGTGCATTGAAGGCGCATCTGGAAACTGCCCAGAAAACTGGTGTGTTCCAATTTACTGAAAAGGGACTGACTGAGTTTCCAGAAGATCTACAGAAACTGGCAAGCAACTTACGAACAGTCGATGTGTCAGAGAATAAGACTGAGACAATACCACCCCTGACTGGCAAGTTCCTGATGTTGAAGAGCTTGAGTCTAAACAACAAACTAACCCACATCTGATGAAGTCTTTTCAAACGAAAACGTAATATTGGAGGCGTTAATGTGTTTTTGTTGATTTGTTCGTGATTACAGTATCTACTTTTGGATTAAAGCATTTTATCTAACTACTTTCTGTCGCATTATTGTTTCACCGGACCTGGATACCTTTTGTGCTAACATTTTAAGTGTGATTGCTCCCAGGAATCCGACTTACAGAAAAGGTTATTATGAGTTGTTACAGGTGGATTCCCCTAAACCCTCTGTTGTCCCCCTGTGCTGATTGTTTTGTTGATTGCTTTAACCTCTGCCAGAAGAGTTTCTGAACTCCAGGCCTTGATCCCTCCTTTTTTTTTGTTTCTTTATACAGACATGCCCTCCTTCTGTAGGAATCCTTGTTTTATGCCCAAGATGGTTAATGAGCTGTCCCTTGATTAGTCTATCCAGCTTCCTTCCTTTTATCCTTCTCCACAGTCTGCTAGTGAGAAAGTTCTTCATACCTTGGACTTGCGTAGACAGCTCAGATATTGTTTAGACAAAACAAAAGTCTTTCGTAAATCTGATCGACACTTTCTTTCTTTTCATACCAGGACACTGAGTTTGGCAGTCTTCAAGCAAACCCATCTCCACCTGGATTTCCAAGGCCATTTCTTTTTGTTACAGTTTTCATAGCAAACAGTTGTCTGCTTCTCTTCAGGCTCATTCTACTAGAGCAGTGGTTTGCCCTGGGGCCTCTCTTCAAGGGTTTGGACACCAACTCCATCCTTGAAGCTGCTACTTGGTCTTCTGTTAACACATTCACTAAACTTTACAAATTGGATGTCACTTCCAGAACCAGGGCAGGATTTACCAAGGCTATCCTTCATGAGTTTGTGGAGGGCTTCTGCTTGCCTTCCTCCTTCATATTTCACAGTAGTTTTGTACTGTACCACAGGTGATTAATACTGCAACAGTGATATGGAAGGACATAGTACAGTTGTTTAAAATCTTACCATAACACTAGATGTCCTCCTTTTTACTGCTGCAGTATTCACTCCCTCCCTTTTACCCCCTTTTCTTTTCCTGTTCTACCATGGGTGATATTTTCTTTATGTGCGAGAGATTCTTCTTGTCTTCCCATTTCTGAATGTACAAGTTGTCATTTCTACTAGGTTCCTAGTTCTCTTAGGGCCCTGCTCTTGTCCAGGGAGCATATTTCTGATGTACGACTCTTCTAGGTAATAAAAGCTTTGGTGTAGTGGCCAGATGTTGGGCTATCCTTGGCAGGAAATCCCAGAGGTGATGAATACTGCAACAGTGAAAAGGAGGACCTCTACTGTTATAAGACTTTACACTGTCTTTTCAGAAAGTGCATGTTGAAACAGCATGTGTTCTGTTAACATTTTAGTAAATTGCAGAGGATTAAGACTTTGAATTCTTAATGAATAGGGTTTAATCCTTTCCACCTCCATTTACGTACTTTGAGACCTTTGTCATTTAACCAGACAGTGTTCCCAGGTTGCCATTGGGCTTACTTGGTTAACAATTAGATAAAATAAAAATTGCATTCATTACATAATGAAAGCAATGAATGCATTCATTGCATTCATTACATAATGACAAGTACACAGGATTTCTCCTTTGTGCTCTTCAGAAAGTGCTTTCTGCTGAAAGCCCTACTCTAGAAACTTAATTATATAAGAACAAGATTTAAAAGCTTTCCTTGAATTTGGGTCTTTACCTTTGATTCTAAAAATCAGAGGGCACAGTGGGGGTTGAAGTCGACTGGACATTAGGCTGTAACAGCAATGAGCTGAGATGCATTTCTGGAACATTATTTTTGCATTCATTCATTCAATGTCAGACGGACATTTTGAGCTGTACACAGTTGTAAAAGTAGCTGTAGTTAATTGTCCTGTGTGCGATGTGCGTGCACAGGTACAATTACCAATTGCAAAGTTTCTATAATGTTATGATGAACGGGAAGGACACTACTATGGGAAAATGCAATATGTTTATAGGCAATTTTGTGATCAGATGGTAACATAGTTTTGGAATATTGCTCTAGCTGTATTTTCATATCATATGGAACTAAAATTATCAAAATCATTTTTCTTCTGGGGAAGGGAGGATTCGCATTAAAAATGGCCAAGATGGGCAAGAAAGAATATATAGGTCCTGTTGTGGCCTGGTTAGAAATGCTTAGAGCTCTGGTTCATTTCCAGGATGAGATGTCTTTTTTAATTAACTGTGGCGTAAGTGTATGCTTATTGATTGTCTTGGACAAATAAAATGTACAAATTTACACTAATTAAGCTACTGTATATGGCAAGCCACAAAAACAGATGTGTATTTTTTTTTTACAGTCCAGTACGAATACATTTTTGTGGTACAGCTGTGCAGATGTGCATCTGTTAGTTGCAAGTGTCCTAAATTTATAGGTTGTACCTTTCACAAGAACAAATTTACACATTTGTGCCCCACCTCCAATGGGCACAAATTTACATACATGCAAATTTTGACTGTTGTAATTTTGGACCCTCTGCCATGAGTTTTGATTGCCCTTTACATGGTTTTGGAAGCTTGAGGTATGAAGATTTTGTATGCATATTTTAATACTGCATTTGGCTGAGTTTGTCACCGCTTAAAATGCTGCATCTACAAGATTCAGTACAGTGCTAAATGGCTGTTGCAGAAAAATGTCATTTGGTTGTAGGTCTGGTTTTCTTGGACTATAGTAATTAAATATAAATTGGCATTCAAGGGGTTGACGTACAAAAAGGTGTCTGTGTATCCTAGATAGAAGTGTATGGTTGTATGATATTTACGACAGTTATAAAAAAAAAAAAAAAGTACATACTCGTGAACTGACATATATTCGCTATATTTTTTTTGTTTTGCAATATACCATAATTAGAAAAACTGCCACATCTACCTTTTGGTAGAAACTGCTTATTTCAGACTTGCACTTGCAGTTGGGAGGTAGGTAAGTTACACCCTGGGCCCTGACACACATGTGAGCTCATACCTTTTTAAGAGATCTTTTAGACAAGTTTACCTTCCAGTACGAGAACTTGTTCAAAACTGGCTGCAATCTTTAGACAAATACTTTTATGCTGAAAGTGCGGAGTAAAAGGGAAAACAGACGAGCTGTAGCCACTATAAGGCTTTGCATATTTATGACCTCAGTTTTGACAGTTGTACTTGGAAAAAGCCACAGTTGTCGAGCACTTAGTGAAGAGTACAGGGGTGCCATGTTTGGTCTCCAAGCAGCAATTGCCATTTTGATCCCTTCCACATACTGATGGATACTGTACACAGCCACTTTGTGATGGCGCAGATGTGTTGAATACATATTTTGTACATTTTAGTAGAGCTGGTAATAGTAAGAAATGTTTGATGTTTGTCCTGCAGTTCAGCCTGTCCAAGTCATTTTTTAGAAGTAGTACTTTTGCAGCAGTTTTCTTGTAGTTCTTTTCTTGTAGGGTGAGAAGCCCCAAGTTCATAAAACGGCAGTGCAGTTTATTCATTTCCTTTCTTTTCAGAGTGCTTCATGCTCAGTACACTGAACTAATTCAGCCCAGGACAGTAGAAAGCTCTGTAGAGGAAACTCCAAAAATGTCAGCTGGACAGATGTTACTGGTGGCATTTGATGGAATGTTTGTCCAAGTAGAAACTTCTTTTGGGCTCTTGATTGAAAAGGTAAGGGCATCTGCATTTTAGCAGTTTGCATGCAAGCAGAAAAAATATATGCAAGTTTTTCAACAAGTTTAATGTTTTTCATTCAGTTAAACAAAATGGAAGTACCCCTAGCCTGGAGGAAAATCGATATAATTAAGGAAGCTCGCAGTACCCAGGTTAATTTTTTTGATGACGATCACCACCGGCAAGTGCTTGAGGAGATATTTTTTTTGAAGAGATTGCAAACCATCAAGGAATTCTTCCGACTCTGTGGTACCTTTGCACAGACTTTGTCAGGTAAGGGAAAAGTAAAAGAAATTATTTTTGCTCCTCTTTGAGGAGAAATGGAAGATTAAATGTGGCTGCTGATCCAAACCACCTACTAGAATTTAATTTTATAATCTCGCAGAGACCCAAACAAATATGCTTTGTCATTAAAATTTTCTTGACCTTTGATAATTTGCTTACTTGTCCTATTTCTGCACTCAAATTGGTGACATTTGTGTTGCAATAAAATGCAGACTTAGTTCTAGTGTTAAAAGTAAGGGAAATAAGATCTCCAGAACTGCCTAATGCTGTATGTAGCTTGCACTGTGTACTGTTAACTTAGGCTGTGCATTCATTTGTAATTACCTCAACAAGTGTAACATTGAATT
Source organism: Protopterus annectens (assembly GCF_019279795.1). Classification (NCBI taxonomy): domain Eukaryota; kingdom Metazoa; phylum Chordata; order Ceratodontiformes; family Protopteridae; genus Protopterus; species Protopterus annectens. The sequence continues at coordinate 4,773,699 of NC_056746.1, forward strand.
TTGTAGTCCAAAGTTTAAGAATACAGGTGATAAACCGGCACTGGATCGTAAAAGCCATGAATAAAATACCAAAATGACAGGACGATGATGATTATAAAAACAAAACACAAAATTGCGGTTAAAAGGACAGGTCCTGTTCTCTATGATGACCACCATACCAGTATAGATGATTTGGACAATGACCAACACGAGGACCACCACTATGAAGATTGATATGCTTTCCCTTTGGACGACTCTCTTCAGAGATGATCAGAGAGATTGGCAAAAAAACAACCAGCAAGGCAGGAAAATTCAAACTGAATAGAGAGGGGGAACAAATGAAGGACAACAGCAATGGTCCGTACAGGCATAGTTAATCAGGCCAAGTCCAGTGAGTGTTGCCTTAAATGAAGGAATTGTTTCCATTACTTCTGTTCAGGAAATTGTAATTTAGCCAGAACCATTAGATGGGTTTTTTTGTTGTATCAAACGAAGGAACTGTTTCTATTACCTCTTTCTATAATTTTAATATTTACACATTTTCAAGTTTAGAAGTTAATCCAGACCACCATAAACAATTTGTGAAAGGATTTGTGGTTTATCCCCTTTGGATGAACCAGCATTGGACAAACGGTATTGGATCTTAAACTTTTTATTAGAAAGCGTCATTTTTGTATTTTATATGCCAGTGAGATGGTTAAAGACATTTCTCCCAATGAATTTAAAAGGAGCAGTTTGTCCAATGACCCCACCCCATAATTAATGTATTTGAAAAAAACATGTAAAAGGTAAGTTAGAAATCTACTGGCTAAAAAGAAGAAATTTAGATGTTTTTATCTTCTCGCACAGGAGAAGGAGGTTTTAGCAAAATAACTTCAGATAAAAATATTATATGTATGCAGCCACATAAAGGAGGGGGTTTGGTTATCATGGACCTTATTGACTGCATTGGTAAAATGATCTCCTTACAAGGAAACCGTTTGGTTTACCATATTGTGTCAGCCAATGAAATCAAAATTGCCTATAGTGCAGTTAACATCCAGTTGGATGAATGGTTATTGTTTGATAAAGTTTTCTCTTCAACTTCATGAGTTTTTGAAAATACAGTTGCCTATTATTCCGAAGATTTTCAGGATTCCAAACATACTTTAATACAAGACCTACCACTTCACCCCATTGTTGCCTCCAAGGTATCTATAAACAGAACCATTGGCAAAATATATATATAGATCGGAGACTAAAGGTATTGTTTTTGAACTTTCCACACATTTTAAGTGATTCATGGGACTTACTGGAAAAACTTTGTATTTCCAGCGATGAAATTCACTTTTTGATTACTTTGGATATCAAACATTTGTATGCAGTAATTCCCCACAAACTGGGGCTAGAGTTCAGTGAGGTTATGAAAAGGCACAGTACTCTTTCCGAGAGTGACTCAGTTTTGGTTTTGGAACTGACGAAAATTATTCTTGGCAACAATTTTTTCCTATTTGATGGCATATATTTTAAACAACTCCATGGGGTAGCAGTTGGGGCCACATGCCCCCCACATATTTGTCAATGCCTTTCTTTTATGGTGGGAAATTGATAATTTTTAAGCTGGAATTGTTTTCCCATTGTGTTTCTTATTGATTTTTGGATGATATCCTAATAATGTGGTCTGATAGCAAAGAGCAGTTTGAAAGCTTCTTCTTTGATTTGCAGTTATTTTCATTGTTTTTAGACTTTACACGTTGTATATATGTCAAACACATTATTTGGACATTATTTCAAAAGGGGAAGAGGGTACTCTTATTACTAACATCTACCGGAAACCAACATTTTAATGCCTTCTTACATTTCCAAAGCAACCCTTTACATCAGAAGAAAGACGGTTGTTAAAAGTCAGTTCATACGTTTATCCCGTTTGACTTCTGATGACATCGTCTGTATTCACAATTTCAACATCCTTAAAAATATGTTCTTGGAGAGAGGTTATCCTATTGGAGTTCGACTTTTATCAATAAATTCTGCAAGAAGGTAAGGGGAAATATGCACATATTGTTAAAGGAGGCTGTGACTTCTACTAATGAAATCAGTAAAGTTAACATTGAAATGAACAGGTACTATTGTCTAGTGGTAGATTCTCTACCTATTAACTGGACACCGTGGGTTCGATCCTTAGTGTCTGACAGTTCTTCAAACTTTTTTCATGAGCAATGATATGGTTTTGCATTATTCATTAGATGGTTTTGACATCTGCAAAGTCGTTAAAAATTGGTTTCTACTACAGAGTGATGAGATTTAGAATCCTGTTCAGAGGTCCTCCTACTTTTACTTATAAGAATTGACCTAATATTAAAAATATTATTGAAAGACCGTTGGGGGTCTTTGCAGTGGTTCAGTTTTCACTTACAAATGTGGCAACTGTAGTCAGTGTCTGTTTATCTAGACAGACTTCCAACACCATTATTTTTAACAAGGTTTTTAAACGGACTGTTAACGTCATGTACAGTTGTAAGTTGGACAGGGCTGTGTATGTGGCAAGATGCATCACACGTCCTGAGTTCTACATCAGAAACACTAGCAACGCCTTTAATAAAAGAACTTAACACATTTCATAGTACTGCTAAATGGGATGATGAGTACTTTGGCTCAACTTGCTGCCAGCTGTCACACTTTCGTTATCTTCAACATTTTTATACCGAAGACAACAGAACAAACAACATTCAGGTGACTGGCGAAATTATCTGCTTCACCGAGAGATGCCGTGGCAATTACATTCAGACACTGTGAACTTAACAGGTCTAACCAAAGCCATTTCCATCAGCAGTGAACTAAAACTTAGAGCATTGAAAATATAATGCAGTTGTATTGTTAAGCATTCGCAATTTTTTGGTACATTTAGTATTTTTATTTTTCGTGTTATTAGTTCATTTTTAACTTGCATTTTCATAGGTAGTGGTGGCCTTTGGCTCATGGTCAGTGTTGCTTTATGCGATTGGATTTCAAAATTTTTTTAATATCTTATTTAGATTGGTTCAAACCACGGGGGTGTGTCAGTCCAAAGGTTCAGTATTGATATGTGAACGTGTGATTATTTTTTTACTCTAAACTTGCATTTCAATAGGCAGTTGTTTTGATTGGCCTAAGGTCAATTTTTGTATTTGCATATCTAAAGTGATTTTTTTTTTCAAACATCGTAAGGGATTGATTCAGCCATTTGGTGGGGCTGTGATGGCGATCCAAGGGTTTTTATTGGACATTTTAGTCCATTCATGGTTTTCATATCTTACAGACAAAAGCGCTTGACTGTGTATGTGATTTTGGATTTTTATTGAACCTTAGTGCTTCCTGTCATTTTGGTATTTTATTCATAGTCCAAAGTGTGAAACATCTTGTCCATAGAGGCCATAGCAAAAGGGTGATATATAACTCGTCAGTTTTATTCATTGAGAGGTGGGGCACCAGGGTTTCCTGTACATCAGTACACTTTTGCTTATGAATATTAATGCCATACCCTATATAAGGAAATATGCTAGCACCAGAGGTCACTATGAATGTAAATTATGGAAGGTTTGCCTTTATCTAGGTATTTAAGCTGGCAGTGGGAGACTGTAAAATACTAGTAAATGGTCTTAAGGAAGAATGACTGTAGAAGTAACTCTTAAGATTTTGGTTTTCTCAGTCTTCATTTTTTTCCTTCTTGGAGTTTTCCAAGTATTGTCCGTCATTCCTGCAAGGAACTAAAACATCTTGCACTGGCGAGGTACTAGTAACAACACAAGGATGTCCTTCGTGTTTCACTGTTAGTCATCACACTTGGGTTATCTGCCTGCAGGGAGCCCTCAGTCGGCCTGAATACCAGAGACTTAGTATTTCAGGGTCGGTTGCTGTCGCTTCAGGACTGACGTCAGGTCGTCAGGGGTATAAAAACAGGCAGCCGACGCCATTACATCAGTCTTTCTTGCCGAGGAGCCAGAAGCAGTTCGCATGAGTGCCGGTCGGCCGCTATCTGAGTTTTCATTTCCGAATTGAGTCATCCTGAAGTCTTCTAAAACTAAGTACCCCGTTGGGGATCCTTTTCTCTTGCTCTAATCGATGTCAGAAAAAGTTAACAATTGTCTCGTCTGTGGAAAGCAAATACCACACCGAGATTTCTGTTCTTACTGCATCACCTGTTTAGGCCCAGACCACGAAGTACCTCGCTGTCAGTTTTGTGCTTTGTTCAACAGCCGAAGTATTCGTCGTCTGGCCCTTTTTGTTGCTAAATACTTCGCTCTCGATCTCCATATTCCAAAATGGCTTTGGATAGCCATCCAACTACCGATCTTCCAAAAAAAAACGTAAGGATAAAGACAGACACAGACCGCACAGGTCCAAAACTGCCGCCGCCAATGCTTCCATTAAGCTAGTCGCCAGTTCGCCAGTACTCAGTGAGGTGCTTTCGCAGCTCCTGATGCCTGCTTCGATGGATTAGCAGGCCGCTACTGAGATCCGTTCGGAGTCTGGTATGCCGCGAGATTCTTCTTTAACTACGGAACCTGCGGACGTCTCTACCTTGGATGGGTTTGGAGCCGCTGTGCAGGCACAGGCTTCCAAGGAAGTTCTTTGCATTACCGATATTCGACACAAACCGGTGACGACTTTCACGTCTTCAGTTCTGTCTAAAACTACCGAGTTTCTAAGGCCAAGAGTACGAGCTACACTTAGAAAAATGACAACCCAAACTCAAGCACCTGCTTCCTTTCCACAACATCAAATGCTTAAAATGGCAGAAGACCTGGTTATGCTGATTAGGGGAAGCCAGCCTTCTCCGGCTAAGAGAGAGAGAGAGACCTGTCCCCAGCAGGTTTAACTGAACAAGAGTCCGACGACTGAGGTTTCTGAATATGAAGGCATGCCTTTATATGCTTATGAGGATTCAGATGCAGAGGACTCCATTCTCTCTGCTTCCCCTCCAGAAGATTTTTCTTTTGGTGAAACCCTACATACTTTGAGATCATTTCCACTGGGAATGCCAGGATTATCCTCAGTCCAAAAAGAGACTCAGAGAATTTTTAGACTTACAACATCAACCTTAAGCTATACCTCCCGTTCTGGATGTTGTGGATGATGTCTTTATAGAATCCAGTCTAACTCCTGATACTTTACCCCCTACTCCAAGGAAACCTGACAGATGCTACAGAGTCCCTGACTCTCACAAATTTGTTTTCAAAAATCGTACTGCTGACCCAGAGGTCATTTCCCAGGGGCCTAAAGGTATAAAAGCAACTACAGCTAAGAATCCCACCCCTTAGGACAGGTATTCCCGAGCTTTAGACAGATGGGGTAAAAAAGTATACACCTCTGCAACTCTCGCCATTAGGGCATTGAATTGCCAGTTTCACATGCTGAAATACCAGCAACATATTATGGAACTTACTAAACAAAAATTATCTACTTTTACAGACTGTGCAGAAAATAAAAAATTACAGGAGCTTATGCATTCTGCAAGCCAAGTCAGCAAGCATACCTTGCAGTGTGGCTTTGATGCCCTAGAAGCATCTTGCAGAGCAGCAGTCACTGGTTCTGTACTCAGAAGGCATGCTTGGCTTAAGGAGCAGACCTTGCCAGACCATGTTAAATCAAAATTACTAGACGCTCCTTTGAACAAGGACAATCTGTTTGGCACCAAAGCAGAAGAGGTTCTAAAAAAGATGGAAGAAAAAGCTAAGTCTATGCAGACAGTCAGATTTTTTGCAAGTGCAGCCTCCAAGATTAAGTAGGCATTGCCCCTTGAAATATTGGTCCTTTCCAGCCCCCTCAAGGCCATCTCAGACTAGACCCAGGGAAAACAGACCCCACCCCCAGATTACAGTCTCAGGGTATGCAGAGATGTAAGCAATAGAGTACCTCCACTTCTAAGCCAGGGAGTACTAAGCTACCCCCTTATGGAAAGAATTCACAATGACTTCTCAACTCCTCTCCTCACCTCTGCCCCAAGTGCTCATGCCCCTAGGAGGAAAACTTGCCCATCATGCAAAAAACTGAATCTCCATCACCAAAGACCGATGGGTCCTCAACATTGTATCACAGGGGTACAGATTTTACTTCCACTTACTGCCAACCCCAAAAGTGTTTCCCATACCTTCCTCCAAACCAGTGGGCAGAGGCACCAAACCAAGTTCAATCCCTGTTCTCCATAAGGGCTATTCAACCTGTTCCTGCAGAACATATAGGTCAAGGGTTTTATTCCAGAGTTTTCCTGGTACCCAGAAAAGAGGGCACTTGGCACCCAATCCTAGATCTCTCAATTCTAAACACCTTCCTGGTGGTACCAAAGTTCAAAATGCTCACCCTTCAACAGCTTCTTCCTATGCTGTCCAGAGATGCTTGGTTAGCCACCCTAGACCTAAAAGAAGCCTATCTGCACATCCCTATCAGGGACTCATGCAGGGCAGGATCTATGCATTATCAGTTCTTTGCACTTCCCTTTGGCTTATCCACCGCTCCCAGAGCCTTCACAAAAGGCCTGGCTCCAGCCGTTGCCTACTGCAGAAAAAAAATCAAATTTACCCTTACTTGGACGATTGCCTGATTCAGGCAGACAGTCAGGAAAAGCTGTTGCAGCACTTGACATCTGTAAAAAAAAAAAAAAAAAAAAACCTTCTAACCTCCCTGGGGTACACTATCAACAAAAAGAAATCAAAACTAGTCCCCAGTCAAAAGATTGTATTCCTGGGAGCAAGCTTGGACACAGCATCCCAGATGGCATTCCTTACTCCAGAAAAGCAAGCCTATCTAAAAGGCTACTTCGATCAAATGGCAACCAGAACCCAGCTGTCCGCAAGGAAAATCCTGCAGGCCCCTAGGGTTCATGGCCTCTTGCATTCTACTAATTCCATATGCCAGACTCCATATGAGGTAACTTCAATGGTACTTAAAAAGTCTTTGGTGCCAACATTCTCAGGACCTGGAAACAGTCATGCCTATCATACCTTGTCTAAGGACAGAGTTTCTTTGGTGGGCAGCAGCATGCAACCACAACAAGGGACTTCCTTTACTCAACCCCACGCCACCCAGACCCTAACCACAGACACATCAGACTTTGCCTGGGGGGGCACATCTGGATGACAAGTGCATTCAGGGCCACTGGAGCCCAAGTCAAATTCATCTGCACATCAACCAAAAAGAGATGCTAGCTGTTCAGCACGCTCTCTCAGCTTTCAGATTCCTACTCTCACCAGGACCCCTGCTAATAAAGACAAGACAACACCACAGTTATGTGGTAGATCAACAAGCAGGGGGGAACCCACTCTGCAGGCTAGCCATGGCCCCTGTAGAACACAGCCTTGTACATGCATATTCATCTGCAAGCTCAATTCCTGCCAGGCAAGCAAAACTCTTGGGCAGATGACTTAAGCAGAAATCTTCTAGACACACACGAGTGGCAGTTAGACCCCAGCACTTTCAGCCTTCTAACCCAGAAATGGGGGACCCCAGAGATGGATCTTTTTGCCTCCCCCTACAGTCACCAGCTCAGAAATTTCTGCACCAGGACACCTCAGAGCAGGGCCTGGAAAGTGGATGCCCTATCCTTCCAGTGGGTAAGCCTCTCAATCTATGCATTTCCCCCTCTGCCTCTTAGAAGAATATTAATCAAGATAAGACAGGACAGACCAAGGGCAATCCTGATTGCCCTGGACTGGCCACGCCTGCACTGGTACCCGCTACTGCGCAGCCTGTCACCAGTGCCACCCTGGCACCTACCCCAGATCCCAACCCTCCTCACTCAGCAGGAGGGACAGATCTTGCATCTGCAACTGCAAACCTTGAATTTTGCAGCCTGACTTATTCCTTGAATTCTCCCCCAGTGATCAGCCTAAGCAAGCAGGTGCCGGACGTCATTCTTGAAGCCAGAAGACCCAGTACAAGGAAATCTTATGCTTAAGTGGAAAAGGTATTGTTCCTGGAGTCAATCTAAAAGAGAGGGCACAGCACTGCCTTCCTTATGTCTAATCCTGGATTACCTCCACAGAGGCCTATCCTTCTCGTCCATTAAGATCCATGCCTCTGCCATCTCAGCTCATTACAACACTGAGGCCACCTCTCTTCTCTCACCCTCTCAAACAGTTCCTGATAGGTGCAAACAACTTAAGGCCACCAAGGAAGATCCCCCAATCCTGCTTGGGACCTTATTTTTTTTACTGGAAAAGCTCACACTGCCTCCTTTTGAGCCTGCAGCATCAGCAGACTTAAAATTCCTCTCTTGGAAAACAGCCTTGCTTCTGCACATCAGTTCAGCTAGAAGAGTGTCTGAGCTGCAAGCACTTCTGGCTGTGGAACCCTTTATTATTTTTCATGCTGACAGTTAGTCTCCCTCAGGACTAACGCTTCCTTTATACCTAAAGTGGTGTCCAGCGTAGCTCTCAACCAATCTATCCATTTGCCAACCTTCTTCCCTAATCCTCAAAGTAAAGGGCAAGGATGCTGCACTCCTTAGATGTGCACAGCTCAGATTCTACCTTGATAGGACTAAGACCTTCAGGAAAATCTGACCAGTTGCTAGTCTGTTTTGCATCAGGGGCAGAGGGCAAGGCCATTTCAAAACAAGCCATTTCCAGATGGATAGCACACTTGCCATAAATGTAGATGTTAGAGTGTATTCACTGTTGCAGTCCTGGTTTCCCACCCTCCAGCCCCCTTGTGTGTGTGTCTCTCTCTCTCCTCTCTATTACTCACCCCTACAGGGCTGTTGGTATTTACTTTTTACTGGTGGTGTTTTTCCCACCATAACTTAGCTCCCTATTTGGAGGGCTCCTGACATTTGGGGCAAGAAAAACTGATGTAATGGCGTCTGTTGCCTGTTTTTATACCCCTGACGGCCTGATGTCAGTCCTGAAGAGACAGCAACCGACTCAGAAATACCAAGTCTCTGGTATTCGGGCCGACTGAGGGCTACCTGCAGGCAGATAACCCAAGTGTGATGATTGCAACAGTGAATACACTCGAACATCTACATTTATGGTAAGTGTACACAACTGTACTTTCTCATATATTCAAAATCAGTCTTTACTCCACTTATATGTTCCACTGTAATATTCTCTGTTGTATTCCACACTTCTTGGGCTGTCTTTCCTTCAGATAGCCTGCAGCCAGACAGTCTTCCAGAGATCTGTCCTCTCCCGCTGCTCTGACCAAAGTCCTCACAGATTTGAAGATACAGGTGGTATAAAGAGTGTAAAGGCCGGTACCGTATTCAGATCTTTCTTGCTGTGCAGTTAGCATTTGCTACATAATTTCTGCAGCACGTATAGTTTGTTGGCTTTCTTCCAGGAAGTCGGATGTGTACCCCATAGAGGCCTTTTTTTCTTAGCTTGGTTTTCTAGTTGTATATTCATTACTTAGTCTTCTTCAGAATATGCTTCTGAAGGAATTTGATAAATGTCAGTAACTGCTTAGTGTGTGGTAAACAGACTCTGAATAAAGATTTTTGTAGCAAGTGTCTGCTTTGCCTTGACACAGAACATGATGTGGACTTCTGCCCTCACTGTATAGACAAGTCTGATGATGGTAGAAGTCTCTCCAGGATTTCTATCACAAAACAATGAGCACTTGCCAGGCTTGGGGCCACTATGGCATCATCCAGGGCCTTCAACACCTTCCTCCAAAGAAAAAGCTTTTAGAGAAAAGGGAGAAGGGTGTGGAAACCAAGGATATGATAAGATTAATTAACTCTCTCCTTACAAGGTGAGGCACTTTACAGCCTCTCAACTGCGAAGCCTATATTGAATGAGGAGTCTGATGTAAACACAGGTCTCAGTGCCTGTGGTTTGTGGTTTACCCCCCCCCCCCAGTCCAACATACCCAAGGCCCCCATCAACAGCTGGAGATCCTTTGATAACTGAGGCTTACAGCATAAAGGAATGCTGGATCCCCAAGGTCTTTGTTCTTGAGGACATTTCTGATGGCTGCATTTGAAGTCTATGTCCACTGACAACCAGAGATCTCAAGGGTGTTTGTCTCTGATCTTGGAGGGCACAAGAAAATTGAAGGATTAATAGATGCTGCCTATCTTGCCTTTATTTAGACCTGGTAGTGCCTCCGCCCATTCCCCCTCCTGGACTTCGTTGGATTTTCTGGTCCTTATTAATTGAGAGAGCGAGACAAGAGGCCTAAGCTGGATTCACATCTGGTATCCAGAACCCCTTTTAAGAAGAGAAGAGCGGATCCTCTGAGAAATCTGACTTCAAGGCTGATTAACTGTTATATGTGCTCAAGTTCTCATCAGAAGGGAACCTGACCATGGACACCAAAGACTCATTTTCCTGCGTCTCCCCACCAGAGGACTTTTCCTTTGATACCCTTTCAGAAGATGAATTAAACTTTCAAGCGGGAATCCAAGGAGTAGTCTGAAGCCCAGTAGATGGGATAGGGCATTCATAGGGCTCCCTGAACCAAGGCAATTAGCTTTTTCTCCTGTGCTAGATGTTCTGGGAATTTGCATTTCTTAATACATTAGTGGAGCCTAACTCTTTTCCCCACAGCCCTAGGAAGCCTGATCAGTATTACAGGGTCAGGAATTCACATAAGTAACCTGTACAGGAACTCATAAGCTGATCCACATATGATGTCCCTGGATTGTAGCCTGGGAACAGACTTGACTCCTGCCAGGATTCTATACTTCTCAATCTCTTGGAGCAAGAAATATAGTCAAAGTGTAAAACAATGGGGCGGTGGAAAACGCCCAGAAATGGGGGCAGATTGTAAATATTGCTCTTATAAACTTAGAAGGTTGCTAGAATAACAGGATTTGAGTTGACATGCATTTTCTGAAGAATATGAAGTCTGAAACTTGACTGAAATCACTAAATAATGGCATACATTTCTCAGTGATTTGCTAGAAAACCACACATTTTATGAGGAACAGACCAAAATTATGATGCCAAAATCTGGACATTTTGCAGGAATCGCATCTTAAATGACAAGAAGAATAGAGCCCTTGATAGATGGTGTGTACTGCTGTTACCCTGCCAGTCCCACACCTTGTCAGCAAATGAGGACGAAAATGAAGACCTGAGATGAGTTGTTTGAGTTATGTGATCTTTCCTTCCAATTTGCTAAGCACTCTAAGAAATTTAACTGTGATACTGTGACTGTGTCAAATAGGGCAGCAGCTGTGGGTTGGTTATTAGGGGACATGCCTGGTTGAGGACCCTGCATTTGCCAGGTAGTGTGAAGATTGAGATTCTTAGTGCCATTTTTATAGGAATCTACTCTTAGGACATACAGCTCATGAAATATGTAAGAAATTAGAGGAAAAGGGTAGAACCCCACCCAGTCATTCATTCATATTTTTAAGACCTTTGTGCCTTAGCAAGGAAACTTCTGGTATACCATGTCCTGGCCTTCATATCTCCGACAACAGCCCACCAGATCTAACAATGGGAATAAAAGGAAAGTATAAAAAAAGAATGACATGTAAAATCTAGAGAGAGGCTTGGGGGACCTACAAGGAAAAGACCTACCGACTGATCAGCCATGACTCAGCCCAGCTGCTGCCCTGTCACCTCTCCCATCCCTTAAGCCCACCCATACCGCCAAACTTGGAGTGCAATTGGCCTTTTTTGTAGAAGAGAAAGAAAAAAAGAGGTTGGGTAAATCACTCAGGACAGATGGGGTACTAAGCATTGTAAGAAATGGTTACATCCTTCATTTCTTAGTTGCAGTAATAATCCTTGGGATTTCTTGCCTTGGAAGCCCATGGCCAGCCTGCAAAAGAGAGACTTGGTTCTTTCTTCAGGCATGGAAGATGCCCTGTCTTCTGACATCAGTGCTTCAGAGTATAAGGAGTTGTCGGCTGATACCATTTCCTCAGTTCTTTTATTGCTGGTAGTGTCCCGAGTGTCTAGCGTAGAAAGTCATTTGGATGAAAACCAGACTGAGAGTAACTTAAGCTAAATACCCCATTGGAGAACTTCTATTTACCTGTGTTTGTTGCTTGCAACTTAGATGTTGCTAAAGTCCAGTATTTGTCTACAGTGTGGAAATTAAATCCCCCACCAGGACTTCAACTTTTTTTGTGTTTTGCCTTGTCCAGGAGCATAACATGCCTGGCTGTCATCAGTGCTCATATTTTGTAACTCTAAAACAATCAACCATTTGGGCTGAGTCTCTGCAAAAATGTTGAGAAAAAGAGTGTGTCTGTGGTCTTCACATACCATAGTATTTGCCTGTAGATCTCCTATGTAAGAAGAAGGAAGATCATCCTGAACAGAAGATATTTAGAGGGGTACAACAACATATCTGTTAGCTCCCATAGGCTTAAGATTGACAGAGGGGAGTTGACCCCCCCCTTTGAAAAAGCTTCTTGCTGAAGCCTCTGATGAGACCCGTGTGGAAGTTACCATATCATCTACAATAGCTTATTCCAGGATCTTGGTTACTGAGAGGGAGGATTTCCCTGCATCATTGTTCATGAGGCAATCTCAGTTAACAGGATCAAGGTAGGGCCCACCTGCCCAACTGATCAATCCAAAATTAGGCCCAAGGCAAAACCTAAAGCTTGCTCTCACCTTCCCCTGCCATAGCCCTTTGGTCCTCCGACCACCTCACAGGCTTACCTGCAAGACCCATTTAGGCTAGCTGAGGACCTCTTAGACTCTTGGACTCTTAAGCAAACCTCTAGGAATCTTTCCTGCAAAATAAACATACCTTTCCTCTCAGGAGCCCTCCATTTCTTAACACTGTTATAAATACCAGTTGGCATTCGGTGACCAACTTTCCACAAGGTCATATGTCAACTCTGTCCCAGAAGATACTCTTGTCACAGCCTCACCACCTGAGGAAGCTCTCCTTTGGAGAGAAGCTACACAAAAATGAGTGTCAGTCAGTTGTGAAGCTCAGAATTACAATCAGTCCAAAAAGTGGGTCAGGCAATTTCTTGATGTACTTGAGCACAAGTCCCTTTCTAGTCCTTCAGTCTTGGAAGCAGTGGATATTTGATCCAGAACACTTCCCTGCAGCAATGCACCCAACCCCCTCCCACCAAACAAATGTTAGTTCTACACATTTCTGGACTCACTAACACCTATATAGGACTCCTGTGGCAGATCCTGAGCTGGTCTCCACAGGGTCCAAGGGAGCCAAGGGCTGCACTTCCAGGAATCCTTTGCCAAGTAATAAGGAGAGTAGAACCCTCAATAGATTTGGCAAATATGTTTGGTCCATGAGAGCCTTAAATTGCCAGTTTCATATGATTAAATTCCAGGATTCCCTCCTGGCCTAAATAAAACTAAAGCTAGAAAAGGACTTTAGACCAGGCTGTCCAGAAAGATTTGCTGGAAGTCTGCAGCATTCATTTCCAGGTTGCCAAGCACTCTGTACAATGTGTTTGTGGTGCTGTAGAGGTATCAGGCAGGGTACCTGCTTCTGGGTCAGTCATCAGGAGGCATACCTGGCTCAAGAAACTCCCAATTGAATGCCCCCCCCCCCCCCAAGAAGATGAAGACTGTGCAAACAGTGAAGTCCCACTTCCTAGATTCAGCAGAAATTTCCCTGCTAAAACATGGTCCTATTCTGCCTTTCATTCCAAATCCAAAAGCAAGAAAGGCCAAGAAAGTGGCAAGCTCATCTAAACCCTGGCCTTTGTGGGTCCCAGCCACATGGGGTCCAGCAGGGAGCAGCTGTGACCCAGAAATGCTCCTTCCTCCCCCCTTCCCAGAAAATGCCAGCTCAACCCATGATTCCTGCCTTCTACCCACCCATGGTTGATGATGAGGGAGCAGGCTCTTTCACTTTTTCAAACCTGGTAGGCCATCACTCAAGACAAGTGTGTCCCAAATCCCATAAGCTCAGGGTACAAAATGCTTTTCTCTCTTCCAAGCTTTTCAGGCATCCCACCAGTTCCAAATGGGCAATTCAAGGAGGCAAAGGTTCAGGTTTAAGATGTCTTAAAGCAGGGATCCATAGAACTGCCCCCCCCCCCCCAACAAGGATATAGGAGCAGGATTTTACTTCGGGTTGTTTCTGATCCAAAGACAGGAAGGATCCTGGAGGCCAGTCTTGAACCTCTCAAAATTAGACATGTTCCTTTTGGACTTGAAATTCAGAATATTCATCTTTATAAAAGCTCCTACCTCGAGTTTCCCCAAGCAGTCTTGGTCACTCCTGACCTGAAGGATTCCTACCTCCATATTCCTATAGTGAAAGAACACAGTCACTGCACATTAAGGCAGGGGGTGCCTTTTTTGCCTTGCCTTTTATCTTGTCTACTGCTCCTAGAGTGGTTTACCAAATGTGTGGTTCCAGTAGTAAGGTTTTGCAGGACAAGTGTCTCCATGTTGGTTTATTTGGATGATTGTCAGGCAAATCCCTCTTAACTGACCATGGATTTTCAGTCAAATTTAGGGGTTACTCTCAACCTGAAAAAAATCCAGCCTCTAGTCATCAACCAGGGAAATTTTCATGGGTTTGATTTCATGGACCAAAAAGTCTTCCTGCCACAGGAAAATACACAGTCCCTTTCTCATCCAGGCTGTCAGACAACAGTAGATTGTACCAGCCAAAGAAATTCTCAAGACTCTTGGGTACATGACCACCTAGATCCTCATGATACCCTTGACTAAGTTGCCAATAAACTCAGTAAGCAGAATAAAAACTAGAATAAACAGCAGATGCAGGGTGGTATCCAACGAGACGGAGCCCGAATAATGAAAAAAATTCCTTACTCAATCCAATGATCAAAATGAAGTACAAATACGCATAAAGTCACAGTTTAAAAATGATAAAACAACAAGTTAAGCGCTTTCGTCAGTACTCATACTTCTTCAGAACAGTGAATTGCTGGCTGATAACTCCTTAAATACACACACAGTCAATTAGTAAAATATTGCCCCACATCATTTCCTTTCAATTAAGAAACATCACAGGAAGTGTAAGGTAGTAGTGAATACTCCCCCTATTTGCAAGTACACAAAAAGTCAGCTAACCAAATGTTGAATCAATAGTGTCACATGTAAAGAATGTTATAAGGCAAAAAATACCAATGACAATATAAATAAATAATAGTCCAGACACTCATATGCGGTAACTGAAACACAAGCAGGCCTCAAAGTTCCATATACGAAGCTGATAAAAATTCTGTTATGCAAAATATCACACTGGTCACAATAGAATCAAGATGAACGTTCTTTATTTGGTACAGTTAGCGCTTTCACCTCCTCGGCTTCATCAGACTGTGATCAAACCAAAAAAAACAGTCATTTATATACCACTTCCAATTAAAACAATAATTACTTAATTACACCCAATAAAAACATGTATAAATTAAAGAACCAAGCGCTTATACTCTACGAAGATATAAAATATACGTTAAAAACCTATGCATATATGTAAAATTGTATATCTGCATGGGAAATATGTAATAGTAATAAATGAAATCTAATAATAAATTTATACTTAGTATAAAAACACTATATATAAAAAATATGAAACATACTTTGAAAAACCTATGCATGTATACAGAATTACCTAATTATTACTATTGTCTGCACAGGGAGTATGTATTGATCACGAGTGGAATCTAATACAACATTTCTATTTAAAACAGAAATATAATTTGTTATCCAACCATTATAGCAGATATAAATACTAAAAAATGTGGATGAACGCATATAAAACTCTCAACTATCATCTACTTGGGAGATATAACCTAATGTAAACACACTTTATTAACATAAAGACTTTCACATTTAATTTTCAAACCATTATAACGATCTGATCTCCAAAATTAGCCTATTGAACTAATTTATATAACTCTTCATTTTATTTTTCCTTTTGTCCTTAGTTTCCGTTTCTTTAACATTGTCTGTATATTAATCTTGTCATTCAAGCCGGGTGGGTGATCAGCTCTCAATCGAATTATCCATCTAAGTTCCATTTCCAGTGTGAAACCCTCTATATCCCCACCTCTAGGACTAGTTCGAACCTGTTGAACTACACAGAAACCAAACCTGTGCATTGGACCTGTCTTTTTACAATGTCTCGCTAGAGCATTGTGTTCTTGACCAGTCCTGATGTGGTATAAATGTTCCCTAATGCGAAATCTAAATTCTCTATTGGTCTTGCCTATGTAAAACACATCACATGCGTCACACTGTGCCAAATATATCACATTAACGCTCTTACAGGTGGTTCCTGTCATAAAAGAGAATTCTTTGTAAACATGGGGGGAATGAAATGTATTACTGGTGTTAATATAGCTACATTGGTTACAATTACCACATGGAATGGTATTATAAGCTATTACTCTCTTTCCAGTAGTTGGTCTTCCATAAAATAACCTTTTCATGTTTTTCATGTTCTTATAGATGAATCTAGGTTCATCACCTACTAGCCTCATAATTTCCTCATCTACTTTTAGGATATCCCACCGTTCTCGTATTATTCTCCTAATATTGCTAACATCTGAAGTAAAATAAACTGGTATATTTAAGACATGTTCTTTCATATCAATATTAACAGGAACATCCTTCCTCACATCATATTCTTCAAGATGATTGTGACTAGAGAAATATGGACGTGCTCTTGTCTCTCTAAGCTCAATAGAGGTATTGATGGCCCTCTCGATCTCATCTGTCTTATAGGCTCTATCTCGTAACCTCTTACTCAACCCAGTCAGCTCTGATCTAAAACCCTCATCCGTCGGGTTAAGTCTTGAAGCCCTCATAGATTGGCTCCTAGCTACACTCTCAAAGACATGCCTGGGATGCATGCTATCCCTGTGCAGGAGTGTGTTCCTATAACACTTCTTTCTGTGGATGGAAGTATTCACTAATCCATTACTCAACCTCATAATATTAACATCCAAAAATGCAACAAACTCTCTAGAGGAACTGGACGTGAACGTCAGGAATTCCACAGAGTTGTTCAAATATCCTTCAAATTCTAGTAATTCCATCTCACTACCTCTCCACACCAAAAAGAGGTCATCTACGAACCTCCTATAAAAACTCACATGCTGTCTAAATATTTCTGATATAAAAAGTATTTCCTTCTCCCAGTAGGCCATTACAATGTTGGCGTAGCTATTGGCACAGCTGGTGCCCATAGCTACGCCATCCTTCTGAATATATATGTCTCCATCGAAGATGAAGACATTATTCTCCAGAACAGTCTCTAGAAAAAGTGCTAATAGTTCTATTACATCCTTGTTCAAGGATGTATGCTTCTGTAGATAATATATGACCCATTGAACGCCTCTGTCATTAGGTATAACTGTAAAGAGGCTATTCACATCAAATGTGACAAAAATATATTCATCCCCTTCTTCTAATTTAGAAATATATTCATAGAACTGTAGGAGAAATTCCTTACTATCCTTTAAAATAGATGGGTTCTCATCTACTATCGGTCTCAGATGATGCTCTATATATAGCGAAAAAGGTTCAGTTAACCAGCCTTGTCCCGAGACTATGGGTCTCATGGGAGGGTTGTACAAATCTTTGTGTACTTTAGGGAGGCCTTTCAATATTGGTATAAGTGGATGTTCAACCTTCAGATATTTATATATATTTTTATCTATAACTGCACTTTTTAGTAAACCATCAATCATGGCATACACCGTATATACTTTCTTTATTACATCTTCTCTACTCAATCTGCTATAGGACTTACTATCACTTAGTAGCTGATTCACATTCCCCTTATAATGTTTATAATCCATGACTACAATACATCCGCCTTTATCTGCAGATGTGATAATGATGGAGTCATCATTCTGTAAATCCTGTAATGCCTGTTTTTCCGCTGGTTTGAGATTATCCTTGTTATAGAATCTCTTATTGTTATTATTATAGTAGTTATGTAAATCATTTTCTACCAGTCTGGAGAATGTTTCAAAAGTGGTGTTACAGTTGTTTTATCATTTTTAAACTGTGACTTTGTGTATTTGTACTTCATTTTGATCATTGGATTGAGTAAAGAATTTTTTCATTATTCGGGCTCCGTCTCGTTGGATACCACCCTGCATCTGCTGTTTTTTAAGTTGCCAATAAAAAAAGTCAAGTGGTACCTAAACAATATGGGATGCCAACACCAATAGTTCTTTCAGTTCCAGGTTCTTTCTTTTTCCTATATCAAAAAGGAGCTCATATGGTGAATAGAGGCTTGCCTTCTGAACCCAGGAATTACTTTCAGAGTTAAGAAAAGGTCCCGAGTGTTCACGTCCGATGGGTTCCCTTCACATGGTCAACATTTCATAAAGTCGAAGACCATATGATTGAGACCATATGATCGACTTTTGAAATGTTGAAGATGTGGAACGAGCATCTCCGTACAGTGCGGAATGGAAAGATTTTCATCTTCCACACTGTAGTGTGATCTCAGAGTTGATATAGTTAAGTTATGGGGTGGGGGGGGTGTAGGGGAGCTTGGCCCCCTGCTAGCAATGTGAAGGCAAGTGATTTTGTTTTTACATGTTCGACATTTCAAAAGTCGATCATATGGTCTCTGCCATATGGGCTTCGATTTTATGAAATGTCGACCATGTAAAGTAGACCACTTCCGATGCCGGAGATACCCATTCATGGGAAATGAAGGCGCAAAGCAGATGTGAAAATATATTCATTTTAGAAATAAGTTTGAAAGAAATGCAAAAAAGGCTCTGGTGATGAAGATAGACAATGCCACTCTGATGTGGTACATCAACAAACAGGAGGAAGGGGGTGCTCACTCTTCTGCCTGTGCAGGATGGCCATGCAGCTTTGAGAGAGAGCCTAAGGAATGGGACTGTATCTCTTTGCAGAATTCATCAGCAGACCTGTGATAGAATCTCACATATGGATACTAAAACGGACAGTACTCCACAAGACTCTCACAAATGTGGTGTACTAGAGGTAGACCTTTTTGCCTCATAAGAAAAGCAAATCATAAAGCTTGACTCAAAATAGATATGACACAGATGATGATGAATCACCGTCATCCAGGTCCTTGCCAGAGGCTCTGGTGGGGAATTGGGGGGAACTTTAACTTTGATTTTTGAATATTATATTTGGGTTCTGAATGAAAAGGCAGACTAATAAGAATTTAAGTTTGAGCCCAAACCTACTGCCAACCCTGAAGTCTTCCTGGCCTTTGAAGATGCCTTCTGAAATACGTCCCTGGAACCAGATTCTCAACCTTGTACCTGTGAAACTCTGCTGTTTTTACAGAGTAGGGGGTGAAGGACCATATTTCTGTAGAAGAAAAAAAAATGAACTGACCCTGTGTTTGTTACTAAATGTGACAGGGGAGGGACGTCAGACTGCCACCAGGTAGTAGTATATTAAAAAATTAGAGAGAACAAATTGATGGATCATTTTGGGAAAAATACATCTTTGTGAGTGTTTGGGTAGTTCATTGTCAAATGCATGTGGGTTGCATTATCAAGGGTTTATTTTAAAACAAATGGCAAAGATGTCCGAATCTACTCAGAACTCTTATCTGAAGATGAGACTTTCTAGACTCTCCCAGACCTCCCTGAAGGTAGGCAAATACTAGTTTTAGTAGCACTGATAAATGTGCCAAGGCTGTAGCTTTGGGGTACAGTGTTTCTGAAGATGAAAGGGGGGACAGATACTTAATGCCCTCCTCCCGGATGATAATTATTTGCTGTTTGGTCTTTTATCCCATGCATTCTTTAAAAGAAAGGACTTGTAGAAAAATTGAAAAACTGTTCAAACATTGAAGCAGCCATAGTTCATTATAGTTCACTGTTGCAGTATTTATTGTTGGGATTCCTTCTTGACTGAAGCTGGATGCTGGCTTGAGTGCTGGAGACTTTCAGCTTCCACTGTGGCCCAACAGGCACCCTTCCTTCTGACATTAAAACATCTGCCATAAATTATCATTGGCCAGCACCATCTTAAATTCTTTCTTGCGGTCAGAGTCCAGAGCAACTTTGCATTCAGTCCCTTGGGCAGTCTGAAGCCAGAGGTTTTCCAGGATAAGTACTTCATTGGAGAACCTTTATTTGTTTTTTTTATCTGTTGAAGGTTGAACGTCGAGCTGGCGCCTCAGCGTTTGTGAAAATCTACTGCCTATCATTAGCAAACCAGAGTTCCGCTGTGGCGATCCCTAACTGGGAAAAGCCGAAAGACAACAGCAGCATTGTAGATGTCGGGGGGGGGGGGCAAAACTGGAAGCAGGTTTTTGGTTTGTGGAAGATGAATTCCTGACGAGAATTTCCACTCTGCTTGTTCTGCTTGGGTCCGAAGCTTGACGTGCGCAAGTGTCCTCAGTGCACTTAGTTTATTCCAAGCTGCTGCAGCTGCAATAAGAAAAAGACTGAAACATTTGAAACAGCTGAAATTGCTTGAAGCTTGGAACATTATTTGCCCCACATTTACTGGAGTAGGTTGAATTGTTTTGGAACTGTTTTAAGTGCTGGATATCTGTTCCCGGCAGTTTTTCTGTCTGGCACTCGTCTTGCCACTAGGGCATCTGCCTTTCTTTGGTCTATTCTCAAACACCTCAGAGATTTTGATTGGCACTGTTCATTGAGCCTTAACCTTTGACATTGATTTTGTAGTCTTATTGTCTGGCGAAGCCTGAAGAGCTGCTTTACTAGTGCTGTCACTGAATTGACTTGTGTGTTTGATATTTGGACAAGTCTGTATTTACTGGCACTTAGGTTTTCCTGTGTGCTTTCCTTAAATCTTGAGCTTACTCACTGACTTGTCATGCTTTGAATCTCCAACCTGTACTTGTGTTTAAATCTTTTCATTGTAACCTTTTCAGACTGTTATGCTACTGACATTGCCTTTACACTGCCCTTGTTTTGTGATTTGTTGCCCAACTGATCAACTACTGCTACAAACCATTTTTTTTCTGGACTTTGGCAGAAAACTGTTTTGGTTGCAATTTTTTTGTGAGTGGCTGCAATTATTGCTCTTCCGTTATGTATTCAATCAGTTGTACTGGGGCGTTTTCTGTTTTGCTGTCCAGTTGTTTTTATTGGTGAACTGTGACTTCAGCTGCAGTTGCTGCTGTCTCAGCACTTAAGCTGTGTCTCTGTCAGCTCCACCATGGCAGTATCTAATTTACTGCTGATGCCAAAATGTTTTTAAACAGGAACCTGTGAAGTGTATCTGGCTGTTCATACTTTTGATGCATACATGACTATATTTATATTGTTATGGATAAATTTCTACAGAGGCCACTCTGCTTCTGTTCTCCTGTTGAGTACTGTTGGTATGGAGTTTGGCTAGTCAAGACCTTGCTGCTGTCACTGTAATTGCTGTCATTTTAACATAATTGTTCTTGTTTTGTATTTATCCTGCATGATTTTTTCTTTATCTTTTATGTTTTTTGCTGTTTGCATTATTATTTTTAAATGTTTTTGTAATTTGTAATCTATATTATCTATATCAGTATGAGTTTCTTGTACAGTAAGATGTTATGACTTTCCTTGACAAGTTTTGTCCAGTCCCAGCTACCTCGTGGTGTTGTGGCCACCTGTGGAAGGCAGAGTATTGGTATGAGGCATAAGGCAGACTTTTGTCACCTTCAGTGTTGGGATCTTGTTAGTTGTGGTCATGGCTGGTTTCAAGCTGTGAATTTTACCTGTCATGGGCAAAATTTATGTATGAAACCCATGTTAGGGTTCTGTGACATATAACTGTGGCTTCTACTTAATCAGAGATTAGTAATGGGGATCTGTTCTCCTGCACATCCAGTCAGGATGCTGTTTTAACGGGTCGGTCAGCAAGCAAGTCCGCTGTCATTTCAGACCTGCATCATAACAGTGACCTGATATTTAGCACCAAAACCTAGTTTGATTTCCACTGCAGACCCATTCTTGCAGTTAGTGTTCCATCAGGGTGTTCAGTTACACAGCATTTGAGATCTGATGATGGGGTGGACATTGTATTTCCTTCTTTCTTGAGGTTGAAGGACATAGCTGGAGCTTCAATCTCCTTTTTATGTCATTGCAGTCAGCCAATTGTTTATATCTCCTTAGACTGTGCAAGTAGGTCCCTCAAGGAGTCTGTAGTGTCCCTCATCTCCTTTGTGCTAGCAATTGTCCTGATAGATGATTTTGCCAGTTACCTTAAAATTTAGGTTGATGAGGAGCCCTGACTCTTAGTAAGGAATTCCTGTGTTTTATGCTTGGATTCAGTTTTGCCCAGGTGATTGTCATGGGAGTAAACTGGACTTAGTGTTGTAGCTAGCTGTAACAGTCAACAGCTTTGAAGTAGAGATAGTCACATAGTCAGATTATAGCCTCATCTACTTTTGTTTAGGTCTTCCTTGGTTGGCACCTCTAGACAAGCATTTGCTGGAAGCCAAATGATTTGACTTCTGATTTTCTGGCTTCTACAATCCGTCAGCACTTGCAGAAGTTCAGTGCCCGTGACATTAACAAAAATGTTGAGACCTATAACAAAGTCTTGATGTCCTCTGATTTGTTAGCCCAAGTTGTGCACGTCCTGTTCACCTTTTGCCACACGACCCATGGTATGGTTTTGAGCTGCATGGTCTGAGGCAGATGAGGTAGTGGTTAGAGTGGAAACGACAACCCACACTTAACTGCTAGAGGACAACTTAACATTCAATAAACATTTTTCTGTTTATGTGGGAGAAGTAAACGAAAATAAACCTGTTCGCCTAGCTCAAGAAATCTTAGTGACAGGTCAGTTGACCAGCAGCTGTCTTTTAGCTGGTAATTAGTCTTAGTAATACTTCCTGGGGGAAGAAGCAGATGTATCTGTATGCTCAAGAATGTGGTGAGTTTGCTTCCTAGTATTTTGTTTCCACGCTTTCTTCTACCAGTTCAGATGCTGATTTAGGCATGCTTTTGAAGAAGCTTGCATTGTTTCTTTTCATCTTCAATAGTCTTCCTGGTCTGAGTCCGAAATATTCTGTTATTACTATTTCATTACCCTGAACTCCAGTATGCCCTTGCCCACCAGTGGACTGAATCTCTGTTCAACCATGCTTGTTAAATCTTGCCTGGATGTTCTGGGCTTAATCCTTTGTTAGATTGACTCCCTATACTTTGAGACTCGAGGTTTTCACTCAAATGTAATATATCTTGTTTACTCCTCTTTTCAGTAAAGTATGATTGGATGACGATGAGTTGGATAGCTACAAACCAATTTCTAATCTGCCTTTTGTCAGTAAGGCCCTAAGGAAAGTGTTTTCCGCATACCTGGACTCATGTTTGCATGTTAATGAAATTTGTGATCATCATTAGAGTGCTGTTGTAGTAGCATAAAGCTACCTGTTACATATTTTGCCAAAGGTATTGTATGTCCAGCTAATACACTAAAATTTTTGGGCTCCTTCCTTGTGTAATGTACTTCCATTGAAAAAGCAGAGCATGATGGTATAGAAGAGACATATGGGTACCAAATTTAAGATTTTTTTTTATCATTGAAACATTCAGTCTAGAAGTCTTGTCTCAACGCCATCTTCATTATCAGTGATCACCTTGTGAATAGACTTTATGGGCAGAGAAGTACCCTGCTGTGAACCTTTTCTTTTTTCACTGAAAAGTGTAGTTTGTATCAGAAATGGGAAATTTGTGTGGTAGACAGAGACCGTAGAAGGACTCGTACATAGCCTGCATTTTATGCCTTAGTTAATCTCATGACTTACAGTCTTGAAATATTTCATCATTCATAGCAAAAATTTGTATTAGCCTTAGACTTTGTCAAAAGAACTGGCAGCTGAAAGTCTTGGCTGGAGCAACAATGCCAGTAGCTACCAAGCCATTTCCATCAGCTGTCCCCCATCAGTGGAAGAGGGAAAAAAAAAAAATCACTAAAGAGGGTGTTGAAGGGTCACAACCATCTTGCCTCTTGAACCTGTTTTGGGGCTGATGTACCTGCTGTGGTAGTCTATGAATCCTCAAACCATCAGTTTAATCTTCCCCAACCCCTCTGGTGATCCTCCTCAGGCAGCACCCAAGAGTCAGGATTCCAGCACATCCAGTTTAACCAAACATCTGGCATCAGATAAGAATGATGAACCTCACTTTTTCACTGAAGGAGAAAACCGAATACCTCAGGCCTTGTTAAGAGGAAGAGGTACCGATCTGTTGCTAATGGAGATTCAGATGTGCAATTCTGCCTAGACGATTCAACTTGAAACACCAAAGAAAAAGCCACAAAAAGTTAATCGCTTTTCTCCCTCTAACTCCATTCAGCTTGAAGGGTTCACAGTAAGAGTGATACAGTTTTGTCTGTGGTCTATTGAGGACTTTTCAGTTTCTCCAGTATTCTTCTCCTGTACCTTCTCATCAGAAGAGAAAAAGGTCTCCCTCATCTTCTGAAGAAGAGATGTCTAAGGAGAAAGGTCTGGATTACACCTCGCAACTCTCTCTTCTTATCCTGTATACGAGTTTAAATCCTAGAAGAATGCGTCTTTTGACTCACCTGTGAAAATGTTCTTGATTCAATTACAAAAATAAAAGAACTCTTTAAATGGGATCTTTGAGAGATTTCAGAGGCACAGAAAAGGTACTATGACTACTTGAATTTGGATTCCCCCAGCCCCCTAACCATAACTCCAATACCTGGAGCATTCAAGGATGATTCTGATTCAGATTGTGCTGCTTCAGATTGTGTCTGCTGCACCTGAGAAAACTGATAGCCTGTACAGAGTTCCTGACTCATGGAATCCTGTAGCTGACTCTGCTGTAATTTCTGTTGACAAAGATAGTACTTCTAAGCTGTTGGCTTCTTCAGATCCTTTTCCCAGTGAGAAGGACGCAGGGCATTTGGTAAATACAGGTGAGGGGAAGATGTATGCTTCTGCAATCTTTGCCTTCAAAGCAATCAACTGGCGGACTTATGTGGCATGGTGCTTGTTTTCTATTTTTTTTTTTCAAATGTGCAGAAGATTTCAAATCTTCCTGCTTCAGACTTTCAAACTTCTGTAACAAATCTTCACAAGTTCCAAAGCTTTCATTCAAACACTCCTATGGTGCAGTTGTGTCAGGGGCTGCAGGCATGCCAGAGTCAGACTCCGGAGTCTTCCAGATGTCAAATACCAGAGTTTAGATGCCCCTTAAAGTTTTCATCTTTGGCAGCTCTTCAACAGAGGTCCTTAAAAGATTGAAAGAAAGAGGTAAGTTAATGCAGGGAGTGAAATGCCTTTTACTTACACCAGTCCCTAAATTCAATATTAACTGTCACTCTAGCCTTGGACTTTTTTTCAGGAAGCCTTTCAAGCAAACTCAAATTTCCAGTAAACAGTAATTTAAGCAGAAGTGGCAAGGGGGCCCCAAAAGGAAGTGGAATGGTCCCCTAGGGTTGTTCTTGGCACAGAAATGCACAACTGTTCTAGTACACTAGCCTTCCCTTGTATCCCTGCCCACTCAGACTAGCAGCAGTCTCTATCACCCCCCTTCACATTTGAACATATACAGTATCAGAGTCTTGGTTACAAAGAATAATTCAAAAGGCCTGCAGATGTTTAAAGTCAGTAATTCCTCTTACTTCAAGAAACCAGGCTCATTTGTTTCCTTGGATTGTAACAGACATGCTGTATCAAGGTGTTATAGAACCAGTCCCCCCTTACCAACAGGGAAAGGACTTTTATTCAATAATTTTTCTTGTATGCAAAACCTATTTTAGACCTTTCAGTTCAAAATTCTTTTTTCATTGTATCAAAGTTCAAGATGTTAACTGTACAGTCCCCTTTTCCTCTTCCATACAATTCTTTTTTCAGTTGCTGTAGAAATTAAGGATGCATACCATGTAGGTGGTAGACTGGGAGGTCAATCACTTGGTTAATTGTCAAATGTGAGACCAGATGGCTTAGTGGTTAAGGTCTTCGTCTCCCATGCACAAGGTTCGATCCTGACCTTCTCCGACCAAGGCCTATTTGGAGTTTGCATGTTTTCCCTGCATCTCCGTGGGGTTTTTCCCATTTCTGAAAAACATGTTGAGTGTTTCCATCTCAAAACTCACCAGTGAATGGAGCTGTGGGCAGCAGCACAGACTTTACATGGTGCCCTATAGTGGGAAGAGTTGTACAGACCAACCGCTTTGGGCATCTGCTGTGTTGCGCAGTATCCTCAAGATAGGAGAACACAGATCACAGACTGCGTACCGTGACAGGGCTAGCCACTCAGTGTAAAATATAGTTCTAGGTGATTCGATCATGTTGACTGTCGCGAAAAATGGGCATGGGTAGTTACCGGTTATAAGTGGGTTGAGGACCCGGCCTTCTCTCACCCATGCCAGGGACACTTGCTAACGGTGGGAGAGGTATATGTGCCCCTATTGGCCAGTGTGTGCCCATCCTAAAGTCCAGCAGCCCTGGGTCAGTAAGCTACTGGCTGGCCGGTGTCTAGTTGCCCAGCCTGGGCTACCTGGGATAGCTCTGTTGAGCGAAAGCTGGATGTAAAACCAAACAACCTGCCAAGCATGAACTGAGAATTGCTACACTTAATGTAGGTTCACTTACAGGATGCAGCTTGGAAGTGGATGACATTATGATACGGAGGAGGCTGGACATCCTATGTATCCAGTAGTTGAGATGGGGGAGGGTAGTGCAGCAAAGCCACTTTGCTTGGGATCCAGAGTCTACTACTCTGGTAGAAGACAGGCTAGAAATTGGTGTAGGAATTGTGGTGTGAGAGGCTTCAGAAGGCAGTAAGGGATGTCATCAGAATTATTGATAGACTCATGGCAGTCAGACTCCAGTGTAATGATAGGGCAGTATTCATAATCTCAGCCTATACCCACAGCAGGGTTGTAATAGTGAGGAAAAGAGTGCATTCGGACAGCAGTTGCAGGACCTACTAGATAAAGCAGGACAATATGAATTGGTGGTGTTAATGGGTGACTTGATTGCACATATCTGGACAGACAGAACAGGATATGAGGACTGCCTGGGTCCACATGGGTGGGGCAACAGGAATAAAGGAGGAGAAGCCATTCTGTATTTGTTTGACAAATGGCTCGATAGTAGCCAACACATGGTTCAGAAAGAGAGTCTCAAGATCACATGCAAGAGTAGTCAACATACAACTCGGGTAGACTTCCTCCTAGTAAGGAAAAGACACTGGGGTAGAATCCATGATTTCAAAGTCATCCCCAGTGAAACAGTCGACCCACATCATAAACCACTAGTTGCCACAATCAGCTGCAAGCAGTGGTCAGAGAAGGCTCTAAGGTCAACGGAGACCAGGCTGAAGGCCTAGAAGTTGACTGGAGAGAAAGTACAACAGTTCAAGGAATTACTCAGGGCTCTAGCACTCCAAGAGGAGGAGGAATAGATGGTGTTGAAGAATGGCAGCATTTAAACACGGCATGTGTTAGGACTACAGAAAAGATATCTGGCCGAGCCAGATATGGAAATAAGGTATATAAGGAAAGCTGTTGGTGGAATGCAGAAGTCCAGGAAGTCATCAAAATAAAGGAGGAGTGCAGGAAGAAGTGGGAGATAGAAAAGACTGACCAGACTAGGAAGGACTACTGGTTAGCTAAGAAAGAAGTTGCAGTAGCAAAGAATAGGGTATCGGAGGCACTGTACCAACTTCTGGAAAGTGACTAAGGGGCACAAAGAAATTATATCAGGTTGCAAGGAAAAGACAGAAAGATAAAGCAAATAGACATCCATCATAAGAGATGCCAGCAACAACCTACTCACCAGTCCAGAGGACATCAAAGGCAGATGAAAGGAATATTTCCAACAGCTTCTGAATGAAGAAAAGCCCACAGAAGCTGTACTGCCCCAGAAACGACCTACAATGAAAGACTAGGAGGAGCCCACCCTAGAAGAACTAAGGACAGCACTAAGGAAGATGAAGTCGGGGAAAGCAGCAGGCTCAGATGAGATCACAGCAGATATGATAAAGATGCTGGGTGAGATGGAGAAATGGCTCCTGAGGGTACTAATAGCAGTGTGGAGAGAGAGGCACATCCCAGATGACTGGAGAATAAGCATACTCATGCCAGTGTACAAGAACAAAGGGAACGTCGATAACTGTGGGCAGTGCAGAGGCATCAAACTCCTATCACATTGCATGAAAGTTCTGGAGATGGTGATAAACGGATACACAGAGTAGTAGAATGCAAGATGGGAGATGAGCAGTTTGGATTCAGATCAGGATGCAGCAAAATTGACCCGATGTTTGCATTGAGACAGATACTTGAGAAGAAGGTAGAGATGAGGAGAGAGTCCAACTGGGCATTCCTAGACTTGGAGAAAGCATATGACAAAGTCAAAAGAAAGCTGATCTGGTCAGTACTGCGGTGGTTTGAAGTCCCAGAAACATTGGTAGAATTAGTGCAGGCTATGTACAAGGAGCCAATGACTCAAGTACGAACAGTGTTCGACCTCTTAGAGGGGTTCCCAGTGGGAGTGGGTGTACATCAGGGTTCAGCTCTGAGCCCATTGCTGTTCATACTGGTGATGAACTACATTAGCAAACAGGTTGGAGGGGACGGGATCAACAAAGCT
This sequence comes from Protopterus annectens, assembly GCF_019279795.1. Classification (NCBI taxonomy): domain Eukaryota; kingdom Metazoa; phylum Chordata; order Ceratodontiformes; family Protopteridae; genus Protopterus; species Protopterus annectens. The sequence goes on from NC_056746.1 coordinate 4,802,097, forward strand.
GCTGTATGCAGATGATGATGCCTGTACAGGCAGACTCTGAGCTAGAACTTCAGCAAAGGATAGGAGAATGGAATGCAAATCTGAAGACACATGGGATGAAACTAAGCACAGATATGACGGTGGTAATGACAGCAAATTGGGAAATCAGAAGAAGCTGACAATAGAGAGAGAAGGGAAGATAGTGGAACAGGTAAACAGCTTCAAGTATCTGGGAGGGGTAGTTGAGGAGGAGGGTAGTCTGAAGAGGTCAAAGCTAGAATCAGTGGGGCTGCAGCCAACTGGCATAGATTATCAGGTATAGTCTATGAAAGAAGAATGCCAAAGAAGCTGAAAAGTAAGGTGTACAAGACACTGGTGTGATCAGTACTACTGTATGGTACAGAAACCTGGGCAATAAAGGCAGAACAGTTGAAGCTAGAGGTGATTGAAATAAAAGTACCTGAGAAAAAGGTAGTAGGATGCACACTGTGGGACAGACTAAATGAGGACATAAGAGCAGAAGTCAAAGTAGCTCCAATTGCAGAAAAGATCAAAGAGAACAGAACTAATAACCAAACAAAACGGTGGTCAACAAATAACTCCAAAAACCAGAAAAAAACAAAACTGGAGAGCGGAGAGCAGTAAATCTTTCTCAAAGTTTGAAAAGTTTATTAAAAAAACACACTACACACCAACCATTAACGCTCTCTACACGCGTTTTCGTCTGTGTACTATCAGACTTCATCAGATGACCACTAAAAATATTACAACCCTTTTATTTCTTAACCAATGAATCAATTAATTAATGAGCATCAATTAACTCCATTAATAAAACAAGTTCTACTACTAAATTTATATAGGTATGTATCTGTAGAACTATATGTTCACTTCCATAATTTACTCAAAAAACTTTTAAGTGATATTAAGAGTACAAATAAATTCTGTTTAAAATGAATACGTTCATAGTTTAATCAATTAAAAAATAGTTATAAATTCTTTAAATTAACTTTATTCCATAAATAAATAAATAGTATGTTAAAATAATGAATTGCATATCAAGTAATGAAAATATTATACAGAGATGCCCTCTAGTGGAGATTTGGATAATTACATGATTTACTCAAAAACTTTTCAAGTGACATTGAGTACAAATAAATTCTGTTTCGAATGAATAAGTTCATAGTTTAATCAGTTAAAAAATATTGTTGTAAATTCTTTAAAATACTTTTATTAAAAAATTAACTTTATTCCATAAATAAATAAATAGTATGTTAAAATAATGAATTGCATATAAAATAATAAAAATTTTATACATAGCTGCCCTCTAGTGGAGATTTAGATAATTACGACTTATTTTATAATTTAGCTGCCCTCAATTTTAAAATAGGTGTAATACTTGTATATTCCTTCAAACCAGGTGGATTATATGCCTCTAGTGTCACCTGCCACCACAGTTCCCTATATTCAATTTTCTCTTCCCAAGGGCCTCCCCTAATGTATTTCTGTGGATGCTCTATCACCATAAATCTAAAATTAGCTCATAAACACTCTTTAGTATGCTTAAATAAGGCATTTGTATCCTTACAATTCTTTATATCATTAAGATGCTCGTATATCCTTCTTTTTAATTTTCTTTCAGTTTTTCCTATATAAAAAGATTTACAGATCATACAGGTGGCCTTATATACCAGACCCATGGAATCACAATTATAATAATTTTTATTATTAATAATCCACCTATCTCTACTTTTTATATAGAACCTATCTGAATTCATAATATAAGGGCACTGTGTACATCGACCACACTTGTACTTACCCACCTTTTTTGTACTAAGTGTGGCCTTTGTATTCCTACTTTCTAAAATATTTCTAATACTTTGGGAATTCTTATAAACTACTTTTGCTGGAATTCCCTCTAATTTGTCTATATCTGTAATGTTAATGAACCTATCCCATTCCTTTAAAAATATTTTTCTTACATTGTTGTTAAGAGCATTATATTCTAAAGTCAACGCTAACTGGAAATCCTCTTTATTTACCTCTTCTACATTAGTTTGCTCTGTTTTGAAATTAGTTATCCTTACAATCTGGGTATACCTGTCTCTTCTTCCCCTCTCTACTTCTTGCCTTGTTTCTTTCACAAGTTCAACTGGGTATCCCCTATTCAAAAACATTCTCTCCAGTAGTTCGCATTCATTGAAAAAAATCATCTTGAGCACTTGTCATGGGACTACCTCTCACAAATTGCCCTTTTATAATATTCTTCTTACAGTGCAAGGGATGTGCACTGTCATAATGTAAAAATGTGTTGCAATAGGTGGGTTTTCTATAAACTTTAGACTCTAGAACTTCCCCCTGTTTATAGATCTCCAGATCCAAATATTGTAAATTTCTGTCAGACACTGTATAAGTAAATTTCAGGAAATCAGTAGTTTCGTTCAAATAGATCATAAATTCTTTAAACTTTTCTTGCCCTCCAGTCCAAAATAAAACTATATCATCCAGGAATCTGCAGTACAGGACCCAGTTAAGAGCTGAATTGCAAATTTAATACAAATTTTTCCTCCCATTTAGCTAATACCAGGTTAGCATAAGTTGGTGCGCAAGCCGCCCCCATAGCTACTCCCTGTATTTGTCTAAAAAATTCCCCATTAAAATATAGCAAATTGTTTTTTAGTACCATTTCCATTAACCAAACATTGACTTGTTTTTCATTATTTGATAAAATTTCACTTTCATATAATATCTCTTCAAACATATTGGTACCTTGAGTATAAGGAATGGAGGAGAATAAATCAAATACATCTATAGTAATGAACAATAAATTTTCATGATAGTTTACTCCAGAAATAACTTTAAGTCCCAAGAATCTTTTAATATGTGTTTTCTTTCTACCCATAGTTTTTTAACCTTAGTATCAACATATTTAGCTAACGGATGGGTTTTAGAACCGTCCGCTGATACTATGGGTCTTAATGGAGGGTCTAGTTCATTTTTATGAGTTTTTGGGATTCCAAATATTGAGGGAACTTTAGGTTTTTCCACTTGTAAAAATGAAAAAGTATCATGATTTATAAGTCCCTCATACAACATATCCTTCAAATTTAAATCTATTTTATGATGGGCAATATTAATTTCATTTTTAGAAACCTGGTTGTATTTAGAACTATCCCAAAGAATGTTATACATTCTACTATCATATTCTATTTTATCCATAATGACTACACTTCCGCCTTTATCTGGTTTCATGATTCTTAGGTTAGAGTCATTTTTCATTTCATATAACAACTGTCTTTCTTTTTTACCTAGGTTAGCTTGATATTTAATACTTTCTTCTTCCTTCCTAATCTCTCTCTCCATTATTTTTCAAAATTCTTTAATTGGGGGTGTATGGGTGGGTTAAAAATAGTTCTACGTTTTAATTCGGGGTTAGGTTCATTTTTGGTATTAGGAAACAGAATTTTTAAATTAATTTTCCTTAAAAATATCCTGTCCAATAGGGACTTAGCTAAATCTCCCTTAACATATGGAATACATTTTAATCCTTTAGATAAAAGCCTAAAGTGCTCTTTTTCTAAAACTAAATAGCTAAAATTGTATATAGTAAAATTGTCAAAGGACCACCTGTTACCTACATTAGTGATACCTTGTGATTCAGGGTGGTTAGATACTTCTAGTATCTCCCCCTCCCTCTTCTCCCCCCCCCCAAGAAAAATTTGTCTGCCTATTCCCTTGTTTATTCATCAGTCTTTCAGACCTTCTCAAGGGTGGGAATTCATTCTCATGTTCATATTCCTCATCTATGGGGTTCATTTCTCCCCCATTCTCAGATACTCCCTTTCTATTATCTTCCTTGTAATATACATCTCGGGGGTAACGCTTATGTGGTGGATTAGGATAACTCAAATTGTGATTATACTCATAAATGTCTCTATCCATTTTCTTTATTTTCCTTTGTATTAAATTCTCACTTTCTTTATCTATATCCTTTCTTACATTAAAATATTTATCTCTTTCTTCTTCTATCGAGAAAATTAAATCATTCTTGATACACTGGTCAAGTTCTTCAATATCTTTATGTATTTCATCCTGTATACGTGTGTTTTCCCTTATAATCCATTTTAAAACATCTAAACCACACTTATTAAAAACTTCAATTAATTCTTTATGAAATACAGAACCTAAAACAACATTGTTTGGAAACTTAAAAACTCGCAACCCTTTGGGTACAATTTCCCTTAAAATAGTTTTGTTTCGGTGGAAGGGAGAATGGAGAAGCGGGCGGTTCCTGCTACAACATTACAGGAAGACCTTGGGCTTACTCGTAAACTGATTGGTCAATTGACCGAACTTATAAATTTGCTCACACCGGTTATTTTGTCGCTTGTGGATATACATGGAAGTAATGTTAAACCTTCCTCCTCAAGAACCGAAAGGTTACCGAAGAGGGATTCTGTGAACTTAAACACTCATATGGAGCTTATTGGTGGGAGAGGAGATGCCGGCATCCATAAGGAACCTACAAGCGACACGTTTGATCCAGCCAACATGCCTTTGGCACTGAGGGTTTCAGCTGAAAGTGGCGAAAATATTACTCGCTGTCGTGCGGGTGTAGGACTAAACAAATCTCAGAAAATAACTGAGGAACAAGGTACTGTTATGTCCCACAAAGAGACTAAGGACTGGTTACACTATAAATACGTGTTTAACTGTGTCAATAAGGACAAAAATGTGCAGGCTAACAATAACACATATAGGGAGAATTTAAACTCCCTTGCAAAATTAATGAATAAATACAGAAACATAGACAGAGAATACTTATTTAAAGGAATGCATTTTAAGGGAAATTGTACCCAAAGGGTTGCGAGTTTAGAATTAATTGAAGTTTTTAATAAGTGTGGTTTAGATGTTTTAAAATTGATTATAAGGGGAAACACACGTATACAGGATGAAATACATAAAGATATTGAAGAGCTTGACCAGTGTATCAAGAATGATTTAATTTTCTCGATAGAAGAAGAAAGAGATAAATATTTTAATGTAAGAAAGGATATAGATAAAGAAAGTGAGAATTTAATACAAAGGAAAATAAAGAAAATGGAATGACATTTATGAGTATAATCACAATTTGAGTTATCCTAATCCACCACATAAGCGTTACCCCCGAGATGTATATTACAAGGAAGATAATAGAAAGGAGTATCTGAGAATGGGGGAGAAATTAACCCCATAGATGAGGAATATGAATATGAGAATGAATTCCCACCCTTGAGAAGGTCTGAAAGACTGATGAATAAACAAGGGAATAGGCAGACAAATTTTCCTTGGGGGGGGGGTAGATACTAGAAGTATCTAACCGCCCTGAATCACAAGGTATCACTAATGTAGGTAACAGGTGGTCCTTTGACAATTTTACTATATACAATTTTAGCTATTTAGTTTTAGAAAAAGAGCACTTTAGGCTTTTATCTAAAGGATTAAAATTTATTCCATATGTTAAGGGATATTTAGCTAAGTCCCTATTGGACATTAGGATATTTTTAAGGAAAATTAATTTAAAAATTCTGTTTCCTAATACCAAAAATGAACCTAACCCCGAATTAAAACGTAGAACTATTTTTAACCCACCCATACACCCCCAATTAAAGAATTTAGAAAAAATAATGGAAAGAGAGATCAGGAAGGAAGAAGAAAGTATTAAATATCAAGCTAACCTAGGTAAAAAAGAAAGACAGTTGTTATATGAAATGAAAAATGACTCTAACCTAAGAATCATGAAACCAGATAAAGGGGGAGGTGTAGTCATTATGGATAAAATAGAATATGATAGTAGAATGTATAACATTATTTGGGATAGTTCTAAATACAACCAGGTTTCTAAAAATGAAATTAATATTGCCTATCATAAAATAGATTTAAATTTGAAGGATATGTTGCATGAGGGACTTATAAGTCATGATACTTTTTCATTTTTACAAGTGGAAAAACCTAAAGTTCCCTCGATATTTAGAATCACAAAAACTCATAAAAATGAACTAGACCCTCCATTAAGACCCATAGTATCAGCGGACAGTTCTAAAACCCATCCGTTAGCTAAATATGTTGATACTAAGGTTAAAAAACTATGGGTAGAAAGAAAACACATATTAAAAGATTCTTGGGACTTAGAGTTATTTCTGGGGTAAACTATCATGAAAATTTATTGTTCATTACTATAGATGTAGTTGATTTATTCTCCTCCATTCCTTATACTCAAGGTACCAATATGTTTGAAGAGATATATGAAAGTGAAATTTTATCAAATAATGAAAAACAAGTCAATGTTTGGTTAATGGAAATGGTACTAAAAAACAATTTTCTATATTTTAATGGGGAATTTTTTAGACAAATACAGGGAGTAGCTATGGGGGCGGCTTGCGCACCAACTTATGCTAACCTGGTATTAGCTAAATGGGAGGAAAAATTTGTATTAAATTCGCAATTCAGCTCTAACTGGGTCCTGTACCGCAGATTCCTGGATGATATAGTTTTATTTTGGACTGGAGGGCAAGAAAAGTTTAAAGAATTTATGATCTATTTGAACAAAACTACTGATTTCCTGAAATTTACTTATACAGTGTCTGACAGAAATTTACAATATTTGGATCTGGAGATCTATAAACAGGGGGAAGTTCTAGAGTGTAAAGTTTATAGAAAACCCACCTATTGCAACACATTTTTACATTATGACAGTGCACATCCCTTGCACTGTAAGAAGAATATTATAAAAGGGCAATTTGTGAGAGGTAGTCGCATGACAAGTGCTCAAGATGATTTTTTCAATGAATGCTAGAACTGGAGAGAGAATGTTTTTTTTTATGGATATATGAATGAAAAGAAAAGAAGAAAGGCAAGAAGTAGAGAGAGAGAAGAAGAAGAGACAGGTATGATTGTAAGGTTAACTGTTAACAATGAATGTAACTAGTATATATGGCCACCTGTATGATCTGTAAATCTTTTTATATAGGAAAAACTGAAAGAAAATTAAAAAGAAGGATATACGAGCATCTTAATGATATAAAGAATTGTAAGGATACAAATGCCTTATTTAAGCATACTAAAGAGTGTATAGGAGCTAATTTTAGATTTATGGTGATAGAGCATACACAGAAAGACATTAGGGGAGGCCCTTGGGAAGAGAAATTTAATATAGGGAACTGTGGTGGCAGGTGACACTAGAGGCATATAATCCACCTGGTTTGAACGAATATACAAGTATTGCACCTATTTTAAAATTGAGGACAGCTAAATTATAAAATAAGTCGTAATTATCTAAATCTCCACTAGAGAGCAGCTATGTATAACATTTTTATTATTTTATATGCAATTCATTATTTTAACATACTATTTATTTATGGAATAAAGTTAATTTTTTAAGAAAAGTATTTTAAAGAATTTACAACAATATTTTTTAACTGATTAAACTATGAACTTATTCATTCGAAACAGAATTTATTTGTACTCATAATGTCACTTGAAAAGTTTTTGAGTAAATCGTGTAATTATCCAAATCTCCACTAGAGGGCATCTATGTATAATATTTTCATTACTTTATATGCAGTTCATTATTTTAACATACTATTTATTTATGGACTAAAGTTAATTTTTTAAGAAAAGTATTTTAAAGAATTTATAACAATATTTTTTAATTGATTAAACTATGAACGTATTCATTTTAAACAGAATTTATTTGTACTCATAATGTCACTTAAAAAGTTCTTTATTTGAGTAAATTATGGAAGTGAACATATAGTTCTACAGATACATACTTATATAAATTTAGTAGTAGAACTTGTTTTATTAACGGAGTTAATTGATGCTCATTAATTAATTGATTCATTGGTTAAGAAATAAAAGGGTTGTAATATTTTTAGTGGTCATCTGATGAAGTCTGATAGTACATAGACGAAAACGCGTGTGTAAAGAGCATTAATGGTTGGTGTGTAGCGTGTTTTTTTAATAAACTTTTCGAACTTTGAGAGAGATTTACTGCTCTCCGCTCTTCAGTTTCGTTTTTTTCTTATCAAAGAGAACAGATTACAGTGGTTTGGGCACGTGTAGAAAAGCAGAAGACAATCTGGTGAGGAAGATTTGGGACAGACCGGAAGAAGGTAAGAGGAAGCGAGGAGGTCCCGCAAAGAGGTGGATGGATTGTGTGAAAATATCTGCGACAGTCAGGCATGAGTGTTGAAGGCATGAGTGTGGCACTGAATTGAGATAGTTGGCGACAGTTTTCAGTTTACATTTTTTTCTTTTGGACTATTTACAGCTCCGAGGGTTTTCACAAAATGCCTCTTTCCAGTTGTTGCTTTCTGCAGAATTCAGGCATCTGTATTTACCCTTTCCTAGGCAATTGTCTCGTCTTAAGTTTCTGACCAAAACATTCTGGTATCCCTTTTTCAGAATCTAGGTTTCAATCTGAATTTAGAGAAATTTCCTCGTTCCGTCTCACAGGCTAACCTTTTTGGGATGCCTTCTGGCTACCTCCCTTGTGATGGCATACCTCCATCCAGAGAAAATCTTTTTACCATCTGCATTTCTTAAACCTGACTCATGAGTGAATTTCTTCAGGAATTGTAGGTTACATTACATCAGCTATTCTCATGGTTCCGTTAGCTAGACTTCACAATAGGAAGATTCAGTGTTCCTCAAATCTGTATGGAAACAAATACCACCAGCAGCCTATATCCTTTCCCCATTCCTGTCTTAAATTTCATTAGCAAGGAACTTTTGTGGTGGACAAAACAGATTGAACTAAATGCAAGTCTCCTTCATTATCCACCCAGTCCTAATCAGTCTGTTACAACAGACACCTCAAGACTTTTCCTGGGTACTATTTCCAAAGGAATCTAAGTTTAGGAGACGTTTTGGTGAATACAGTAAAGTTGTGTAAGTAAACTTTTTACCATAGCTTTAGATGTTCGTACTATAGCAGTGATCTAGATAATAACCCTCCCTCTATCCTCCTGTCTTTATTTTGCATTTTAAGCCTGGGCAGGGTGGGCAGACAAGTCACCTTATTCCCTTTGTTTCAGGCATCACAGAAGTTTTTACTCTCACTGAATTTTCGTGGTATGGCATATGCGTTAACTGCATCTATCATTGTCTGAGGCAAGAAAGCTGTGAAATTTGATGCCAATATGTCCCTTTTATATGAACTCATTTTTGTGCATCTGTGGAGATAAGGTGCAAGAGGAAGGGAACCAAAAGTTTTAGTGTACTGGCCAGTCATCCGATATCCTTTGCAAGAAACTTCCCATGTACCTTTATCCTACTGCAACTGTGATCTGTTCGAGCATCTAATGCCATGGTAACTTTACTTAACACAGCTGTACTGTTCATTCCAGTCTTCTCCTTCTAGTCCTTTGACAGTAATGGCTTTTCCTCTGCTATGTAGGTCTCTGCCAGCAGTATTTGATGAGCAGTATTCCTTTTTTTTTTTTTTTTTTTTTTTTAAGTATTTTCTACTATTATGCTTTGAAGTCGTATGCAGTCTCCTGCAGTGTATTGAACTTGTCACATTTACACTGTTTCTTGATATTAATTTTATCAAAAAATGTAATCACTCTGGGAGGGGAGCTTAAGTCCTAATTGCAGGATGCCATACAGGAAGCCCTTGTTCAGTGAACTTTACTGTGCTTATTTAATTTACTGGTTGTATGCTAATTTTTCAGTTGGATAGCTGGCATTTTCAATGCATATTCAAAATTAAGTGCATTCTCCATTTTAAAATGTTGCATAGTCCAGCAGCACTAATTCTTAATCTAACCTGCTAAAAGATGTGAAAGTTATATAACCTGCCTCTGTTTTTTTTTTTCCATACATCATTATTCTCATTAATTAGCATTGGCAGATAATCACTTGTGGCATCCAGCAGTACTTTTCTAGTTCAGGACTTCAGCCTTATACTAGTAAGGATTCAATTTATCATGGCCGCTAAGCTGTTGGAGTGTATTTGGTTCCATTACATTCTGATATAAATCTAATTCTGCAGTTCTCTTAGTTATGAAAACAGTTGAATAATAGCCAGTAGTGTTAAAAGTTCCCAGGAGCTTATTTGGAACTCACCGTGCTCTAAACATGAAAGGAAAAGCTTGAAAGGCAAATGAGTAATTAGTACAAAACAGATAAATTATTTTCATCCACACATTGCCGACTTCAGAATACGAACATTAAAAACACTTCATTTTATATTGCTGTATTGAGTGATGTATACCAGTCAAAACACTTTAATACCAAGGTGTAAATGTGACTTACATTTCCTGGATCTTATAAAACATTTAAAATTAATGGTAACATTTAAACAAGGGCTTTTGTCTGCATGTAGCCTAAACTGACACATTGTTTCTTTTTGTTCTACTAGGTGACTAGGTCTTTAAAACACCCCCTTCTAAAATGAAAAAGTGAAATTTCTTGTGCTAATTAAATTGTATTAAATGTTTGCTTATAGCATTATTGACATTCTTAACTTTATGTTCTGAAATTCTTTGAGAAACCCTAGTAGTCATCCCAGCATAGGATGCATTGCATCATTTATGTAAAGCAATGTAAACTAATCCTTTGGTGTTACAGGTACCCATTGTAGTAGCAATACCTTGTCTTGTCCAAGTGAGGTAAAATGAATATTACTATTGTAAATATATTGGCAGCTCTTACTGTTGTCACAGGGTATGTCCCCACTGGTTTATTTGTTGTTACTTGTTAACATGTATATTCCTTTGAAAATAGACTTTCATAGAAAGCCGTTTTTTAAAAACAAATTTAAGTGTAAAACCAGCTGCCTTAACTAATTTTGAATTACCTAAAATAACTTCCCAGTTGCCTTTCATAATATCTGTAATAGAATTAGCATCTGTAGTAATGGTAACCTGAAAATACAATTTGTCGTTTTCTTTTTACTAATAAACTCATTTAAATTGGTGGGAACTGGTGCATTATCTTGCTAATGACGACTTGTGCATTTTCCAGTAAAGACATTCCATTATAATCTCTGTCCATGAACAAGTTGTAGTGTACTACTATTAAAAAAAAGCTTCATCTATAGTGGGTCTTGATGCTCTTATAAACTGACCTTTTGGAATGTTCTTTTTAATAAATGTAGGGTGCAGATTTGAATACAATAAATATTTACAACAGTGTCTTTGGTGTAAGCTACTTTCAAAACAGTACAATTCTTTAGTGTGACATTAATGTCTAAAAAAGCGGCATCAAGCCCGCTGTGTCCTCTTTCAAAATCTAAAAATTATAGCTGTATTAATACATTGTACAAATTATAAACCTTTCTGATTTGTGCCCTTCCATATAAAAACAAATCTACAAAAACGCACTTAGTGGGAAATCTTATCAAAACCTATAATAGTTGACATGATTGTGCATTCTCTTACCATGCCATCACCAAATTAGCAAACGCTGTCATTGCAGTGACCCCCATAGCCACTCCATTTGTCTGTTGGTAATATTTGCCATTAAAAATGAGATAGTTGGTAAGAAATAACTCTTAACTGTACAGAGTGTATTAGTCCACCCTGTGAGTTCAGTTAAAATTCACCAACGTAACCAAAAACTCATAAAACAAAAAACACAGCTGTCGAGGAGGTAGTTCCACACGTTTACTAATAAGTAGACTACAGTCTTGTATGTTATTTGTGCCATCTACTTATTAGTAAACGTGTGGCACTACCTCCTCGACAGCTGTGTTTTTTAGTTCAGTTAAAATGCTCTAAAATATTCCATGCTTATTATATAATAATAATAGATGTATATAAATGAACATACAGCCAAGGTGAACAATATATTGTACTCATTAAATGTGTACGTTCTTAATTTTTTTCAAAAAGTCCCAAGAATCCTTTACAAAGGATTTTGGTTTCATAACAAGTGGAGTCGGTACACTGTCTAAATATTTGTATCTGTAATTGATCCACTAGATGAAATCAGCCTGAAGGGAAGATTTACTCAGTCCTTATGGATTTTGGGTATTCTAAACAATACCCCCTACATTTGGACTGTCGTATAAAAAAAATCCTACATCTCTGAAGCTGTATATCCCTGTTCCAACAAATCCAGAAGAATGCAATTTATAGTGATCATGAATATGAAAGACAATTGTATCATTTAAATTGTTACTCAGCATATTTTCAATAACGTCACCGTATGCATGATTGTGCATTACTGCCATATCACCTCCTTGTCAGCTTTTATTAACGCAGATTTGTCCTACCTCTGAGTTTGTGTAATGCTTCATTCTCATCCTTAGTTAAGTTATAATAATTGAAAACCTGTTTGAAAGTTTAGAATAAAATTGTGATTCACTTGAATCTTAATGTTTGTAACACAGGAATAAGAGGGGATTAGACAAGGATGGCTTAGATATTTTTTTTTTCTTTTAAATCCTGCTAAGGATGAGCCGCATTCAGACTTCTAACATACAAATCTTAACATACAAGCAGAAACACAACAGAAATTCACAAACATTAATTCAAATGTACTAGACACTTATCTCAGTTCTCTCCCATAACATTTAACGGCACCCTAGAAAACATTAAGTAGGATCCCCTTAAAACACTCCCTATAGACAACGCAGTACATTTCAATTCTTCATTCCTTAATATTCTGAATACCCAAGCACCCCTCCGGTTAAAACGCATAAAATCCTTGCATGCCTCATGACTCATTAGAGCCACTAAAGTGAACATGGTCACCAGGGACAAAGCCTGGAAGCTTTGGCAAAAGCACAAAAAACCCTCTGACCTCATAACCTACAGACACATCCGCAACCAAGTAAAGCGTCAAATCATTAGGGATAGGAAAGAATACTATCATACCTTACAAAAGCAACATAAGTTTAACCCTAAACATTTCTGGAGCTCTATCAACAGACTTCTACACCCAGGGTCAGAGACTAATCCCTGTTTAGACCCTGACAAAAACCCTGAAGAAATTGCCACACTCTTCAACTCATATTTTATTGATGATGTAGCCAATCTCACTACCACCTTCCCTCCAACTACACCTAACCAACCCAAGCCATCAGCCACTAATAGCTCCCCTGGCCATTCTCCCAACTTCTATCTAGCCCCTATTCCCACAGCCGTAGTAAAGAAAATCCTTCTGAAATTAAAACTTTGCACAAATGGCCCTGATAGCCTGCCCCCAGAAATCCATACAAAAAGTTGCAGATTCCATTGCATACCCCATCAGCATACTACTTAACAGATCCATACAAGAGTTGTGTGTTCCTTCCATCTGGAAAAAAGCATTTATTCTCCCACTCCATAAAGGTGGAAACATAGATATCTCCAACTTTTGGCCCATTGCTGTCCTTTCTCCCACCTCAAAAGTCCTTGAGAAATGGATCCACAGCCAGCTCCTTACCTACCTACTTGACAACAACATACCATCTCCAACCCAACATAGCTTTAGACCAGGGCACAGTACCACTGCAGCTCTTAACTCCTCCTGCGACACTATCAATCAGGCTTGTGACACCAGAAATCTTGCCTCCTCTTTATTTCTTGACCTGTTCAAAGCCTTTGATACTATCTCTCATCCACTCCTTCTTAGAAAACTATCCAACACAGATATCTCTCCTTCTACTTTACACTGGTTTTCCAACTACCTGAGAGGCAACAAGCTACAAAATGACTAAACTCCTTCTCTCCTTTCCTTACCACCTCCACAGGTGTTCCCCAAGGGTCCATCTTAGGCCCACTACTTTTCAGCATTTTCATTAATGACTTCCATTCTTCTCTCAATCAAGGAACAGTCATCCAGTATGCAGACGACTCTATCATCATCTGTACTGCCAACTCCCCACACAAACTCCAACAACTCACGCAAGTAGCCCTCAACACCACTGAAACATGGCTGGCTAACAGCCATTTAGCATTAAATGCTGAAAAAAATAAACTCATGCTGTTTACCCCCAAGAAATCCTGCACCATAAGCAAAGACACTTTCACTATCCTCTCCCATGACAACACCTCCATAGAGGTTGTCACATATACCAAACTTCTTGGTGTTACTATAGATGAACACCTAACTTTCGACATGCATATCCACAGTAACATTAAAAAAGCACACCAGAAATTGGGCATGCTATATCGACACAAAACATTCCTCAGTTATTCTTCCAAACTAGCCCTTGCCGCCTCTTTTCTGCTCCCCTCTCTTCTCTATGGATCTTCTCTTTTCACCAGTGTTCAGGCCAGTCTTAAATCCAAACTACACTCATGCTACAACAAAGTAGCAAGACGTGTTACCAATAGTAAGCCCTCATCTCACCACTGTTCCTCTCTTAGACTTCTGAGCTGGCTAGAACTACCTCACCATCTCACGTATATTCAAGTAACTACTGCCCATAAACTAATACACAGCCATTCCAGTTGCTCATCCCTTTCTAACCTATTTATTCCATACCATCCTAACAGGCCCCTCCGATCAGAAAACCAGATGCTCCTACAGGTAGATAAACCCAACCTCTCTGCTGGACAATGGCGCCACTCATTTTCCACTGCTAAACTGTGGAACTCGCTCCCTCCCTCCCTCCCTTAGATCAATTAGTAATACGTGTATATTTAAAAAATCTTTGAAACATCACCTCTCCTCTCACTGGCAAATGCCCCTGTGCTAACACTTCACAACCCATAACCTGACTTCTGTCTCTCTCCTTCCTCTCCTCCCACCTTTACCTCCTTCCCCCTCCACCACCTTCAACTTTAACTTCTCCTGAACAATTAAACCCTCTCTATGCCCCTTAATATTTGATACCACTACTGACTCTACCTCAGTGGCAACTACTATATGGGACTGTCAGTCTAATCTGGAACAACTGTTGTATGGATTCTTATCAAATTGACCATACTGCACTGTGTCCTGAAGCTAAGGCAGTTTAATCCGTCATATAGGTTCATAGTTATGTACTAGGCTATCTGCCCAAGGGCATTTATAAGCCTAGCCAGAATGCGTTTGCTTTTGCCACCCCCTTAGATTAGTTCTCTGTGCCTCTGTCCAGCAGAGCCATTAGTTCCCTGCGCCACTGTCCAGCGGAGCCACTGCAGTGATCCCCAAGGTAAATTTTCTGTTTCACATCCACCCGTCAAGGTTTCTGTTGAAGAGTGTTAGTGAGGGGCTGTGCCTGATGTATATTGGAATCCTGTTCCAAAGCATGGGGAGTCTCTGGGATAGGAATCTATCCCTCCAGCATGTCCTATTTATCGTTGTGGTGAGATTTATATCTCTAGACGTGTAGCTCTCTGGGATTTGTTTGTTTTTTTTTTTTTTTTAGATGGAGCATGTCCAGTAATTCTGGGTTGGACATAGCCTTGTATATCAGGCAGAGATCACCTCTGAGTAAGCGGTATGCAACTGAGTACAGCTGGAGTTTCTTGAGTCGGGCTGCATAGGGCATCTGTTTGAGGCCAGTAATCCTCTTGGTGAGGTACTTTTGTGGTCTTTCCAGCTGTTGCAGATGTCTTGTAAGGTATATCCCAAATGGGGCATTGTATTCTATGATGGGTCTAATGAGTGATGAGTAGAGGCGCACAGTAACCTCTTTTGTTCTAGATGCGAACCCTTTTGTGATTAGGTGGTTTGATCCAAGTGTTTTTATTACTTTGAATGTATTGTATGCTTGCATGCTTTAGCAGTTTATCTGATATGTCTATTGTATTGACTTCTATCACCACTGTAAGCATAATATTGTTTTTAAGTTTCATCTCTGTGGAGCTTTTCTCCCCAGGCCTCCACTGAAAATGGGCACTCTTTGACCCAGTGGACCTTCCCAGTCAACAAATGCCATAAATAAGTAATAAATAAATAAATCTCAAGTCTTTCAAAGTATATGCAATGTCTACTCTTCTGGCAGGAATAAAAGTAAAACCTTTTGACAGAACACACAACCTCTGTATTATCAAATGTTTCAGTAGTGAGATTAAGTATAATGCTATTCTTAAAACATAAGTGTTAATTTGAGTCCGTTTATAACATAAACAAAGAGAGCTCATGTCTTCCTGTCCTCTGTCTTGGCCTCTTACTCGGCCCTGGAATTTGTGAGAGTTCTGATTCAAATGATGGTCTCTGCAGACTGATGATGGACTTTTGAGAGAGAAAAAAATAAGCTTTCAATCTCTGTTTTATTGTGTAATATTTCAATGTCCCTGTACTCACCAATTTCAAGGAATGTCTTTAGTTCCAGAAATTAAATCCTAAGGGACTTAAAAGCATATGCTAATGGTGTAGCCTTCCCATCCCCCTACAAATGCTAAGTTTATAGTACTTTCAAACAGACAGGTTTGTACCAGTTCATTTAATGAATGAGTTATCTGAATTTCCGAAACTTAGAAGTTAAGTGCAGCAAAGGATGATGAGTCTAAGGAAGGATTTAGAAGTACTGTCTAAGTGGACTTAAGGGTAGCAGTTACTTAGTGACCCTGATGAAATAACTTTTTGGGGGAGTGCAACAGATAGCAAGAGAAGGATGTGGGGATGTTGATCACACCTGAATTGAACCATTAGGAGAAGAGTGGGAGGTTGTTGGTTTCATTAACCAGAATGGTACTTTGTCCTTGGGTAATGAACTGATTCCAGTTTGCAGAGCATTGTTCAGACCACTCCTTGAGTACTGTGGAGCTTTGGAAGCCATACAAAGAAAGGCACATTGGGCTGCTGTAAGTAAGCTGGAGGAAAGTCAGTAGAAAGATCCACGGGATAAAGGAGTAAAGAATATGACCAGAGACAAAAGGAACTAAAGCTCATTTCACTTGTGACCAGAAGGGGCAAGGACATGTAGTACTGATGCATAAGATTGTGATTTCAAGGGATCATCCCAAACAAATGACGGAGGCAGGATGGAAAGGGTTTAGGAAGCAGTTTATAGGGACTAACTACTCTCTGGATCTCTAGTATGGCTTCACAGAGAGGGTTGTGTAGACTGGGTCTATATCAGAAGATCGAAGTTTCAAAACTTCGAATCTGATATGGTCGACACCATGTGATCGAAGTCTTGAAACTTCAAATCTTTTAACGGATATCTCCGTACAGCACAGTAAGAGAAGATTTCCCTTTTCTGCACTGTAGTGCGATCTCGGAGTTGGTATATTTAAGTTAAGTAGCGGGGGGTGTGGTGGGTGCAGGGAGGCTTGCCCTCCCCCCGCGTAGAGCATTTAAATGGTTTGTTTTTGTAGGGTGTGTTTTATTACATTTTTGATGTTTCAAGACTTCGATTATATGGTGTCGACCATATCAGATTCAAAGTTTTGAAACTTCGATCATGTAATATAGACCTGTGTAGACGGTTTGAAAGGTAATAGACAAGAAGCCTGCGGAGGCCTTCAAAAGGCATGCAGTAGATGCAAAAAGTAAAAGGAAAATGTGGAGATAGGTAGAATGTTAAGTGTACTTAACAGAGCAAGCTTGATAGACTGGCTGTCTTTTTCTCTACATGTAAGCAAATAGGTTGTATTGAACAGGTGTGTTTGAGGCAGGGTGAACGAATCGTAAACCTTTATTAACAAATCAACCACAATTGTGCACCTATTTTATGTGAGAAGGTTGATGGATGTTACTTATGTTATTATTTTTGCCAACAATAAGAAAAACAGAACTTTATCATAATTCTTCCAGTACTGTGTAACACCCTTCATCCCACAAGGACTCTGGTTCACAATTTACCTTTATAAGGAAATTTAAGGCGAGGTGAAGCCAATTTTGTTAATTGTGGTCTTTAGCCTGTCGCTTCTTCCCCGCTGACTATAGTATCCAACCAAGGGGTCCATTTATCCTTCAGGCCATTTCTATTCCCACCAACTGCTAACAGTGATTCCTGCATATAGATCTGGGACATGCTTTTATTTTCCTAGTCTGGGAGTGGTCCCTTTTCTTTCAGTTATATATTATGGCGCTCTGTGTTGCCAGTAGTAATGATCCCTGTAGTGCTCTAAGTCTTTTTCCAATCATCCGTATCTGGTATATCCAAAAAGTACATTGTTAGTAAGCTGTCACTTCTTTGGTCATAACATCTATACTGCATCACCTAACAATGTCCTAACCTCCATAAATCTTTGGACATTCCCAGAGTGGTCATCCAGGATCCTGCTGTTTTACGTTCCTAAACCTTCAACTGCCATCTGATCCTGGATCATTTAACTCATAAGTGAGGGTGTATGAAAATGTGTGCATACGTTTCCACCCAAAAATATGGAATTTCAGTTGTGCAGTAGCTTCTTCTTTTGCTGTGTATATTCCTCTCCATTTCAGCAGTGGGTTCTACTTTGTCTCCCATGCTTCTTCAAATCTTTTGTCTGACATACTTTTTAATCTCTTTCATCATTCTGTATTTGTGGAATACTCTCTTGTTAGGCATTTAGTCTGATTTTTGTATCCTTAACAGATAGTTCTCTCAAAGTGATTTGTCTACTGTATTTGTCTTAACTTTTTACACATATAGATGCTAAAATCTTCTATAAAGTAAACACTCACCTGATTTAGGTTGAAATTTGATTTTAAACCTGTCTTGTGTAATAAACATCTGGGCTTCTTCCAGTTGCTGCTAGTGTTTATTTTCTGCATACTTCCTTAGCCATTTTAAAATTTGCTCTCTTTTCCACTTCAAATGCACTCGCCTTAAACAGAGAAATTTTGATTTTATACCTCACTGTATCCACATAATCTATCACCCAGCTTAGTGCTTCTCTAATGTCTTTCCAAAGTCCATTAGCCATGTAGTTTGCTTGCTGTCAGAATATGATCGATCTCTAAACCTTAAAAGCAGGGATCCCAGGTCTATACCTCTTGTTTTTTTTTCACCAAATTAATTCCAGATTGTAAGTAACTTGCGTTGCGATGCCTTCCAGTATGACCATAAATCAAGAACTGTCGGACCACCCTGGTTTCATTTTATTAACATGTCTTGGGCTTCTCTTGGTTTTGATTGACCGCATAAAAAAAATCAACATTAAGCATCTGAAAATGAATTTACTGAGATCTGAAGGAAGGAAGTGGCCTGGAAACTCTAAAGCATTAATGTGAGGACATATACCTTTAAGGCTTGTGTTTTGTGGCCCAACTGTAGTTCATGCAACTTGTTTATTTGACGTTTGTTGACCAGGATAGTCTCACTGAGCTAATACCCTTTTTCAGCAGAGCCTTGCAGAGAAAAGCTCCACAATCTTGTATAGTAGTTTAACAGATTAGTACATATGTAGAGAGCACATATCTCCTTAAGAAAAAAAGAGTTGCATCATAAGGTTACACATTACATCACTAGGTTATACAGATGATCAGTTTGTACTATTGAATACACATATTGTCAAATGCAGTTTGTCAAAATATTTTAGAGGATACATTCCTGTGTACAACAAGAAAACAAATGGTTCATTTGGACAAAACTGTTTAAGGAGAGGTGAGACAAGTGTCCTGAGTATAATAGTCACTTTGTCAACAGGCTCAGTAGTAGTGTTTTGGATACTATAAAGAAGTAAAGTAGCAAGTTTGTTCTGGCAGTGACCCGAGCATAATAAAACACCTGGTCATCAGATTTTGTAGAACTATTTAAGTACCATAGAAGTGCTGTCTGTCTGATATAGGTATTGTAGTCAGGGGTGATATTAAGCTTAAGAAGAAGTTTAAGGAAGTAGTGAGGGGTAAAGAAGTTTAGAGAGAAAAGATGAGAGGGTAAGGGAGGAGCCATAAGTGATTCTAAGGTGTTGAAGTTGTGAAAGGGGTGTTATCAGAGTGAAGGATGGAAGATATATGGTGGATGATGATACTCTTAAGAGGTTCAAGGAGGATGTTTACAGTGTTAACAAATCAAGCACTCAACAGCTATCTGCTTTGTTTGAAAATGTTAACCTGAGTCCGGCACTCTTGATGCGAGTTTAGCCCTCAAATAAGAAATGGAGGTACACTGAAATATTTGCAGATACCTGTAATACAAGCTATGGGTTGGGGATTAGTTTATAAAGACAGCTTGTATCTTATGTACTTTGACTTTATAACCAAAAATTTTACCAAAGCCAGTAGTATCTGAAAAAGAATATCTAAATGGTCTTCTGGTTTAGTGAAGTAAATTTGTAACTTGTCTGCATGTAGAGCTTTTTTAGTTTCCATGGTGTCCAGTGTAATTACAGCTATCTCTAACTCCCTCAACCATTTAGCTAGAAGTTCCAGGCATAGTGCAGTCAGAGTTGAAAAAGGGCACCCTTATCTGGCATTCAAACTAATATTGAAACAAGGCATTAATTCCACACTAACTTTAATAGTTAAGTGAATCCCTTGGTGTAGAGATATATCTGTGCATGTGTGTGCGTTTCATATTCTGCATCAGCTTTATTAAACCTTTTGGAAATAAAAATATCTGTATTACTTTAAACAAATATTGCCAATTTACTGTCACACACCTTTTCATCAACAAGGTTTATCGCCATCACCTGTTGCTTGATTTGATTGGCTTGTATGATTAGCAGTGTTTTTATCACATTATTGAAGGGTTGCATACCCTTTATCAAAGCACATTGATCTTTATTTTTAGGTTGTGACATTAACTTCACTAAACTACATGCAAAAATTGACAAATATTTTGTAATCCTGTTTCAAAACTGAGATAGGTCTATATGATCTGGTCAAAGGTGGGTCTTTATCTGTTTCAGACTAGTTGAAATCTCATCTGTTTTCCATGAAGAGCATGGGGTATGTGATTTAAGGACTTCATTCAGTAGGGCCAAAGGTTTAGTATGTATTAAATCTCCCCCATTCAAGTTTTGTTCCAATAGAATTACGTTGGGACCTGGATTTTTTTTTTTTTTTTTTTTTTGCCAGTTTACTAAGTCCCACCCTGAATTCCTCTACAGTAATGAGTTTCAACAGTCTCTGACCTTGGTCACTGGGTATCATAAGGCAATCCACATTATCCAGGTAATGGCCTAATAGACCACTTAAGTCCAAATACTCTTGTTGTGCCGAGTGCAAATCTTGAAAAAATGACAACTATACAAGATACTCCATGGGGATAGCTGCAGTTATATTACTATTGTTGTCCTTTATCCCAAAGACCCATCAATCCATTTTACACTGCCTCATCTTTGGAGGTCAGTTCTACTGGAATCTTAAGAGTTTCCCAGAAAATGTTTTAAATTTGTTTTATATTTAAATCCCTTTCCTTTTCCAGAATATTGCTCACTTACAGCTGTGCTTCCCTAATGCCCACCTCCAAACCTTCTAGTTCTCCAGGCCTGATGATTTTGTATGTCTTTCACCGCCCCCTCCACGTATCTAATTGAATCATATGTTTATATCTTTCCCCCTTGTGTATTGTTGAACTAGTTTCCAGTTATATTTTATAATGTCCCATTTCACTGCTAGTTGAGCCCCAGTTCATTCTTCTTTACTGAAGGATTGTTCAGTAATACCTTGCCACTATTCCTGAAATGTAAAAGAAATGCCATATAATGTGATAGTGTTCAATCTCGCCGTTTGTTCTTACACATGGGGTTCGGAGCCGATCCTCGGCTCCGTGCCGGCCTCTTGCAAGCTCTGCATCGAGAAGAAGCTCGAGACAATCTAATACCCACAATCCCCCTCTGCCTTTACCTCAGATCTAGTTTGCCGCTGCTGCATTCGCATCGTTGGGAGCTAGCTCGAGGGTTTTCTAAGCTAAGATATAACTTTTTGTTGTATTTTATTGAGAATTTTATTTAACTTAATATTGTCAGTATTACCTTGTGTGATTGTGTTGTGGTTCCGTAGTTCTTTGGTACCGTTAACCCTTTATCGGTATTTTTGTACCGGGGCCTACACCCTTTCCATATACTACTATATTGAGTCAAATTTACCTGATTGTGACTAACCGGATTTGACATTTACCTGATTGTGACATTTACCTGATTGTGACTATTTTTCCCGGATTTGACTGTGTATTTGTTTCTAGACTTGTTTATTACCTACAATGTCTGAGAAGGCAAAGTCTGGTTTCAAGCGTTGTCAGTGTGGCCAAAAATGTCGGTCACTGACAACCATAGTTCCTGTGTCTACTGCCTTGGCCCTCTCCACTTACAAGAGGATTGCTCCATTTGTCACTCTTTCAGTGGGAGGGTCATGACAGATAGGCGAGGAAACTAATGGACAGGGTCTTTGAAACCAGCTTTCCAAGAGGCTTTGGATGCTTCTGACCAGGCATCAAGTCCTCTAAGGAATCGAAGACATCGGAGCCCAAGTCATCGGCTCCGAGCTCTTCTTCAAAGGTTAGATCACCGGTTCCACAGACTTCAGGGCCGAGTGTTCAACTGGTGTCGGTTCCTGAGCCTCGAGTCTTGGAACCGTGATGGAGCTCCCTCCTTCGCCATATTGAGGTCGGCTCCGTCTTCGGTTCCTTCGACCCGTTCCTCCTCTAAACTTTCGGATGTCGATGTGGATCGTGTGGTGCAGAAGCTGCTGGAGCATTCGCCCTCTCTAAACTTATTTCGGTTTCCACCCAGCTGGTGTCGAAACTTGAAGGCCTTCCTGTATCTCCATCCATTCCTCCTCCGAGACCGATTCAGTCTTTGGAGCCGGAAGAGGCTGATCTGCTGATTGTGGAGCCCTCGGTCCAGAACCGCCCTTTCTCGGTCTGTTCCTCACCTCGACTCCGTCGGACCCGTACCGGAGTCTCGGAGCCGACGGTCTGTTCTTGGTTCGGGGCCGAGTCGAACCGATGTGTCGGTTCCGACTCTCCCCTCGGGCCTCGCACGGATCGATTCGCTCCGTCCTCGGGTCGATGCCTTCGTGCCCGTGTCGGGATTCTTCCCATTTCTTCGAGCCGGAGATTCTTCGATGCGGGACCCGGGAGCGCTCGACCTGATGAGGAAGGTGTTGTCTACCCAGACAACCACATCAGTGGAAGCAGTTTCTCCTCCCCATAAAGGGCCTTTGTCTTCATCTGCACCCACGGCCACATCCAAGCATCGGGCACCAGTGTCTCAGCCACCCCTGGAGGGTGCCCCCTCTTCCTCCGAGGCTTCTTCGGATGCTCCCCACTAGGAAGTCCCTAGGAAGAGACTGTGTAAGAGGAGACACTTGGATTCTCCACAAGAATCCATAACATCTGATACTGACTTAGATGAGTCAGAAGGGTCCCCTAAGTCACCTTCAGAAGATGTCTCTTTTTCAGACATTTTGGAGATCCTGAAACAGAGAGGTGACTGGCAGTCCCTTCCCCCTTCTGAGGATGAGTCAGTTCTGCTGAAGGCATTTGGTGCTCGCCCTTCCTCCTCCTGGGTCACTCCGCCCTTCGACGAACTAATGGAACTTATTGCTCGAACGGCGTGGGAGGCTCCTGACACAGTGGAACCTGTTCCTAGGAAACCGAACAAGTACATCACAGCACCTCAGGATAAGTCCTACCTTACTAAAGGAGTTCCAGTAGACGCTATGGTGGTGGCTGCAGCCACGAAAAGGAGATGTCGGAGTCGTCTTCGTCGGTCCATCCGCCTAATAAAGATTCTAGGACGATGGATAGATATGGGAAGCGCATTTTTAGTTCAGCGGCTTTTTCCATGCGGTCCCTGAACTATTTGACCCATTTTACACGCCTGCAGAGGGATCTAGTCAAAGAGTTGGGAGATACCCTCCAGGGTTCTACAGATGCAGCTGTCTCTGAGAAAGTGACAGCAACTTAATACCCTAACATCGATTGTTAACTCGTCCATGAGGCTGATTTCACGCAGCGAAGGTTCGAGTAGGGCAGCAGCTTCAGCGATTGCTCTTCGTAGACAATCCTGGATGCCTATGCTCCTTTGGAAGCCTTCAAGTCTTCCTTTACAAACGCCCCATTTGACGGTGCCACTCTTTTGGCCCCAAGGTAAAGGAGACCCTTACCCGGTGTGAACAAGAGGGAAAGACTCTGTCTGCTGTCGGAGTCCGTTTTCCACCCCAACCAGAACGCACCCCAAAGGGCAACGCGGTGGGAAAATGTGGTTTCGAAACAAAATCAAGGGTCTTTCCGGCACACAGGGTGATGCCCCTCTAGAGGCAGAGGAGGGGCAGAGGTGGAAGACGCCGCCCTGGCGGCAGAGGGGTCCGCAACATCAAGGTGACAGGGATACACTCCTGGTAAACCTTTCCAGCACTCCTGAGAGGAGGCCCGACTGTCCTGCTCTGGAGGCAGTCGGGGGTCGCTTAGCCTTTTACCCTCAGGCCTGGCAAGAGATAACTACAGACAATTGGGTAAAAAGCGTAGTTACCAGAGGTTACACCATACCCTTTCTATCCTATCCCATTCCAAAGAAAAGACTCCCAGATGTACCGCCCCATCTGCGAGAGCCAGCAGCTTTAGAAATTTCAAAGTTGTTAGACAAAAGAGTCATCCAGCCAGTCCCAGCGGACCAGCAAGGATTCGGGACTTACTCAAGGTTCTTTCTAGTTCCAAAGAAAACAGGGGACTGGAGGCCCATTCTAGACCTGAGTTACCTCAATACTTTCGTCAAGAAAGAAAAGTTCCGAATGGTCACGCTTCAGTCGATCCTTCCATTTCTACAGAAGGACGAGTGGATGTGCTCAATAGATCTAGAGGATGCATACTAC
This sequence comes from Protopterus annectens, assembly GCF_019279795.1. NCBI lineage: Eukaryota > Metazoa > Chordata > Ceratodontiformes > Protopteridae > Protopterus > Protopterus annectens. The sequence continues at coordinate 4,826,667 of NC_056746.1, forward strand.
CACATCAAAATGGCCAGGGCATCCAGAGATCATTTGCGCCGGCTGGGAGCCAGTCACTTTCAATTTCGAGCCCTGCCCTTTGGTCTGACCTCAGCCCCCAGGGTCTTCACCAAATGCATGGCAGTGGTAGCGTCTCACTTGAGACGTCAGGGATTCCAGGTTTTTCCGTATCTGGACGACTGGCTCCTTTCAGCCACCACCCGGCCAACTACTGCAGGCCAGAGACTATGTTCTTCAACTGTGTGTTCACCTAGGGATCTCCGTAAATTTCGAAAATCCTTACTTCAGCCATCACAAAATATCTTGTTCATAGGAGCAGAGTTAAACACACGGCAATTAATTCTGAGGCTTCCCCCAGAAAGGATAGTATCACTGCAGACTCACATACGTCTTCTACTCTTGTCAAGGAAATCTCCTGCAAAACTAGTTCTGAAGGTGTTGGGCCTCATGTCAGCCTCCCTTATTGCAATTCCCCTGGGAAGGCTGCACATGAGAGTTCTACAATGGCTACTGTTTGCTCAATGGTCATTTCAACAGCTACCTCTAACACACGAGATTCTCATAACAAAGACTTGCAAAACAGACCTAAACTGGTGGCTTCAAATGTGCAACCTTTCCCAGGGGAGGCCGTTTGTGCTACCCACGCCCACAGTTACGTTGACCACGGACGCTTCCCTGATAGGGTGGGGGGGCATCTTTCAGGGACAGACAGTCCAAGGCGAATGGACCAATTTGGAGTACAATCTGCACATCAATGTTCTAGAGTTGAGGGCAGTGTTTCTAGCGTTGCAACACTTTGCTCCCCTTCTTCCTCTAGGGACTATTGCAGTTCAGACGGACAACATGTCGGTAGTCTGGTACATAAACAAACAAGGGGGAACCAGGTCCTATCAACTATGCAGAGAGGCCATGAGAATTTGGCAGTGGGCAGAGTCCACGGTCGCTTTCTAATAGCAACGCACATCCGGGGTCATCCAACGCCATAGCCGACAAGCTGAGCAGAGCAATTCTGCTACCGCACGAGTGGTCTCTGAAACAGTCAGTGGCGAAAAGGATTTTTCGCATGGGGCCAGCCTTCCTGCGACCTGTTTGCGTCTCCAATGAACGCCAAATGCAGGAGCTACTTTGCCCTATTACCCTCCAGGGAAGTCCCCAGGGACGACTGGTTTACGATTGGCCCCGGGACTCCTGTACGCATTTCCTCCATTTCCTCTGATACAAATTTCTCCAGAAAGCCAGGAACCTTCACAGGACGATAATTCTCATTGCTCCATTCTGGCCTCACAAATTTGGTTTCCTCCCTGAAAATTCACTGCATTCGGGGACCCTGGATTCTGGACCCAGAGCCGGATCTGTTGACTCACTCGTCAGGGGTTCCCCATCCCGCTCCTGTCACTCCATCTAGCAGCTTGGCTGCTCCAATTCCCAACTTAGCCAGGTCTGATCTCTTGTCACCAGCAGTCCAGAATATATTAGTGGCTTCGCATAAGGCTTCCACTACTAAAACATATACTAGCAAATGGAAACGGTTTGTATTCTGGGCTAATACACACCACGTTGATCCCTTTACAGCTCCTTTGAATAAGATTTTAGAGTTCTTGACAGACTTATTTCATCAGGGTGCTTCTCCTGCTACTCTAAGAGTTCAATTGGCTGCCATTTCAATTTCCATGTGGAAGAGTGTGGAGCTCCTATCATGGCTCACAGACTTTGTAAAGCCTTCTTAAAAGGAGTTTTTCATATTAGACCTCGGTCAGATCTCCTACGCCACCTTGGAGTCTAAACTTGTTACTATCTAAATTAATGTTGCCCCCCTTTGAACCTGCCTCTTCTTGCCCATTAAAATTTTTGTCCTGGAAAACTCTTTTTCTGGTAGCCATTACTTCTGCTAGACGAGTGTCTGAACTTCAGGCTCTCTCCATCAAGCACCCTTATCTAATCTTTCACTCTGACAGAGTTTCTCTTCGTACTAATTCATCCTTCCTCCCTAAAGTGTGTTCTATTAACAACATTAATCAGTCCATTGAATTACCCACTTTTTTCAAAAACCACTCCAACAAAATGGAGTATATGTTGCACAAATTGGATGTTCACAGACAGCTAAGGTTTTATTTGGATAGAACAAAAGATCACAGGAAAACAGATCAACTCTTTGTGGCTTTTGCTGATAGCAGGAAAGGACTTGCAGTTACCAAAAGAACTCTTTCAAAGTGGTTAACTGATTGTATAATCTATGTATACGATTCTGCAAATCAACCCCTTCTAAACAAACCCAAGGGACATTCCACAAGATCAATATCTACGACTTTGGCTCATGCAGCTCGCCTACCTCTGGATGCTATTTCAGCGGCTGCTACCTGGTCTAAGCCACATACATTTATTTCTCATTATAAAGTAGATAAGGTTTCTAGGGACAGAGCAACCTTTGGTTCCACTGTGCTCAAGAACGACCTCCCGTGAGTTCCTCAGGATTTAGGAGCTAGGGACGCTACCCATGTGTAAGAACAAACGGCGAGATTGAACACTATCACATATAGAAGTTATGTACTTACCATAACGTTCCATGTGGAGTGTTCATCTCGCCTTTGTTCTTACAGTCCCACCCTCCCACCCTTAGGAAGAACGTTCTTTGATGCCTGGCCAGAAGCATTTTTGCTTCTGTCTTTATTCTCTGTACATAGTTGGTATACACATATACTTATATGTGTCTGTTTATGTATGTATAGATGTATAGCATGAATGTGCTGTTATGTAGATTGGTTTGCTTGCAAACTAGATCTGAGGTAAAGGCAGAGGGGGATTGTGGGTATTAGATTGTCTCGAGCTTCTTCTCGATGCAGAGCTTGCAAGAGGCCGGCACGGAGCCGAGGATCGGCTCCGAACCCATGTGTAAGAACAAAGGCGAGATGAACACTCCACATGGAACGTTATGGTAAGTACATAACTTCTATTTTATGTCAATATAAGACTACCTTTATAGCCTGGAGAATAAAATGTGGAGCAGTTGTGTCTAGGACTGCCTGCAGGCCAGATATCCCCCAGCTCCTCCAGTGTAGTTAATGAGGCAGTGTGTTTCTCTATAGTGATAAGTCGTAAATGTCCTGGGATCGTTGTTTACATCTTGACAGCTTGTTACCAAATTAGTCTGCTGCCCCTGTCAGCAGCCCCTCTCGAAAAGCTAGTAACTTGATAATCTCCTAAACTCCTCTCTAAAAAGCTGCGAAAGTAACCACTCTGGACTCATAAATCCCTTTAGATGCATTGTACATTCCTATATCAATCCTTCATCCTTTCCCGCAATTGAAAGGGATTTAGTGAGTAGGATAGCCATGTCCCTGTTTTTATAACTGGGGCACGAGGAGGAGAGCACTAGTTGGAACCCATAATTCATTAAGCTATCCTGCTCAATCTTTTCTGTATGCGGCTCGAGAATTTTAAAGTTGACTCTTGGCAGTCCAGTGATCAGTATGCTCTTGACAGATGAACTTTCCTTTGTGCTTCACCCACATTTACAGAAGTCACATTTAGTGGTGACTAGAGTCCACGCTAGTTTCACAGGGTCGCCCCTTTGTTCCATCATCTCCCCAAGCCACAGTGACCACGGAGGCTTCCCAGCTGGGGAAGAGGGAGCATTTTATAACTTTTGGCTTAAAGTATTAACTTCTTTGCATGAGGATTTAGCCATGAGCAAGAACTGTTTATATGCACACACCGCACTGGTAACAACAGGATAAACAATGCTCTTAAGAGTAAACCTGCAAGCTACCCTAAAAATTATAGACCAATAACTTGTCTTCCAACGATGTATAAACTATACACTGGAATTGACGCTGACAGAGTTTATAGTCATTTAGAAGAAAACTCAATTATGGCAGTAGAACAGAAGGGCAATAAAAGAAAGCCATATGAAACAAAGGATCATTTGTTGTTAAAGTTATAGTGGAGAACTGTAAGAAGGGGAAGAATCTAAGTATGGCATGGAATGACTACAAAAAAAGCCTTTGATAGCATCCCACATTCATGGATAAAAGAGTGCTTAAAAATGTATAAAATACACCCTACACTGATTGAATACATTACAGTAACCATGAAACAGTGGCAGACCACTTTGCAATTAAGCCATGATAAAGGACAGATTGTCATCTCAGGGATAAAAATTCAAAGTGGGGTTTTCCAGGGTGACTGTCACCGTTGCTATTTTGCCTTGTCATTAATCCATTAAGCTGTTTACTTAGCAGCTTAGGCCATGGCTACAATTTGGCTTCTAGAAAATAAAGTCTAATGACTTCTCATCTTCTCTTTGTCAATGATTTAAAACTGTATAGCTTGTCAGATGAGGAACTGAAAGCACAGCTGCAGGTTGTCAAAAGTTTTTCAGATGATATTGGAATGTCATTTGGTCTTGATAAAAGTGCAAAAGCAACCTTTAAAAAAGGAAAACTGCAGCAGCAGAAAAACATCAGTTTGGGACAAGAATGTGATGTAAACAAACTTGAGCAAGCGGGAGTATATAAATACTTGGGAACTGATGAAGGATCAGCAATAAAACATGAACAAATGTGAATAAAGCTCAGTAAGGAGTACTTTAGAAGACTTAAATTAATCCTGAAAACAGCATTGACATCTAGGAACAAGATCCAAGCCATAAATCAATTTGCTCTTCCTGTCCTAACTTACAGTTTTGGAGTGATTGACTGGCCCCAAAAAGTGTTGGATAGATTAGATATTAAAACAAGAAGGATGTTTCATGCTTACCAAATGATTTATAAAAATCAGTGTATACCAAGATTATATATTCCCCGCTCCGAGGGAGGGATGGGCCTCCTTGAAATTGATTACATGTAGAGATCTGTAATCGTGGGACTCCACACATCTGCTGACCTCACAGGATCCAAATGTAGTGAGTTTTGAAACCTGAGGAGAATAAATCTAAGATGACATCTCTGCTTAATTTAGCAGAAGCATGTTGACGTCAAGCAGGAATGGAAATTAAACCAGAAGTAGATAAAAAAACAGCCAACAACTGAATGTGCTAAAAAACGAAAGAAGGAATATAAGGTGAATGACCAGATGAGAAGGCAAGCAATGTGGAAAAACATAGATATAGTTGTAAGCGTAGAAAACTTCTGGAAGAGCCTCATGTTGATCAAGAATGAACACAGGAATGGTTAAGGAAAGGTGACTTCACATCAAGAAATGAAAGGTTAATATTGGCAGCCTAAGATAGTGGGCTACGTACGCGCTGGTTAACAAAGTCCATTGAACATGTGGGAGAAACAGACATATGTACGTTTTGTAAAACCGAATTGGAAACAGTCACACACCTTGTTGCTGTTTGCGACACACTAATGGCAGAGGGACTGTATACTGAAAGGCATAGTAATGTGGCAAGACTGTTACACTGGAGATAGTGCAAACATTATGGTATCGAAGTGGCTGAAAAACACTGGAAACATGAGCCACAAAGAATCATAGAAAATTATGTTTATATTACATGGGATCACCCAATACCAACAGTTCAAAAGATAGATGCTAGAAAACCGGGTGTAGTGCTCCAAGAAAAGAAGACAGAAGTGGCATTGATCTTTGAAATTGCCATACTTAGTGACTACAGTGTCTTGCATACAGAGAGAGAGACAGTCCTAAAATACCAGGATCTGCAGGCAGAAACGAGAACCATGTGGAAGAAAGATACCCAGACCGTTCTAATAGTAGTAGGGGCAACTGGTCTTATAAAAAAGAATTTGCAGTCGTATTTAGATATGTTACCAATTCATGTAACATTGTACGAGCTGCAGAAGGAGTAATTACAGGGCACATTGCAGGTGCTGCGAAGAGCACATTTGGCTAACGGAGTGAAACAATACTAATTTCATGAACTTTAATCGTACTTTAACTTAGGAATGGGGTCCATTCCCCCCGTCATGGTATTAGAAACCCAAAAGACTTGGAGAAATTATAATTGAGAGACCTTGAGGGTTTGGCAGTGGTTGATGTCTTTCCACCACTTTTTAATAGCAAAGTACATCCCGAAGAAGTCTAGGGTGTTTGCAGATAAACTGCACAGGTCCATTTTTCTTGTCTTCTCTCTCTCAATCCAGCAGTAGCATAACAGGTCTTCAACTACTGAGGCCGACCTTGCTGTGTGACCTTTTTGACCCCCACCTTCAATCCAACACCAAATGCAGCAGTCATTTCGCCCTGATCCCCTGAGAAGGGGAGTCCCAGAGAGACTCTGTGGTCCACAGTTGGCCTGGGCTTCCTCATATTCATATTCTCCTACTTCTCTTGTACAAAAATTCCTGTGGAAAGCTATGTGGAGCAAGGCAAGGGTGATCCTCATTGCCCCCTTTTGCCATTGACAAGTGTGGTTTCATTACTGGCCTCATCTGATTTGCCTTCTGTTGGTGCTGGACTCATTTCTGGACCTTCTTTCTCTCCTGGGCAGAATGTCTCAGTTGGACATCACAGCCCTCAAGTTAACCACCTGATTTCACACACTTCCTATGATGGTTAGCAATTCAGACTCTCCTCACATGTCTTGCATATCTTAA